>NC_134407.1:204072482-204672482 GCF_038048845.1 Mixophyes fleayi | reverse complement strand
CTTACTGATATACTCCCGACACCTGAACTGATATATAGATAAAAGCAGAGGTAGGCAACGTGTGGCTTTCCAGCTGTTGTGGTACTACAAGTTCTAGCATGCACCGTGAGAGCCACAAGATGCTTACCTCTGAATTACATACTATGCCTCGTTTGTGGAACTACAGATCCCAGGATGCCTGGCCATCACTGCTAATTTCACAGTGTTGGTACCTCTATCTTGTTTGTTTGCATGACAATGCTCTGTGAAAAACCACTATTCCCAGTGCGCACATGAGCACAGACAAGTATAATAAGTCAGAGCTCTGATAATGATGATTAGAGATGAAAGGCGTCTGATATGTTGAATGTTGTATTACCTGGATAACCACTTGTGCAGTGTACGTTAACTTGTCACATTCAAACAGACCCCTGGTGGTGTACTGGAAAACAGAGAATGTGATACTCTCTATGAGGTTCACCACCCGCTGCTTGAGGACCTCATCCGCTGGGGCCTTCTGAACGGCCAGCTGGAAGACCACGCTGAACGCCTGTGGGAATATATAAAGGCCGCGTTACAGAACCAAAGGCATACAGCGCACATAATTTTCACATACAGACATTATTGGTGTGTAGTGTGTTTCCACAGCCTGTAGAGGGAGCACTTGCATAGTGAGTGCATGCTATTAAAAAAACACATATTTCAGGCTTGAATGACACAGGAGGCTGAATGGGCTGGTTATAAGTCAGCGAAGGCCACACTAGTTCTAAAAAGGGTTGCAAACATTCCATAGAATAAATACTATATCATTGGAGTGCGAAATACACCTTGTGCTACTTGGCTGAACCAAGTGTTATGGAAAATGTAAATGAATGGAATGTGATAGTTTTACAATGAAGGCAGTAGGAGAAGTAGCGGTATGACATACCACCGTATACACCCCCACTCCCACCACTGGTTAAATATTTAATTGTAAGTAATGTTTTATAGTTTTAAATGGAGAAAATGTTCTGCATGTCAACCCCAATTCTAAATGAAATCACAAAAATGCTAACCCATTTGCAAAATAAGGTGAAAGGTGATACTTTATAAAGTAAAAGGGCAAAGGCTGTATGTAATGGAAAACCAAGCTGGAAGCAAGTGAGAGAAGACAAGTAGGTATGTGCTACCTACTGTAAAACAATATAAGGTTATTGCACCACCTACAGGGTGTCGGTAGTTACTGCGCCCTTCAATGAATTTTTGATTACAGGTTATGTATTAAACAGCACAGAAGCATTACATTGTTATTTTCACATAATTGTTTTCATTATGCAACTGACAACATTGCAGCCTTTTATGTGCATCTTGACCTCTTTTAGCAAATTCAATCATTCTGATTTGTACAGTTTATAATAAAAGTAACAACAATAATAATAATAATAATATAATAATTATTAGTTAACATTTCTAAAGGGGTTTGTACATAATGGGGAGTAACGTTCAGATTCACCAATAGGGAACAAAGTTATATATCATGTAAACTGAATATAGAAATGAAAATAATGAGCGGGCATAAAAATCTCCGAATGGGGAGAAAGGACATTTATACAGATGAAACAAGATATCACAGGACACAGAGAGAAATGCAGGCTGCTTGAAATGTGCCATGATGTTTATTGGAGCAATTTGTTCCTTAACGGGACTGTGGGGATGCTGCTGACCTTCAGAGAGAACTGATACATGGGATGGATCTTGTTGAGGTCGTTCATTATGAAGTAGAGGAGGGAGGCACGGGCAGCAGCCGGGCGGTAGTGTTCTCGAGCTTCATTGAGTTTCACTTCCGTCACTTTGGCTTCTTGGACCTAAGCAGAAAAAGGAGTTCATTGATAAATACAGTGGGGTTGGTATATTGTATGTTGTCAGGACAAACCTCAGATACAGTCTGAGATTCCACAGCAGCCAGGAGAGAAGAATTAATAGTGAACGGGACATGTTTTGTCAATGAAAATTCTAAATTCTAAAATGTTTCTGTACCTAGTCCACTTGTTTGCCAGCCACTTTCAGAGGTGGGTGGATGGGTGACAGCGGCTGGCTATGATCTGAATAGTAATTGACAAAAGCATCAGGAAGCTTCTCCTGCCAGAAATCACCATCTTCGGCCGTCCCTTCTGCAAGCATAGGAGAGTAGGGTGCCAGCTACTACAGGGCCACATGTGTATATGTGCTTCTTCACCCTTGGGTAAAGCATGGGGGCACTTACAAAATCTTGCTATATATATGTCTAGTTACGCCCCTGCCAAACTATTCTAGTAAATTTAAATTGTGACACCAATTGTGGCCCCAGAACGTACGTTGTTAACTTACTGGCAACATAATTAAGGTAGATCATCCCATGTGGTGAGTTGAGAGCCTACTAGAGGAGGCAGAGATAAGGTTCTTGCCTACAGGTCCCCAACATAACATCCCCTAGTGCTCCAGGCACAGACTGCTCTGCATCAATTAATTGCAGAACGTTTGCTGGGTGACGCAAGTCTCTGACGCTCCTTCCTGCAATCACTGGATGGTGAAAGGTATGGTTCCTCCCTCCTCCCAGTAGATCAGTTACTGGGCTCATTTCTGCAGTGAGCGTCAGATGACCAGAGAGATCAGGAGTGGAGAAGTCAGCGTACAAGTGACACCAGAAGGGAGCAGAATGCCCCGGCCATAATGTGACGAATGCGCCCATTTAAAGAGCAATGTTGTCCCCTTATGAATGTCCATTAACTGTAACTTTATGAAGATCTGGCGTTAGAAATGGGATCTCAACTGTACTTTAATGTGCTAATATGAAAAGAATTCCGGTCACCTACATACAACTCCCCATTACACATATAAGACAACTCATAGTTAAATGTACGTATAGTTATACTAGTGACAATCAGCATCCCATGTACAGGCAGGAGCATGCTCAGTGTGCTCCTAGGAGACATCCGGTGACATCACCAAGCTGCCAGCTGTCATTACATGGACTCTGAATGATCTCACTGCCACGAGGGTTTCCCCTTAACCATATCTCACCTTCTCTTCAATTTCAGCTGCAGTCTTTTTGGTAATCTCTAAGTTCTCCACCAGTTCTATGTCTCCCAGGAAATTTCCAGAGGCAGAAGAGAGACGAGAGAGCAGATTATCTTCCAGGGTCTTCAGAGTGATCTTAAACCCGTTCTGTTCCTTGGTTAGGTTTGACTGGGAACACAGCAGGAGATTTCATTAATATGTATACGTAATTTCATGTACAACTCTATCAATGCCCAAAATCTATTTGAATGGATTCAACAAGACCCAGACGGTGATATCTAGAACTGGCTGTACACTTAAAAGGCTCCACATCCAAGATGTGGCTACTAATGTATACCCTAAATTGTATACTATATCATATAAATGGCACTCTAACATACCATGGTGGTAACACAAGCTGATGCAAATCAGAAAGTGACAACACTGATCAGTTATATACTTACACCTAGCAAAATACCTATAAAGGAATACACTAGAACAGTATTGGAAGTCACCATAACACCAGCTTCCAGGACCATATCAGTATTTAGGATCAAGTCACTAGGATTTTTTAATAGGAAATAGTCTAAATTAAGGGCTCCCAACTCTTGTCTTTGAAGAATCTTAACATTGGAAGTTTCCATGATCATATGAAAAAAAGCAGGACCATTCACGCCAATAAAATTGACATCTTCTCGCCTGACCTTGAAAAGCATAAGACAGGGGCCTTTGGGCAAGAACGATTTTCTGTTCAAACTGTGGATCCGACAGGTTTGTTGTGGGTAGAACATTCACCACCATAGATCATAAACACATCAGTCCCTGCCCCATTGGAGCTTACAGGCTAAATTCCGTAACATACACAGAGAGAGAGAGAGAGACTAGGGTCAAATTTGATAGCAGCCAATTAACCTACCAGTATGTGTTTGGAGTGTGGGAGGAAACCAGAGCACCCAGAGGAAACCCACGCAAACACAGGGAGAACATACAAACTCCATACAAATAAGGCCATGGTCAGGAATTGAACTCAAGACCCCAGTGCTGTGAGGCAGAAGTGCTAAC
This sequence comes from Mixophyes fleayi, assembly GCF_038048845.1. Lineage (NCBI taxonomy): Eukaryota > Metazoa > Chordata > Amphibia > Anura > Limnodynastidae > Mixophyes > Mixophyes fleayi. The sequence continues at coordinate 204,668,426 of NC_134407.1, read as the reverse complement.
CACTTAGCCACGGTACTGCTCATGTCAGGAAGTCACTAAAGATGTATAGGAAATAATTTACTTTTATACAGTTTGTGCTGTAGACTGACCAGTGTAGGAAAATAGCCAGTTTAGAAATAAAATCAGTTTAGTGAATTATGAATTTTAGATATTAATGTAAAGTGGCCAGTGTAAGGGAATAGGTTACAAGAGGTGGCTTCATAGCAGTGCTGCATTGAAGCAGTAGAACTTGTTAAATAATATTCACAATTTCATCTCATAGCAAGCAAATTGACAAGCATCTCCTAATAGACACAGTACAATACTTCTGCATATTTATTCCTAAAAAACGAAGTGTTACTTTTTAGAAGTCTTTAACAAAAGATAAAATAAAGATCAGAACAAAGAAATGTGATAGATATAGAAGAAAGTTGAGAAATAGAGTCTATCTCTGTCTTTCTTTCTTGCTCTCTGTTAAATCAAAACAAGGCTGCTCTGGATGTGAGTCTTAATCTGAACATCTTCCTGTGCTGATTGCAGGCTCGTCCTTCTGGATGGGTTTGTATTGAAATCAAAAACCAACGTGAGGAATAATTCTAATTTATTATCTCTCCTGAGCTTCCCGCATCGCACCTGATTACAGGAGAAAAGAAACTTTCTCACAAAGGAAAATTAGCCCAGTGCCGCGGTTAGCCAGACTGTCTCAAGCGAGAGGTTTAATCTTATTCACCCCCCAAAAAAATCTATTGCATTAATTAGAGCAGACCTGCTCTATAATAATCCTTTTACTTGGAATCAAGTGACTATCTGTTGGAGCTAAACATTTACTTTTAAAGAGGAACTCTCCCTTCGGACAATTCTGTTGCTGCTCTTGGATACAACAGATCAGCTTAGCTCTGTGTATTATAAATGTATTTAATCAGCGGATATGTTGTCGCAGCTAAATAACATACCCTCCTGTCATTTTCATTAAAGACATAGCTGCTATTTCTTTCTTTGCACTGTTTTTCAGCAAAGTCTTCGTATCATTTAGGTATGGCTCTTTATTTCAATTGCACTCTTTTTGAACAACACTACTCTTATCTGTGCAGTGAACGCAGTTGTTTCCACATAGCCGCTGTGTGTCACATCACAGACATTGACGGAAGGTAATATTGATGCCAGAACGACCAAGCAATGCATTTAGTAAACCAATTGCTCATGTACAAACTAATAACTGAAAGTTGGACCCTACCAAATAAGTATCCACTTAATAAAATGTAGTTCGACTCATCCCGAACAGACCTAGCCCCTGAAATTGCAAATACTACAAATGTCACACTCAGAAGTTTTTAATATTGGGGGATGTTTGTGATTTAACTCCTGGAGATCTGGAAATTCACTTACAGGTTGAAAACAGCAAGATGGACGATATCCTCATAGTCCGGTTCTCCTCAACAGACCTCTTAATATTGGCTCGACGTTATTCAAACTCATTCTGGTTGCTAGCCTATCCCTATGTACTAAAAACTCCACCTCTTCTCAATTGACCACACTGGATAAAGGACAAGCACTACCCACTCATAGACAAAGACTAAGGAGCCAGACATGGAAGCCATATACTGTCACTGGTGCTATTCAGTCTCAGATTAGGTTGTCATTGAATGGATTGTCGCTGTTACCTTCAGCTCTTCCAGATCGGGTCGCTCCATGCTCACTACAGCGGCCAACAGCTGGTCTTCCAGCCCATCCCGGGTGACGGTGAAATTAATCAGGGTGCACTGTGCCTGCATCTCTGGCTGATAGTGGGGGTTGGCCAGTTTTGTGTGCAGGATAAGGCGGAAACTGGGGCTGTACTCACACTCCTTGTCCCCAATCTTAATGTATCTGGAACAGATGAGCAAATCAGATGAGGTTATTGAAGGTTTGGCTATATATAAACAGAGACAGGGGTTAATTGTTACATGAATATCACAAAATAATAACGAGAGCAAATGACCACCACACAGACGCAAGCAGTAAACTTTTATGCATGGATGAGAATACGTTTATATACAAGAGATATGAACAAAAGTATAAATTCTATTGCCTATTATGATTTATCTTTGGTACTCAGGAGTCTACCTTTACGAAAATAGGATTTTGGTAGTTACTGTTAAATCCTTATCTCATGTAGCCTGTAGGGGAACACAGGAATGGTGGGTGTAGGCCCTGCTCCAGGAGGTGGACTTCATCTCCTGCAGGCCATACCTCTCAGACACGACTCTAGACAGCTAGTTCATCCAAATAACTGAGATTTTGGAGGATACAAGTAAGAAAACAGCCCTGCAAGCAGAAGGCCACCGACCAACCATAGAAGAAAACATATCCACTTACTAAAGCACACAACACGGGTGAGAAAACCTTTTGTCCTCATGTTACATTTGGATACACATGATAACTAGAGCGTTCTAAATCCAGTTACCAAAGTCAAAGGGGTAGAAACCAAAAACAAATAATGCAGACTAGAGGTTACTGAGGCACTGTGGACTGCAGCACATATTCCCAAACTATTACAGTTTAATGGTTTTCTTAAAACGGAAGATTTGCATAGGTATTACAAAGAAGTTTCATTCTGACATGTCCTGGATGGGCGATTAACTCAGACACAGTGGGGACCAATAAATTGACAAAATGTCTTTATAAAGAGGTAACATATCCAGAAAAAGACAGCTTTTGTAGATGCCGTCCTACTTTTGTGAGGTCGTGACTGTACGACAAAGAGGCCACAGCAAAATCTTACCTTGGTGGAAGACAAGAAACATCACCTAGTAAGAGATAGCTGCCAGCTCAGATACCATCTTAGCTCAGACAACGACCACGAGGAAAGCAATCTTCAATGTCAGGAACTCTATAGGGATGTCTGAGAATTGTTTAAGGAGACAATCATGTGTTACTTGTCTAAGGAGACATCCAGACACATGTTCTAATGGAACTATTCAATAATTGATGGACCACTATTTGTTATATTCTTGGACTTCTTCGAGACTGAGTCAGTGTCACAAGATTGGCAGAAAACATCCCTAATATGGTCGGAATAATAATTTTAAAGAGCTTGGGCCCATAAAGGTGTTTCCCTGGAATGAAATGTTGGCCAACGAGCTCCTAGAAATTAAATTAACCAAGCAGTTCATCAGCCAGAGGCTGCGTTGAAGACATACAGCAAAGCCACTGCAGGAGTGTATGCAAACTAGCTTCCTTAGAAATGTAGAGGTCCCAATTTGGGATGCTAACTCAACCAGCTCCAAGGGAAGCAAACCACTGGAGATACTTTCCTTTAGCCGGTTAGCTCAAATGATGGTAGCATGGCTAATTCCCACTATTGTGATAGTGGTGTAAGGATGAACTTTAGGCCCGAGTCTCTAAAATTACTATGATTAAACGATGGATGACGGACAAAGAAACTTCCTCAAAGTCAGAATCCAATCCCAACAAAAAAAGAGGCAGGGAGAAGTTATCTGTTACCATCCTGGTGAGGAAATTGGATAGTTTGGGAAGGCCATACGGGTCCTTCTGAGAATTCTCTATTGCTCATGCCCAGACCAGGTAACATATGCTTGGTCCCAGATCAGCAGAGGGAACAGCATTTGACAAACGAGTCTTGGAATGAAATGCAATCAGTACAAAGTGGTTCTTTCTGATCAGAGCAAAGTTTCAGTGATGACAGACAAAATAATTAATCAAAGCTGGAGGATAGGAAGATTCCTCTGTAGCATTAGATATATTATCCTAAAGGGAATGAAAAGGGCAGAGACCAGTCACACACACAGTAGGTGTCCTTACAATCCTGTGGTCTGTCTATTGATTGTTCCTTGGATAAGTGTCAGGGTGTCAACTAACCCAAGTGTGGTGGGTGGTTCGGGCCCAGATCCCCTTGGGTTTTCCAGTGCTTTACTCATTTAGAGGTACCCTGCCTTGGGAAGAATGCCCTGGGAATGGTGCACAGCTTTTTAGTGAAACCTGGGCACAAGTATGGGCAGATCTGTTCGTTTTCCTACCCAAAGCAGGGTACAAAACATATACACAATAAAAAAAAGAGCACCCGGGCACAAGAAAGGGCAAAATGACGTAAAATGCAATGCAATAAAATTAGTAGCTTTACTGCTATAAACAAAGATATAAATAAAAACATATTATGCTGCGCTTTAATTAGAGGAATCAGAATACGAACAAATGACATATGATGACATAAAACAGAAGGTAAAGATGGCACCACCCAGATGAGTATACAATCTGAAAGGTGTGAGGAACCCTGGACACTTGTAGCTGTTGGCGTGGAACGTACCTGTGGCTGCTGCAAAGCACACTCAGCCCCCAATATTAAAACAGCCATTCACCAATCATATTGCTGCTTAGGTTTTTGGTAACTGAAACAGTGTCTTCCCCATCCAATAGTCCTGATGTTAATGTGACTATCCAGATTTGCATACATCAACAGAAGCGTCATATATTGGAATGTGAGTGTGGCTTCTGCGGAAATTGACTGTGGTTGGATGGATGCTGGGTTTGGCCAGACTGGAGGTGTGGTTTGGATAATTGGGGTAGGACTTATTTTGTCCCAATTTGGCTTTTTGACATTTTTGGAAGTATGCCGCCTTTTATACAAACTATCAGACTATATAAGAGACAAATATTATAAATATTGTCACTGCACCAAGAGATCAATCGATAACCCAAAGAAAATAGTACAGTAGTACGTCAACAAGACGATTGGCAGTATTTAAAGTTAGCTGCTTAAATTTAAGTGAACTGTGATCTCGCAATTTATAATTGTATAGTATATATGTGTAAACTACTGAAAATATTAAGTGCAATACTGGCGTATTATCAGGAATAATACACCCCCTACTGTACATTATACTGCAGTGTAAAAGTCATCTTGGATTTCCGTGAGCAGTGTAAAAGCACACAGCCTATGGCATCATGAACTTACATAATTACGGAATTCCTCAATGCCTTTATCATTTACACCAGGGACACATTGTCCCATATATTCTGCATGTTAACCCCTTCACGTCAGAGCTCCTAAATTCTCTTCATCTAGATGAGTTTTGCTTGACAAATTGCTGCACATTCTGTTGTACTTGATGCAGAGGAACTGCTGGATTATGTAGAGAATACTTTCTGTGCAGTTTTATAGTGCACTCTGTTCTTAAAGAAACCGCCTCTATCACAGTATAATATGACCTACCGCTTTTATTTTCTATACTTCTTCCTTTTCTTTAATCTTACATTGCTTCCTCTTCCTTTTCAATCACACTTGTGTAAAACTACTTTATTCTCTAAACAATATAACGTATCTCCCAACATTGTCCCGGAGGTCATCGGGACAAATTAAGTGCATCTCTGCTTGCGTGCCGTGTCCCCCTGGACATAGCCAGCAGGGACTTTCCTCCCAACAACCTGCGACTCAGGACTAATGTGCCGAACGCAGGACAGTCCCGGTTAAACTGGGACATTAGGGAGGCATGATAAAAAGACATCTCCCTGACTTATAAGTTCAAGTTAAGCTGGGTACACACTACACAGTTTTCATCCAATAATTGGCTAAATCAGCCGCCATATGACCGCTCGTTCAAAAGTTGGGTCAGTGTGTGCAGTGACACAACGGTCGAAAGTCTGCCCAAATGGACGATTGACGCCTCATTTGGTTGGTCGTACCGTTTAATATTTTCGCTCCAATCTCGTTTCCGTTGTGTAGTGTGTATAAACTTCCGACCGATCCACAACAGTGAGTACGAAATTACAGTCATTGCTCACGACAACATGGCTGTAAAAAGTCGCTAAAGGGACGTCCGCTCTTCCCTTTATTGTCCTAAACAAGGCTAGTGTGTATGCAGTCCATGGACCGAGCGATCGGAACATCGATCGCATGTAAAATCGCTCGGTATAAAATGTTGGTGGAAATTTCTGTAGTGTGTACCCAGCTAAAGTCAAACATACAGTTGTAAGTTGAGGAGTCAACAAATACCAAACTGATTAAATGATTACAAGGATTTTAGAGGTCACCTTGGCCACTGGATATGTGCTTTTTTAAAAAAATAAATCCTTATAATTTACAGAAGAGGATATTATCACTGTTTAATTGGCCGGTGATTTAATCATGTATGGTAGGTGATTAATCTCATTTTAGTAATCAGTATAATATTACATCTTGTTTACTATGTACACATATTGCAGAAACAAGCCTTCCCCCCCAGTTGAGAACCTTGCTCAGTAGATCTACATTCTGCTTGGCAGTGTAGTAGTTACTGTATAGCATGCAGGAGCCTGTGGGTAACGTCTAAGTGCCTCTCCCTCCCACACGTGAAGGTTGCTGCTGTGATCAGTATTGTATGATCTGCTGCGAGTGAAATAGGTTTTATTGCATCAGAAGCCACAATGGATTTACTGTGAGAACTCTGCTTTTATGGAAAAGAACAGTGTTTATTCAGTGTGTTATGTCCCCAGCCAGCGGAGTGATGGATGCTGGAGGTTATCTGCCCTTGCAGATGCTTGTTCAGTGTTAACCACGTCCTTTCTGCTCTTGCATCCTTCAGTCATCTCGTTTTCATAGTCAAGTCTTGAAATGTTTCAAATAAGAGCAGCTTAATACTCCCACAGTAGGACCATGTTAAGCTATGGAGACAGGACTCACAGGCCTGCAATAAGGGATTCTTAGAGGCATTGTAGTCACCCAGCAGGGTGCATTGTTGGGGGAACAAAGATAGGAATTTTGTTTATTGTCGAGTCTCCCAAAATCCTCTGTTCTGATTTCTAGACGAGTGATGCTCAACATTTTGTATAGCTGAGGCCCCAATTTTCACCATTGTGCAGGGATCTCAAATGCCAAATATTGCGGCACGCAAACTGTCAGCATGTTCCAGGACCCCAAGTGTCAGCGTGTCACTGGTCTGGATCCTTAAGCGTCAAAGTGTGACTGGCCAGCACGCCAAGCGTCAATGTGTTACTGTTGCATGACACCAAGCGCCAACGCGTCGCTGTTTCAGGACCCCAAGCGTCAACGCGTTACTGTTCCGGGACTCCAAGCTTCAACATGTCCCTGTTCTGGGACCCCAAGCGTCAACATGTCACTGTCCCGGGACCCAAATCATCAATGTGACACTGTTCCAGTACCCCTATCGTCACCGTGACACTGTTCCGGTACCCCTATTGTCAACGTAATGCTGTTCCGGGACCCCAAGTGTCAATGTGTCACTGTTCCAGTACCCCAAGTGTCACCATGTCACTGTTTCGGGACCCCAAGTGTCACCATGTCACTGTTCCAGTACCCCAAGTGTCACCATGTCACTGTTTCGGGACCCCAAGTGTCACCATGTCACTGTTCTAGTACCCCAAGTGTCACCATGTCACTGTTTCGGGACCCCAAGTGTCACCATGTCACTGTTCCAGTACCCCAAGTGTCACCATGTCACTGTTCCAGTACCCCAAGTGTCACCATGTCACTGTTTCGGGACCCCAAGTTTCACCATGTCACTGTTTCGGGACCCCAAGTGTCACCATGTCACTGTTCCAGTACCCCAAGTGTCACCATGTCACTGTTCCAGTACCCCAAGTGTCACCATGTCACTGTTTCGGGACCCCAAGTTTCACCATGTCACTGTTTCGGGACCCCAAATGTCACCGTGTCACTGTACTAGTACCCCAAGTGTCACCATGTCACTGTTTCGGGACCCCAAGTGTCACCATGTCACTGTTCCAGTACCCCAAGTGTCACCATGTCACTGTTCCAGTACCCCAAGTGTCACCATGTCACTGTTTCGGGACCCCAAGTTTCACCATGTCACTGTTTCGGGACCCCAAGTGTTAACATGTCACTGTTCTTCAACCACAGAAGAGGCAGTTCAGATTACACTGTATTGTATATATGACAATCAAAGGCACCCCAAACACAGAGTGGAATCCTATTTATGGGTCCCAATACACAGGTTGTGCACTCTGCTTTAGATAAGATCTATATGACCAACATTAAAGTGCACCTATTTATTCACACAGAAGAGGAAGTCATATTTTGACCCTCAAAGAGCCACTGTGATGACCCTGGTTCCTGCCGACGCATTTGTACAAATATTGGTTCAGCCCATAAAACGGACACCTCCCCTGTGATTACTTAGCTGCTGTAATTGAAAACTCCTATTCCTGACAGATACGGGACTCAAAATCTTTGTAGGCTTAATCGTTAGAGGGCAATTTCTTCGTGATTGTTGGTTTTGACATATGAACCTTACTAAGTCTTCAGTAACAAATGTCCATATTGTGTTTATTAAAATTTGTCAAATGTAAGATATAATATTTTCTCTCCATCTGCTACTGCCGAAAACATCTCCAACAAATTCTGGCTCCCAGCAGGTGTTGGATTAATTGACAGGTCTCTCCGTGGGATGGAACAGAGTATATGACCAGATTGTTATGTCCTTTGCTTATACCCATGTAGACCTGTCAATCAAAGGTCATCTTGAAAAGGCTGCTGATATTATCCAAGATAAAGAAAAATGTTGAAAATGAGTAATTGGGAGAAATACGGAGTGATACCATAGCATATTTTGTGTTATATCGTTACAACAGTTCTCCCGTATTCAAGCAGGAATAACAGACTTATAGCAGAGATTTGTGAAGACAGGATTGAGAATGATACCATAAAGGAACCTTTGCCTACATGAATCATCCAGGAATGCATCTAATTTCCCCCCATAATTAGCAAAGAGAGAAGTTGATTACATTACTTATTGCATGGTGTTAATTATGTTGACATGTTGGTGAATAAAAGTCATTATATTAACAGCTTTTCCCCTAATGAGAAGCACTAAATGACTTTTGTGGACCACTTTTCCTTTTCAATTAATCAGCTGTTCAGGAATCTTTCAACACATTGCGGGTCTGTCTGGTGAGGTGTTGAAAACCGAAACTTAAAAGATAAATCTGAAATATTCACCACATCACACCGGTGCCAAGCCTGGAGACAGGGCACACGTTACTGACAAGAAGCTTATCTGTATTGTCACTTCCTGCCATCCAGAGCAGCTGAAACCATCAGACGCATAAACACAGTAAAAGGAAAAACACTGACTGCTGTTTGTAACATATTATATATTTTGACTCCCTTATATAGTGATAATGCAAGGAGCCATTTTTCACGCTACTTAACAGCATGGAAATCCCTTATTATTTGTACTATGAATAATCAAATATTAGTATATATATTATAGAAGACAATTAGTCAACCAACCACCGTTAGAACGATATAATTTTGCTCACAGTGGAGCCACAACGTGAATGAATAGATATTCAGTGCAGTTTTCCCATGCTCCAGCCAATCAGATGCAAGCTGCTCTGATTGGTTATTCATGTACAGACCACTTTTCATTAATGTACATTGCAGCTCTGTGATGAGCAACTGTTCATCATTCACTCAGGTTTTTGTTTTTTTGTGGTTTTTGTTTTTTACGATTGCATTGCTTCAAGATGGAAGAAAGGAAGATTTAAGAACGATTAAGCTGATAAATGAATTTGGAAAACGTTGGATTTGGGTATTTTCAATAAAAGTTTTTACCCTCGGTGTGTGTGTTTTCTTACAATTAGGTATATGTGTGGAACTTTATCTTCCAGTGGTAAATGGCTGCCAGGGCATGCTGGTGATTGTAGTTCTACAAGCGCCAGCAATCATACACACTTAATGACTACCAGGCTTATCGTTTACAACACTTTAAGCCATTACCATGGCAGCTCATGCCCACAGGTGCCAGGAGGAGTCCCAGTCCTATTCAGCGTGGGGTTATATTTGTCCTGGAGGATGGGAGGGGGGGTGCAATTATTTCTTTCAGGAATGATTCCCCCAGAGAGTTCTGCCTCATGCTGACCACATAAGGTCAATTGGATAACCACAATCTGACCATGTGTGTGGTCATAATCTGACTCTACCAATCTTGACCTGTAGGAACATTCAGATGGCCTGATCTGTCCAATTTGGCCACATTTGTGCCCAAACCTGCTCATGCGCGTTCACCATTAGAAATACGTTATAAATGGATTGCTTGTCTCCTGGGAAAGAAGATTTAAAGTTTCAAATCCATTACAGTATCATTACCTTCCTTTCTTGATTGTTTCTCTGCCCAGTAAAGGTCCCAGGACTGGGTCCACGTTCTCCTCAAGGTTTTCAATGAGCACTACATCCCCTCCTGAAAGGGCTCTCTCCAGTGTATCCAGGTATCTAAAGAAACAGGGGGGAGCTTTTGTTTTAAAGAAAACATTTTGAGATTCATGTTTTCAGCAAAGTAAATGACAAACGATAAAACAGGTACAATGAAGATCTCAAGAGTGTATATTCCACAAGCGGGGTTGAGTAAAGCTAATCGCGAAAAATTCTAAATTGGAATAAAATCATGTGAGGTCTGAGCAAAAGAAAGTAATAATAGTATCAAAATAGTTTAATAGGTAGATAAGTAAAATAAGTAGAATACAAGTGTTGGGGTAGAGGATGTTGACAAACAAATGATAAAACCACGGAGGGAGGGAGCCTAAGATGTCCTTCAGCTCTATAGCCGGGAAAGTCTATATACTTGATGCATTCATGAATGAATGAATGAAGTATGAAGAATGAATGTGCATGTGTAAGACCAAAAGCCCCAAATTAAGATCTAAAGAGATGTTTAAACAATAGGAGTAATCATTTTATAGCACGATTCCCAAATACTATGAATTTTGTGACACCTCCAAAGATGATGGAGAAACGTTCCAGAGCAAAGAATGGAAGATGCACAAATGTCTGTCACATCCTTACTTAGAAGAGTTGCATTAGACGAATGATACATTTGTTCTGTTTAAGAACAACATCCACTCTTCTCACCCTCTTTGTCCAATCCTGAGAACCCGAAGGTTTTCCCCATACTTGTTCTTGATCCATTTGATCCCTTGTAACTGTGGATCCACCATGAGTGGCCACCTCTCACAGTTGGTCAGGATGGTGGCATTCTCAGTAGACATTTGGTCAGCAGGAAGTCCTTCATTTTGCCAAGCTGCAATATCAGCATCATCGGTCAGCATGGTTAAGGGGTCCAATCCTTCTGTCACTGGAATGGGGACCTGGAGACAATAGAAAAGGTGATGTCAGACAGTGGAGACTTTTATTAAAACTAACACTTATCATAGGTGTAGGAAACATTCTGCTGAAAAAATGTCCCGTGTTTTGCAGAAAATAAAAAAAAGGCACTAAGCAAATATTCTTTCGCATATATAAATGTTGGACAATCAGCTAGAAAACTGTCCGCCACTTGCCTAATACCCAGGAACTTTCCACTTGAGAGGCAAAAATCTGATTGTAAGTGGCACCATGTTAGGGAGGTAGAAACTAGGAGCCTTATTCATTAAGGATCTTAACTTAAGAAACTTCTTATTTCAGTCTCCTGGACAAAACCATGTTACAATGCAAGGGGTGCAAGTTAGTATTCTGTTTTGCACTTAAATACTGATTGTTTTTTCATGTAGCACACAAATACTTGATAGCTTATGTGTACACTGAAATTTAGAGTTGATATTTGTGTGCTACATGAAAAAACAGTCAGTATTTAACTTATGTGCAAAACAGAATACTAATTTGCACCCCTTGCATTGTAACATGGTTTTGTCCAGGAGACTGAAATAAGAAGTTTCTTAAGTTAAGATCCTTAATGAATCAGGCCCTAGATTAATTTCATGGCTATCAGCCAGTAACTAAGGACGGGATAAGAAATTCTTGGGTGCTACAAAGGCTCAGGCACACAAAGTTATTCATATGTCTATTTGATGTCATTAAAAAGCCATAATTCTGTCACTTAAAAGAAAAAAATGTGCAGCAAAAATTTGTCTAATCCTTGTCCCTTTTACTGAGAGAAATAAAAGATATATCACACTCAGCATGCAGCTTTTTTTAATCTCTTTCTTTTCAACAGCCCCATTTTCCATATATCCATTGTCTCTCTCCTACCACGTTGACAAAATGCAGAAAATGCTTAAATATAATACTAAGAATATTGCTTATGAGTCGGGCATTTTATTGGGACCTGAGTACACTTTACACCATTAAACAGTTCGACTTTGTTTAATGATGCAAGAGTGATTTAATGTAAATAACCTTAATTTAACTAACAGTAACATGAGTAAGATCAATGTTTTTCGATTCATTTCACTACAGCCAGAGCATTTATTGTATTAATTTTTCACGTCCATGTGTAAATAGTTTTAAAATGGGCAGGGAAAGATAGCCTTTAGCCAGTCACATCATCAAGTTGACATCAGCACAGAGTATTTCAGGATATATGTTTGCTTATTTTGTGGAGGATGACAGTGGTTTGTCCAATTGTTTTTGTGAGAGGAGGGCTACATGTGGCAGGGGCACATGATGTGAGGAGGGGACCGGAGGGAGATGCAGGAAACCAACGGATGAACAATAGACAGTGGAAGCAGAAGGGCTCCCCAAAAAGTGAGCAGTGATGGGATTTTTTTTTAACAAAATGAGTAAAGGCCATTTGTCATAGATCAGAACTCATTGAGGTGTCCGTGAAAGGCTTTTGTCATAGATCAGAACTCATTGAGGTGTACGTGAAAGGCTTTTGTCATAGATCAGAACTCATTGAGGTGTATGTGAAAGGCTTCAGTACCTAACAAGTTTCTATTTTTGAGCCAGGTTGGAAAGCAGACTATCAGAACGGGTATTAGATTCTGTAATGCTACACTTGATTAATACACTGCAGCATGACCCCTGGCAGTGAGACTGAGATTGACCTCTCAATTCTGTCCTATTCCTTTCATGCATAATCAACAACAACATGCCATGGAATCATCTCATTCTTTCCTGGTGATTGGCTGTACAGATATCATTGTCCCAGCATGACCCTCACAAGCAAAGCATTATCTGGAAACCCTGCTTACTCCTACACTATTGTAAATGAAGTCAATATGGCAGAATGCTCCAGTACCGCACAGCGGACAAGCAGTCTCTCTATTGCAGATTTTTCATTTCAAGTTCCTTGTTAAAAAGTTGCAAAGAACAAGGTCATTCAAATGTGACATTTTATAGACTATATTACCGGAGTCAAATATTGCCATGGAAATGTTTTCCACTTTATGCATCATTTGCAAATGTAATAATATATACACAAACCTCTATATTATATAATACATATATATCAGGTATAAGATTACTAGCTGATGCAGGCAATGTTTCAGACACAGTAGGGATCAAACAACTTACCACAAGCTGGTGATAGGTAGAGAGGAAATGAAATATCAAAGTACCCCGCAGCAGTAGTGCCAAGGCTCCCCTCACCAGTAGTGCCAAAGTAGTGTCAAGGCTCCTCTCAGCAGTAGTTAAAAGGCTCCTCTCAATTTTAGTGCCAAGGCACCCTCAGCTGTAGTGTCAAGGCTCCCCTCAGCGGTAGTGCCAAGGCTCCCCTCAGCGGTAGTGCTAAGGCTCCCTTCAGCGGTAGTGCCAAGGCTCCCCTCAGAGCTAGTGCCAAGGCTCCCCTCACCAGTAGTGCCAAGGTAGTGTCAAGGCTTCTCTCAGCGGTAGTGAAAAGGCTCCTCTTAATTTTAGTGCCAAGGCACCCTCAGCGGTAGTGCCAAGGCTCCCCTCAGAGGTAGTGCCAAGGCTCCCCTCAGAGGTAGTGCCAAGGCTCCCCTCAGAGGTAGTGCCAAGGCTCCCCTCAGCAATAGTGAAGATGAGTGTTGTCACATGACCATAAAAGTTTCACGCTTAATAGACTGGAATTGTAAAAATATCAAGTACCACCTACGCATAGGATTAATGCTTTAAAATATACTTGAATAAACAAACACGTATACGACACGCTGTGGATTTCAACTACTACTCTCATTTTTATGCATGATGGCCAACACTAAGTAGTTACATTTATTGCACTTAATGCAGTGAAAAGTAATAGTGGCTTTAAAAATCCAATATATCTAGGGAGAAAAGAGGGAACTATGCATGCTCAGAGGTGTGTCCTTAATGCAGCTTTTCCAGGAATGGTATAACACCTGCAGCTTTTCCAGGAATGGTATAACACCTGCAGCTTTTCCAGGAATGGTAGGACACCAGCAGCTTTTCCAGGAATGGTGTAACACCTGCAGCTTTTCCAGGAATGGTAGGACACCAGCAGCTTTTCCAGGAATGGTGTAACACCTGTACACCTGTAGCTACAATTCAAGTTGTTGTTTCTTCAAGGACATTTTCTCTGCATTACTTCTGTGCACAGATGTTACCTTTCTTTTGTGTTATCAGAAAACTAAAACTATTAAAAAGTGTATCTGCTGCATGGACGAACAGGTGGCCATCAGCAATGTCCCACTTTATTAGACTGTTGTTTAGAAGCAGGACTGGTCAGGAAAAGAATACGGACATATAATCTCAGATAGGCTGTCACATGAACTTACTTTAAGCTGCCCAAGGTATGGTTTCCAGGTCCTATCCATGAGGTCTTGTCTGTACTTCTTGGTGAAGTAGCCGAGGTAGGAGACAAAGGCGGTGATCAGCAGAACATCTCCACACAATGTGCTCTCCTGGACCTTGAAGCTCCTGACTGCTTCAGCCCATCTCACATTTTCTGAGGCAAGTCCTCCAACCTACAGATGTCCATTGTGAAAAAAATGTAATTAGATATGGTTCATGGTACTATTCCAAAACTCAATTTCTAGCACCTATCTACCTACCACAATAACCAAAACTAATTCACCTTCCCCAGAAACAGTACCACCAGCATTTATATAGCTACCCCAACAGCCAACACATATTTACCTACCTTATTATTAGAAAAGCTCAAATAATTCGAACCGGTTCAAAATTCAATCAAGATTGGCTCAGGTCAAGATCCAGGTGCCTGGTTCATAAAGGATCTTAACTTAAGAAACTTCTTATTTAAGTCTCCTGGACAAAACCATGTTACAATGCAAGGGGTACAAATTAGTATTCTGTTTGCATGGTTTTGTCCAGGAGACTTAAATAAGAAGTTTCTTAAGTTAAGATCCTTAATGAATCAGACCCCAGGGTCTTAAACATGTTAAAGTAAGCTATAAAATGCTTCCCTGTTCAAGCTAAAATGGCTTCACAGCGAAAATTACTGTGTTACCTTGTTGAACCGGCTAGATCATGGTAAAACCTGTTCCCTTTGTTTAAAGTTAGCTTGAATCCTTTAATCTATCTAAAGTTCGACAGTTTCTGGCGTAGTTTAAAACTTCAAAGCCAATTTGATGAACCAGTTCGAGATCCTCTTTTAAATAAGTTCAGGCCTCTCTACCCATTATCTAAATAACTAATATAATTCTGCTTACTTCAACCATTGATACATATTTCTCTCTCCCAATATCCGAACCATCAACACATATAAACCAAAGATAACATCCCAATCATTAACACAATCTGCTTAATAAAACATCCAGCCACAACACATACATAGTCCCACAATGTGTCCACCAACACATATCTACCTACCCTAATATCCCAACCAACAAAGGTCTACCTACCACAATGTTCCGAGCTCATATCAAGTTGACCTACCAAAAAACTTCATGTGTACCTATCCCAACACCAAAACCATCAACACATTATATTTAATGGCCATAAAGGTCAGCCAAAGGCACATGGCCAGCCAAAATACTCAGGTAGGCTGTGGCATTTAAACAATGCTCAGCTGGTTTTATGCAGTCAAATGTTTGTCAAGAAACCATTTCTCACATCATTACGCCACCATCACAGTTGACACAGGGCAGGGTGGATGTATGGATTCATGTTTACCCCAAATTCCAACCCTACCATCTGCATGTCACAGCAGAAATCGAGATGCACCAGATCATGCAATGTATTCCAATATGAAAGATTTAAATAACATATCTTGAGCTCTTAAAACCCAAATGTGAATATATACTATCAAACAACTGACAAAATAAATCAAAATGTCTGTTCCTTGTCGCATACCCAATCAAGGGTGCCACTCCTTGCAAAAAACAAACCAGTTAAATACTAAACCAGGTGCGCCAAGGAAACCATCCGTAGTAAAAAAAGAAAGGAAAATAAAATAAAAAAATTTGGGCTTTGTCTAAAATGCAAATAGTATTTTATTACAATCAATATAAATAATAATATATAAAACTCAAATAAACCATCAACAGTGGAATAGTATAAAAACTGCCTCTAAGAGGATATCTATATGTATAGTAGTATGCATGTCTGCAAATGCAGACATAACAATAATTTTAGATAATAAACATTTAGAATAGAGTCTTCAATCTGGAGACTAACGAAACAAAGTGTTTTTCCAGTATACTTTGTAAACAAATAATCAAAAATCCTTTTTAACATTTTTTTTTTCTCTGCGGTGCTGCTACAGTGCAGCACCGCATCTTAGTGTGTGTCCTGCTTCCGGCTCCGGCAGCGCTGTGATGTTGCCAGTGAGAGGAGCCACGATCAAGCAAAGAAGCGAGAAAAGAAGCATAGAAGGTAAGTACAGACTACAGAAAGAGGGGGAGGGGAAACAGAAAGAGTGGGCCACTGAAGAAGAAGGGGGGCAGAAAGAGACGGCTACAGAAAAATGAGGGCGGGGCAGAAAGAGAGGGCTACAGAAAAATGAGGGCGGGGCAGAAAGAGAGGGCTACAGAAAAATGAGGGCGGGGCAGAAAGAGAGGGCTACAGAAAAATGAGGGCGGGGCAGAAAGAGGGGGCTACAGAAAAATGAGGGGGGCAGGAAGAGAGGGCTACAGAAAAATGAGGGGGGCAGAAAGAGAGGGCTACAGAAAAATGAGGGGGGGCAGAAAGAAAGGGCTACAGAAAAATGAGTGGGGCAGAAAGAGAGGGCTACAGAAAAATGAGGGGGGCAGAAAGAGAGGGCTACAGAAAAATGAGTGGGGCAGAAAGAGAGGGCTACAGAAAAATGAGAGGGGGCAGAAAGAGAGGGCTACAGAAAAATGAGGGGGCAGAAAGAGAGGGCTACAGAAAAATGAGGGGGGCAGAAAGAGGTGAGTTTCTTACAAAAAAAGGCACTGTATATATACTGTGTATATATATATATATATATATATATATATATATATATATATATATATATATGTATGTATGTATATATGCACGCATACACTGTGGGTATATGTACAATATTACAACACAGAAGACAACTGCCTATTTGCCTACTTGTATGGATAAGTTCAACCTTTGGTGGATTTATTTCCAGTGACTGCAGCTGAGTTAAGTTAAGAAAATCTTTAGCGACTTGCAAACTGAGACACTGACATCTGTGTTACAGTGGCAAACATAATTAATTAATCTTTGTCAGGAACAGTTTAACAGTGACAGAAGAACTCTCACCCTTCATTAATAACTGTCTTGGTGATAGAAATCAAGATTAAACAAATTTCAACAACAAAATATGGTTGACACACTTCACTCGATAGAGAGGAACACCTACCCGACATCCGCTTAATGAAAAACGTCATGAAGACACTACGTGAGAAAGACATGGATTACAGCAATGTCAAGGTCAGATGGGGGGTGTGTATGAGGGATGTAATGTCTAAAGAGAAAAATACCAAACATAAAGGGCCGGATGCTGAGTTGGTTGTACTCCTGTTTGCGTAGCTTAGAATCTCCAAATTTGCACTGCGCATGCCCACAAATATATGTCTGGCAGTAGTGATATCAATGCGGGTACCTGATGGCAGGCGATTATAATGGTAGCCAACTCTAGCGAGCCGCATCTTATTGGCTGACTGCGACTTCCCATCAGAGGCTTATAGGTGCTTTCTTCATTGATCGTGCCAATATTATATTATTTTGTGAGCATATTGTAGCAAGATTTTCTTTTATTCTTACACGAGAAGCTTTATAACAGATGTATTCAAGATATTTTTTATTGTATTCCAAACTAATAGCAAATGTGCATTCTACTATAAAAACCAAAGTTTAAAAAATGGGGCGTAAATGTATCTGCTGGATGCCTCCGTAAACTTCCAGCAAATACTAATTGTGCAGAGCTGCACGCATCTTGCTATTTGTTTAACTTTGCATATTCACATAATTGCATTTTTTGTTCGCGCTTTATACATTTTTGGACGCAAATGCGTTCAAACTCCACATCTGGCCCATAACGTATTACATTTCTAGAACAGCATGGTGGTATAAAATCAGGGAGTGATACTTCATTGAACTAAACTACAGTATAGAGGCTTTATAAAATAAATGTTGACACTACCTATTCACTATGAAAAGGTATCTTATAAATGTCACATGTATATATGTAACCACTTTATAAAAGGTTTAACATCGTTTTGTACCACAGACTGGAATAAAGACATTTTCAAATTTAGAGGGATATTATGGGGGAGGGGAGGGGGAAATAAGCCATAAAAAATGAATAACAAAAAAAGCTTGAATATGCTCTTCAATACATTATTATTTCAGTGAAGCTGTTCCTATACCACTTCACATGGAAAACTCTCTCTGTATGTAGGGTTCTGTCTCAGTGTTCTCTATGTACAAATTGGGAAAAGTAATGACTCCAAGAACTGTCATGCAAATGGTAATTCAGATATGCAGTTAACACAGCGCACAAGCAATATCTTATTACAGCACTAGACTGTGAGCTCTTCGGGAAATTACCTGGTCCTTATACTTTAGATAGTAATGTATTCCGGAGATGTAATGTCATGTGACCATTTCTGCGCGTGGTAACATGCCAAGATGGAGCCCGAAACCCTACACCTTTTGATAGGACGATCCAAGTGGGTTGCAGGTTAGGCACAGAAATGTACTCGTATTTCATGAAATCAGATTTTGTGATGCAAGATGACATTTAAATAAGCTTCAAAGTGGTGGCAATTGGCATTTAGTAGCTGTTCCCAGTTCAGCGAGTGAACTTCAAAGGTGGTGGAGAACGCATGTTGGCCACTGCGTTCAATGGAACGACTTTTGGACTATGCAGTAAAAGTGCACTTATATGCAAATTAGCAGTTAAATCTATAAATGTACACATCTGAAGCATAAGATAAAATCAGTACTGATGCCCCCTAACATGCCCAGTCTATGACGTGCACAGGCCAAAAAATTGTTGCCCACCCGAGTAGGCGTTTTTTAACAAAATCTATGGCCTGCACATGAAATTATGTTGTGGTTTGTAAAGGACTCTTGCAAGCCAGTATACTATAATGGTTGTCATTACAGCACCAGCAATGACAACTATTACAGCTCCTACGGAATGTATCAGGCCAGTGTAGGTGAGATAATATTCATCACCCCAGTGTGGCACGTTAATACACTTTACATGAAGTCTTGATTGATAGGATACTGAGCAGAAATCCATAAACATCACAATCCCATACGATGTATCATTTTACAGACAAGGCTGAGGCTTAAAATTCATTTAAATTGATGGCGTCCTACACATAACCCATGAAAGGTCGCATTTTGTTTGCCAGTATTTTTTCATTATATTGTATTTTTTTTACATTTAGGCCAAAGGTCTGTTTAGTATTTTATTTTACACTGTAATTTAGTAACAGCTCAGGCAGGTCTGTTGTACTTGAATTGTTTTATGTCTTCAGCTACAAAAGATAATGAAATTTTGGGTGAAGAGTTAGGTGGTGATGAATTATAATGCCAAGTTTAGGCAAGGTGAATAGCTATTCGCTCTCGGAAAAAGAATCTACAGTAACCAATATTTATTTTACAGAATTTCACCGTGATCATTTTTTTTATTAGGTAACCCGGCCTCACTCCCCTGAAACTTGCTTTATAAATTGGTGAAAACACAAGGTCCGGATCCTCCACTGTTCCGTAGAACACTCACTTGCGCCTCTATTGTAAATGGTCTCTCTCTAGCGGTGGTAATTGTGTTAACGGGGACGAGAACCCTGACATGATTTACACCTCCACTAAAATGACGATTCCTGAAAAAGAAGAAGGCAATTTAAGCAGACTTACCTTAAACCCAAAGATCCAGCTCTCCGATGGCAGACAGACAGACAGTGGCAATGTTTGGACCCCTCAGGCTTACTGTTTAAACAGTAAGCCTGAGGGGTCCAAACATTGCACTTTAAATTAACATGAATGAACGGCGCACTGACCGTCCAAGTGAAGTGGCGGACAGCTGCCTAATCGCAATGACTAGTTGTCTGCAGGCGATGCCGTCAGGAGAGATGGATCTTCGGGTTTAAGGTAAGTCTGCTTAAATTGCCTTTTTCTATTTCAGGAATCGTCATTTTAGTGGAGGTGTAAATCGTGTCGTGGGTTCTCGCCCCCGTTAACACGTACCCAACCCCTCTCTAGGACATCCTGGAGGCCTATAAAGGAATAAAGCATTCATTGAAAGATGAAGAATGGTTGACCTGCCTTGGTGGCACCCATCCAATCAGTTTTTTATCGCTTTTGCACCAGGCCCAGAATTCATTTAAATATCTTTAGGGTGTTACACACCGAAGAAGGACTAAAGTGGGACATGGGCTTTTTTTTTTTAGAAACTGTGATTGTCCCACAAGTGGGGACCCTGTTCTGCCAGTCTGGGGAAGTGGTTTGAGCTACAAAGAAAACAAATTTGCTCAAGTTGTCTTTAAAGGGGTTGTAACAACCTGCTGATTAACATTTATTAAGTAAGCTGTTTAGCATTAATAAAATATTTTATTGGATTTTGCAATATCTACCATTTTTGGTATATTAGAATTAGCCAGTTCCTCACACCTTTGAAAACTCCCCGAGCTATTTTGCCTGGTATTTAGATAAACAAGGCTGTCTGGTGGAATATTTGAAACCTTCAAGGCAGCCAACTGAATGGAAAACTTAAATCAACACAGGGTGGTTCCAGCTGATTGTTTTGCTCTACAACATCTGCTGAGCTGATCAGCTGATCACATAGCCAGGAAAGTGTAATACTGGAACATCACAGTGTGCGGAGTTCTCTTACAATACAACCAGCAGCCATTGCAGTGTTTCAGGGACGTGAGAACTGAATATTTGCCATTTCAATCTAACTCTTTTTGATTTAACAAATATCAGAAAAATAAGGTAGAGGCATGATAGAAAAACATGTTACATCTCTTGAGCTGTATTGCCTTTATATACTAAAAAAAAAACTTATCAACACAATCTCAGAACTACAAATTGGGGTAAACCATCTCATATAATGATTATGGTGGAGGTCAGACTAACTTAATACTTGAACATGGACATGAAGCACCTTCCATGAAGTGAAAAACTCAACCCATAATCTTACAGTAGCCCAACAGCACAGAATTTGCAAAATCACCCTGGAATGAAGCTGTCACCTGGACAAACCAAAGATGTGGAAAAATATTTTACACTGTTTGTGGCACCGCTTTGGAACCATGGCGGTGTCCTCTATAATTTAATGTCTTAGACTTACCAGACGGTTGGCGAGGGAGATGGTCAGAGCGGTAGCATCAGCTTCCTGTTGACATTTCAGCTTATCTGCAGTGGCTTTCTCAAACTTTGCGGTCAGCAGGCCAAGGTTTTCGTTCAGAAGCTATAAAGTAACGATGTTCCGTTAGAATATGCTGACCTACGTCACACAGGCTCATGGGTGTGCCTACAATTAGGCAAGATGTCTTCGACACCGTGTTTTGAAAGGGGGGCTGCAAAATGAATCTAACAGTCTCTACGTGGTTTGTAGATCTAATAATGCTTAAAATATAATAAAGTTGTATTTTAAATTGCACAGAACTCGTGCAAACATTCATGGTACTTTGTATAGGTTATAAGACGGGTACTATTTCAGATGTTGCCTTCGGTAGCAGATTAGCTAGACTCAACTCTGTTCAGGCTCTGGCCATGCCCAATATTACTTTGCATTGACTTGATGTAAAGGTTCACTAAACTTAATATATAGTAATACGGAAAGTCATTTTGTGATTTCATTTCATTTCTGTAGAACTTCCAATACTATGATTTAAAGGGGTTTTCCACTATTGGATTATAATAAATTGGCTTGTATGTAGCATTCTATAACTTCCACTTAAAAGCTTTGCCTTTATTGTCCTGGTATACAACTGTATCTAATTCAGAGTGAATTGTCTTATATCCCAGACAATAAAAAAACTAGACACCACAAATATGTGGCAGGAAAGTACACAAGGCTACAATGAAAAGGTTAAATATTTAGTAAAACTTGCAGAAGGGCACATACAAGCCAATAAGTGAAAGCTACCCGAAGGTGGAAACCACATTTAACACAATGACATGATATTTACAATACCTCCATGTCGATATTGTGAGTTGGTGTAGGATTTGTTTTTCATACATTGGTTACATGTCCAATGTTATCTGGAAAGTAACTTACAGCAATTTTTGATTTGATGGTGGCCAGTTTCTCTTCTGCAGCTTCTAGCTCTGCATTCGCCTTATTCAGGGCTTGTCGTTTTGGCTCCACCTCACAGTAGACCTCAAAGAACTTGACAATGTTGACAACCCAAGAGCAGAGCCCAGCGGCGGCTAGAGATTTGGAAGCGATGAATTCTGGATTGAACCCTGGGTCATTCAAGTAGGGCTGAATGGCTTTTATGCAGTTTTCGTGAATGTTCTCCTTTTTGAAATGTACCAGGGTGTCTAAGAAACTGTCCACTTTGCCCATGACCACTTTGGCATTCTTCCAGCTCCTGTCCTTGGGGACTTTACCACCAGGGGCTGTGAGGACCATGACAGCTGCTGTGACGTTGGTGACCGCTACGGGTGGGGAGCCGAAAGACTTCAGCTCAGTGAGGTTGTTCTGGAAAGGAAAATACAAGCTCAGATCAGCTCTGTCTTCTACAAGTACCTAAGACAACGTGCTTGTCACCAGATAACACAAGGGGGTGCCCACAATTTAAGGGGCTCAAGTATGAGTTGGACGTATTTGCACCTCAAGCGTAAGCAGTAAAATAGGAACGTAACAGGAATATTTTAAAAAGCGTATTTCCATGCATATGTCCAGTCGGGTGCATCACACAATGCGCCCAGCTGTACATTAGTAGCCTATGCTTCAGGTTTTCTTCGGGAGTAACAAGTGTGCCCCACAAAATTATAAAGAAAGCATGGACTTGTGGCTAAAGTACACAACAGAACAAAGTAATGAAGTGTCAAATGCACAACAGACACCGCTATTAATAAATCTGAGTGCCATTTACCATATCAAATGTATTTAAAATACAAACCTATCTTGTTTTCCAATTTAAAAATGAAATTGGAATCTTCTTTCCTTCCGAAGTCCAAAAGGAAAAGAGGATTTTTATACTTCTGTTAAATCCATTTCTCTGATTCCATTTGGGGTGACACTGCTACCTTGGGGTATAGAGGGCACGTGCTGGAGTAGGCACTTAGTTTGAATTAGTTGGAACGATTCTAATGGAATCTCATCTTCTATAACCCTCGGCCAACGGAACTTTAACTTCTATTAAAGTGCCCATGTCATTTGAGCAGCGTGTAAAATGGTCTTGTTTTTTTACTAGTATGTGCTGTAGCAGTGTTTTTTTATGAAAATGCTGATATAGATTGGGGTGTGTCTTAGGCGAGCTCTATGTCCTAAGGTAGCAGTGTCCCCCAAAGTGGCATAAAGATAAATACCAATTAAGTAATGCAAACAGACAGCCACGGTGGCCAGCACTTCTGCCTCGCAGCGCTGGGGTCATGAGTTCAATTCCCGACCATGGCCTTATCTGTGTGGAGTTTGTATGTTCTCCCCGTGGGTTTCCTCTGGGCGCTTCGGTTTCCTCCCACCCTCAACAAACATACTAGTAGGTTAATTGGCTGCTATCAAAAAATTGACCCTAGTTTCTCTTTCTCTCTGTATGTTAGGGAATTTAGACTGTAAGCTCCAATGGGGCAGGGACTGATGTGAGTGAGTTTTCTGTACAGTGCTGCGGAATTAGTGGCGCTATATAAATAAATGGTGATGATGATGATGATGAGTTCATATAATATAGCAGACACACTAAGGAATTAAGTGAAAGGGTCAAGATGCAATCAGCTAATTAGAAGGGGCTAGCTCGTTAGCTTTGGCAAGTTGTACCATCCTAGGTATACGTAGGCATTCAGGCCTTCCTCAGTCGAAATTACTTGAACATGCCCTTACTGTACTTGGCCAACAAATGCCCACTTTTTCCCTCTCCTAAACATAGGGAGTTGTAAGTGTAAGATGTGTTAAAATCTGCATAAAGACGTACACGTATGCACATGCGGTGTACGGAGAAAAACAACAACAGACGTAGGTCCAAATCTTCAAGAGCGAGGACAACAAGAACCTAGAACCCCGTGCTCTGCTCCACATTTACCAGTTACAAGATGTACCTTGTTGAGGGTATTCAGAGCTTCCTTTGCTGCTATTAAAGCTGGTTCTGCTTTGGCCAAGTCCGTTTCGCAGTCTCTCTGCTTCTTCCCGACCTCCTCTGCAATCACAGCAACTTTCCTCTCTTCCTCGTCGGCCACGGCTTTCTCTCTACCCACCTTCTCCGTTTCCACACCGACCACCTGAATGAGTTTATCGGCGTCTTCATTCTTCTGCTTTAGCTCCACCTCCTGCGCTGCCAGTTTGGCTTTTAGGTCATCCACCTATCCCAAGAAGAAATTGTTACACGTTATATAGACAGCTTAAAAGATATTAAAACATAATGTTTTCTGTGATACGTATTAAAGAATGGTAAAAGGAAAATCTACACATTATTTAACAGTAAACAGGTGCGCCTGATATTTCTAAAATAACGTGTTGGTTTATATGTATACATGTTGTAGCTTGTTTGAGCATATTTTGCTGTCATTAATGCTCAAGAAATGGTAGACTGAAACATTGCTGCTGTTTTATGAGGTCATGTATCAACATTTGTGTGATTGCGCCTGTTAATACGGGAAGCACAGGATTTAGCGTGCCAATATCACGATAACGGGTGGTACAAAAGTTTGCTCGTTCTGATGTGAGGAGCTGGGATATTTGGACATTTCAAGCTAAATGTGGGATAGGTGCATGAATGCTCCTCATATTGTACCCACAAAAATGAGGATTTGTATTACAGAACAAGAATTATAAAAGAGCTTCAGGGATCTTTCTCGATTTAATGGGTGCTTGTTGACCCTTATTAGCCCAAACCTGATCTTTGAGCATCCTCATAGATCTCGGTAATTGTAAGCCTGCCTATACTTATTCCTACATATGCTATGTAAGCAGGTTTACATTGGGCAAATGTAAGATATAGTTACACCCATGTTTTAAAACATTTGTTTTGATACTGAAATATGCTTTTGCTATTAGGTGTGAATAAATATTCAAATAAAGCATGTACAACTCTCCTTCTCTAGCTAGTCCTGGCGACCATCATCATCAGCTTCACCTGCCCTTGGGCACACGCAATTGACACGCCTTGGATCTACGTATATGCGTCTCTGTGGTGGTCTGCATAGATGTGTCCATGGGGTGTCCGGGGTGTGCCCAGGCACATCTGAATGCAGAGGTGACCCAAGTCACATGCAGTTCTTTGCAATTTAAAATGTGTCTCTCAGACGGGAGCAGAACAGAGCGGCAGGTACCCAAGTTACCTGCTCCCAATATGACTGCAGACTGACCCTGAGAAGCCGACTTCCATGTCACACTGGAGAGGGAGGAGAGAATGAAGTGTGATTTCCCAACTTCCTCTGCACGGTCTACAGCGGTAAAGGTAAGTGAGGAGGTGTGAGAGGTCTGTACGGGGCATGTGGAGAGGTCGGAGGGGTATAATGGCCATTTGTGACTTTATTTTTATCCCCACTTCAACATTTCCATACAGCGACTGTGGATATGGTAGCAGCATGAATATTAATAGTCCTTTGAACACTCCTCCACCGGACACAGCAGCAAGGTAGGTAGCTGATGAGTACAGTACTGTGAATATTTTGGCAATGTCCAATATTTTCACGGCCCCTGCAGTGCTAGACACACCCCCTCCGTGACACAGAATATCCCTCACTAGATTTCCCTGGGTACACACCCTAAAGAAATGTGCTGCACACGCCTATTTTGGTATGCATCTGTTCACAATTAAGTGAACAAGCCCTTTATGTACTCGCCCCACGTTAGACCGCCCCTTCTCTCCCTGTCCCGCCCCTCCAGCCGCAAGTGGTTGCAAGTGTCAGATTTGCGCAAATCTGCTCTGTGTGTGGCAGTGTCAGGCTCAGTTCCCGCAGTGATGCTGCTGCTGGGGACGGACGCCCGACTCTATCAGGCCGCGTTCCTTTTTCTAGCAACGGGATGCACTGTTTCCGGCCGTCTGCACGCATACGCCTATCCAGAGCAGGCTTTATCACGCTCCAATCAGGAGCGCCCTGCCTCTAATTAAACCCGCCTCTGACACCACTAGGGTGCCAGAGTATTAGGCTCACACCTCATCTCCAGCGTTTGTTCCAGTCTTCTGTTTCTAGTATGCTGCTGACTCGGCTTGTTACTGACTACTCTCTGGATCCTGATTTGGCACTGACTCTGCTCTCCTGGTACTACTCAGCTCCCCTGACTACTCTTTGGCTACTGACTCGGTGCTGCATCGTCCTTCTGGTTTCGACCTCGGCCTGTCTGACTATCCGCTATTCACCTATCTCGTTGGTGACTGTCTTGGAGAAGCGTGACCTGCACACCCTCTGCAGCCAAGTCCATACCTCACTGCAGGGGTACCTGGTGAATACCAAGGGTGCGTTCGCTCCGCGCCTCCCTGCTCAGTCATGTCAACACCAGCAGATAGCCTCCATCACACTTCCATTGTGACAGGCAGGTTTCGTGTATTTTACACTACCCACAATACCTATGTGAGCAGAATGTAAGTAGAAAAATAAATACGCTATAATTACTTAAGGAGGTGGTCCAAAAGTGACAGCTGGACGGCATTTTTCAATGTGTACTTTCCGACCGGGGCCGACAAGCTAGCAAATCTTTACGCAATATTTTGGCAGAGACGCACTTACCAAAAATTTAATTTGGGTATACACTAACTAAAGGCGCTGCACATCTGCATATTCTGATGTTAGTAAATGGCCTCTGATGACTGATGAACATTCCCCTGTGAAGAACTTTCAAAATGTGATGCAGCACAATAAAGATGAGCCTGCTTACTGGATACATACAGGCCCAGGCTATTGACTTTGGTCTAATATGTTTGTATCAATGTAGTCACAAAAGTGGACAGGTCACTGCCTCTCTGAAGAGCAGCACACCTTTGTCTCCTGAAATAATCTGTGCTGATGATCTGATTGGCTAAGAGGAGATGAAGAGTGATAATACAAAAGAGCCCCAATCCTTACGGAGTGCATCTTACATTTTGGCATTCCATACGACGGAAACATAGAATTAATGGCAGATAAGAACTTACAGGTCTAGTATTCTCTTTTTTGGAGGGGGTTGTTTTTGTGTTTCTTTTTTTTCTATGCCTTAGCTGCTGAGAGACTATTCAATTTTATGCTACCTTTTATGTTACCTGTCTTTCTTTCCCTATTATTTTTAAAAATACTGCCTGAACCCTATTACTACCGTTGATATATTTGGATGCGTCTATCATATCACCTCTGTCCCTTCTCTCCTCTAAGCTCTGCATGTTCGGCTCTTGAAGGGACACATTTTGTTACAAAGCCTGTGCATTATTTTAGTATCCCTTTTTTGAAATATTTCTATTTTCTTAAAGGATTTTTGGAGATAGGGGCCCCAGAACTGAACATTGTACTCAAAGCTCTTTCTGGTAATACCTCTCCCTGCGCACCCAAGTATTCTACAGGATTTTACCAGGACCTGTGTACCTTTATACGGGCTAAACTGAAACTACATTTTCAAGGTCACTTTCTTCTGTTGTTGTTGACATTACTTCGCTATTGATTCTGAACTTGATTTTTGTGTTCTATAGACATTATTCCATGTAGAACACAGATAACATCACTCATGAATACAAGAAATAAATAAATGGAACAAAACTAATGTCAGAACTCATCATCTGAGCTTATGTTGCTGACTGAAACGCTCTTTCCTGTCCTTTAGACAAACCTATACCCGTTCCGCTATCCTATAGGATATACAGTAAATAGTTCCCTGTGTATGCCCTTCGTTCTACACAATACCTTAAAATACAATAACCAACTTATATAAATAAAGACACGGAGACTTGAGTAACGTGGCACTAAAAATATTTTATTATAACCTAACTAGATCTGGTGGCGGAGAAAGGGCACTGAAGATCAGCTCCAGCGATACCCAACCAAGCGTGGACATGGCAATATAGCCTTAAGTCCACCCACTTCTCTCATAACCCCACTGCTTGGCCGGCTCTAACCTGGCGTCAGAGTAAACTGCACTCACCTCACTACTCACTCCCCCTCCCTCACTGAGCCGGACGAGGCCCCTCCCCACGGAAGGGACAAGAGTAACCGATTGCCTTGTAAGGGGACAGATACCTGCGACCAATCACGATAGAGCCGTATATATCAGCCGCTGATTGCAGTGCCTTCCTCCCCCACCAAAATGTAATCCTACTTAAACCGGCTTATGTCAAACACCCTTTAACTCTAAGCTTGATTAAAATGGCGTGGGTGGGCGGGATTTTGCAAGCCGAGTCACTAAGACCAGGAAATGCATCACCTCTACGAAGCCACAAGGCCCTCCCCTCAGCATCATTGGCCAGCTCTACCACCCCATGTTAACTCTTTCAGGTAAGTGCATCAACGAATGCAACACTGTCACTATTTAATTTTGTTCGTCTAAAAGGGGACTCTCTTGTACTTTCTGAATTCATTTATTGTGGACAGGGCCGGATTAAGCCAAAAGAGGCCGCCAGAAAATTGTAAAGGCCCCCCAGTGTATCACCTCCACTACCCCATACATAAAAACTTTGCTCTTTCACCTTTGCTGCAGCCTTCAGGCTGCTTCTGTCGTTTTGCTCTGCTGTCAGTGAGGACGTCTCATGAGACTATATCATAGTCTCACGAGACCTCTTCGCTAAGCAGCACTCACTAACAGTAGGGCAGCTAACAGCATCAGATTTGCTGTTAGCTGCGCCTGCCTAACTTGAATGAATGGGACCCGAACGCCGGCATTAAGTAAAAATCTTTGTTAAGGCCCCCCCGGCTGCCCGAGGCCCCTGGGCTTTATCCTAGAAAGACCAATATGTTAATTCGGCTCTGATTGTGGGATATCGTATCAAATGCCTTGCTAAAATCTAAGTAAGCTACGTCCTTTGATCCACCCGGATCTATTCCTTTCGTTACAAAGTCAAAAAATCCACTAGATTTGGTGGATCTCCCAGAGTTAAAAAAAAAAGGATTGTTGACTAATTAAAATGATTCCGTTCCAACACTAAATACAGAGTAAAAATAATTATTTAGGCAGCCTGCAATTTCTTTGTCTGCTTCCGTTTTCAGCTTTACAATTCCTCCCTTTTTTCCTATCACTAATATATGTCGCTTCTACTGTGTGACTCACACGCCATGATTGCCGTTCAGTTCTCGGCTCCTCCAATCACTCGGATATGTTTTATAAAAGCTCTACGAGGAAAAATAAGTTGTAAGCAGAATTTACTGTAATTACTAAGGGAACATTTCTCCTCATTCTTAAACCTCTGGAGCCTTTGTGAAATTGAAAAGTTGGATTTGGAGAAATGAGGGGTGGGGGGCATCACGCTCGGCTGCAGCCGCACCGATCTCTGTATGCACGCGTGAATCAGGGATTAAAAGGGTAAAAAGTCATATGGGATTAATCTTATGGCACTACAGCATTGTTACAACAATTACATTGAGTGGATGTTGCTCTGGCGTGAGTCTCTACGGGTCCTGGAACAAATATATTACCTGCGCTACCAATAACATCTAAACTAAATAAATATGTTTCCAGTTTGTCTGCAATTACCTAGATTATATATGTCTCTGAACAAAATCTATATCACACAAATTAAAAGTCCATTTTCGGACATAGGGTGCAGATACTTATACCCTCTCTGATTACTGGAAAGGCAGCTACCCAAAGAATACAAACAAACAGACTGACACTTTTTTTTATATTATTTTTCTCCAGGCACCAGTGCCAGAAAGGAAAAATCCCCCCCACACACATTATATGGTCTATCCTAAAACCTCATTTAGGGCCTGATTCATTAAGGCTCTTAACTTGAGAAACTTCTTATTTCAGTCTCCTGGACAAAACCATGTTACAATGCAAGGGGTGCAAATTAGTATTCTGTTTTGCACATAAGTTAAATACTGACTGTTTTTTTATGTAGCACACAAATACTTGATAGCTTATTTGTACACTGAAATTTAAAGTTGATATTTGTGTGCTTCATGAAAAAACAGGCAGTATTTAACTTATGTGCAAAACAGAAACCTAATTTGCACCCCTTGCATTGTAACATGGTTTTGTCCAGGAGACTAAAATAAGAAGTTTCTCAAGTTTAGATCCTTAATGAATCAGGCTCTTAGTGTCTATTCAGTGTTCCTATGGCTGATATAGAAATAGCTTAGTGCATCGTTTTATCATAGCGCTATAAACACTTCTTGATGTGCGCCGCTTTGTGTTCCTGTGTCCAGTATAAGATAAAAGCTGGATTTTGGCAGACCTATTTTGCTGACCTGTGCCCTGATATAATCACCTTGGCCAAGAATCTCATTTGAGATCAGTTGTGTGTTTCCTGTCTGCCAATTCATCTAAGGCTTCCACTCTTTACATGTAGTTCTAAATTAGTCGTATATTTGTTTCCTGCCAGGAATGTGTCTCAACAGCTTTCCTGGCTCTACGCGGTACCCACCTGGGCTGACGTGCTGTTCAACTTTTCTAAGCCATTCTCCAGACGTTCCATCTTGGCCGACAGCTCTTTGCCTTTCTTCCTCAGAAGGTTCTGGTACAGCTTGATTTGCTCCAGGAAAGACTTGGGGGTGGTGTAATTGTATCGGCGCTCGTTAGTCAGATAACTCTTGGACAACTCATTAACACTCATGTGTACGTAAGCCATAAATTTACTTATGGATTCCTTGACAGGTGCCTGAGGTGTAGTGAAACAAAAATAAATTAAGTCCAACAGTTCTAGTGCTTGCAAATAAAAGTCAAACCATGAGAGAATCTTTCCTTCTGATACCTTACCTCTACGTTCTCTGTTTCTTGGAGGAAACGCAGGCTGACAGACTCTAGCGCCTCCTGTGGCCACTCATGGAACCAATCTATAGCAGTACAGTTGACCACAGCAGGGAACTTCCTGCTTCGAACCCGCAGCTTGCTGCCGACAGGAGAGAAACATAGAGCGACCTAGCAAGGAATGATTGTCATTAGAACAATACTACAATGAAGTGGTGGAATTAGACTAATTAAAATCTTACAATGTTGGGTGATTCAAATATACCATTGGGGTTTTATGTGGATGTTAAAAAGATTAGTTTAAGCAAAAATGGCTGCTTCATGAAGGCTTATCCTGTTGACGCTGCTTATAATAAATATAATATTGCAGCACATGATAAAGAATAGACATAATTATAAACATACATTGATTGTCATTAATATTATCAACTGTAATGCTTTTACATGGTTTCGCTTCTACATTTGCGCAACTGCCATTTTTCGGTTTGACACTTATAATTACACTCCCCTTTCCATAGTCAGCTGCTACAGAGAGGAAGCGCGACAGAGCGTTATCATTTCTAACACTAAGGGCTAGATTTACTAAGCTGCGGGTTTGAAAAAGTGGGGATGTTGCCTATAGCAACCAATCAAATTCTAGCTGTCATTTTGTAGAAAGTACTAAATAAATGAAAGCTAGAATCTGATTGGTTGCTATAGGCAACATCCCCACTTTTTCAAACCCGCAGTTTAGTAAATATAGCCCTAAGACATATACAGTATTACATTGGGCTCTTCCTCCTCCTCAATTTTAATCTTCCCATTTTTCTCCTAAAATACTGCTCATGTTCCCATATTTTTACTAAACTGGATATACACAGAGGCTGCCTTTAGTTTGTGTGTGTAAATACATCAGACCTTTCCTAGTAAAAACCACAACCTGTTTGGTAGAAGATTTTTCAGGGCACTTCTGGAACTGAAAAGCCCAGTGGAATTTTGTGCATCTAGTATATCTTTCCTCTAAACCAATATTTGCCATTGACCTGCCCAACCGAATCAAAGAGAAGAGTTAACAAGATCTGTACTGTACTCGGAGCCATATGCAAAGAAGCATAAAATTCAGGAAAACAGCTTTCACCCAAGAGCTCTAAGTAGGATGAAACCGTGTCTGTAGGTGGTAATCCTGCATCAGTATGAACCAGTGTCATGTTCGGTAAAGCACTGAAGCAATGGCGGCCATCTAAATGGCTATACCCAGAATTGTACTTGTCTGAAAAAGACTGGATTATTTGTGCATTACTCTCTTTACATGAAAACACCTTGAACTGTATATTTGGCATTTCACCATAGTAAATCGATGAGATTTTTTATTAAAAAGAAAGAAGTCTTTCTACGAGAAGTGGTTAGCACTTCTGCTTCACACCACGGGGTTCGATTCCCGACCATGGCCTTATCTGTGTCGAGTTTGTATGTTCTCCCCGTGTTTGCGTGGGTTTCCTCCGGGTGCTCCAGTTTCCTCCCACACTACAAAAACATACTGGTAGGTTAATTGGCTGCTATCAAATTGACCCTAGTCTCTCTCTCTCTCTGTCTGTGTGTGTTTGGGAATTTAGACTGTAAGCTCCAATGGGGCAGGGACTGATGTGAGTGAGTTCTCTGTACAGCGCTGCGAATTTGGTGGCGCTATATAAATAAATGGTGATGGTGATGATGATAACACAAAGCTTAAAAACTTTGTCTTGACTATCTGTGCATTCCTTTTTAGCTATAAAACACAGCAATGCAATAGTCACCCTATTCACTGGAAGTATCAATTATATTTGTAGGTGCACCTACCATTATTATTATGTGTATTGCAGTATTTATATTATATTAATGTGGTATTTTTATTCCATGTGGTTCTTGTATCAGCTACACATTGTCCATGTGGATTTGTGTTGAATTTTAATAAATGATCTTTAACATACATCCCTTGTAGTGCACAAGTACTTCCAGTTATTAGGGTGACCATTGCATTGTTGTGCTTTATATTTTATATTTTGGGATTGCAGACCCCTAGCTTTGGCACCTTATTTACATAGTCCGTATTAGCGCCCAAAGGTTTTCTATATTCCTATTTAGCTGCTTGGAAAACATCAGTTAACATGTTGTTCTTTGGGAATTCCCTTTTTTTTTTGCTACTTTCTTTTCTGGGGGTAATATTTAACAACGTTCTTCAGACACAAACATTTTGCAATCAGACGCGAAGGAATCCCTTCTGCAGAAATAATGGCTGTTTGTACCGTTCTGAATGGGCTAATCATTGTTTCGCTCTTTTCTAAGGAATTGTGGTTGTGTAATCATGTTTGAGATGCATCTTTTGAACATGTATTGATTGGGTAATCACATTTCAATGGGCCTTTTTCCAAACATTTGCACATAGCAGCTACCATCTGTTGTTCCCCTCCTCTCTCTTCCATTATAAACAGAGAGCGCAAGGAAAGTGAGGCCGCAAGACGTAATAGTCTGATAAAAATGCTGTTTCTCAGGGTTGGGACAAAAAGCTACATCTGCCCAAATTCTCTCTGCAGATAAATGTATCCTACATTCTGTGAAACAAAAACATATACAGCCAACCCACATTTCTTCAGGTTCCTAAACTAAAAATATAAAAGTCTTTGAATGATCTACAAACCTAATCAATGTATATTTAATATAATGTGAGAACTGTTTAAGTAGTGAGCCATTCCTACCTCATCTTTTCATCTTGGTGCTGCCATCCTGTTTCTCATTGACTATGTGATCAGAGTAAAACTCTGCCTTGCAGCTTCAGTGTATGCAGTGACTGCAAACTCATTTTGTTCAAGAATGCTGCTGTGGAAACTATACTGTACTTTTGTGTATACTGTATATCACTAGAATTCTCACACTTTCCTAGTAAATCTAATGGAGACTGCAGCAACATATTACAGATTGCAGAGGTGGTTGTAGGGTGTCATTTTTTATTGTAATGTTTTAGTCAATAATATGGTTCCAGTCAGTGGTCAAAGTACACATTTAGAAGTGACGGAATGAAAACTGTAATAGGAATGTAAGTGAACGGAATGTGAAAATTATACAATGAAGGGCAGCACGGTGGCTCAGTGGTTAGCACTTCTGCCTCACAGCACTGGGGTTATGATTTCAATTCCCAACCATGGCCTTATCTGTGTGGAGTTTGTATGTTCTCCATGTGTTTGCGTGGGTTTCCTCCGGGTGCTCCGGTTTCCTCCCACACTCCAAAAACATACTGATAGGTTAATTGGCTGCTATCAAAATTGACCCTAGTCTCTCTCTCCCTCTCTCTCTGTCTGTGTGTGTGTGTTAGGGAATTTAGACTGTAAGCTCCAATGGGGCAGGGACTGATGTGAATGAGTTCTCTGTACAGCGCTGCGGTATCAGCGGCGCTATATAAATAAATGGTGATGATGATGATGATGATGAAGGCAGTAGGAGAATTGGCAGTATGGAATACCACCGTATACATACACACTTCGACTACTGGTTCCAGTTCAATGCAAGCTGGATGTTTTAACTATGTTCCTTAAACACCAAACTCTTCTGGCATCAGTTTTACGGGAGCCTCATATAACTACTCTATGCTATTGGGTAAGCTGTCCCCTCATTTATCCAACTCTCAAGTCTCTGATTTCCCCATGACCCCCTCTTCACATCAAGAGAATGCCCACTGTACTCACTTATACAATAACAAGAGTGGTCAAGTCACTATCTCCCACAAGACCAGCATACACATCTGCTGAAATAATATGTAATGCTGTGAACATTCTGATTATCTGATTGGCTGCAGGTTCTATCTCCACTCAATTCAAAACTAAGGATATAAATGAAACACAGAAGATTGAATGCAAAAATGTGGTCAAATAACAGTCAAATGCTCCTTTATTTATGTATTTTGATTGATATTTAATTTATTTATTTTCTGTTATTTTGGTTATTTTTAAGCAAATGTTTATGTTCTCCATTCTACCCGGACATGTAGGAGTTTACATTAAGTTGGCTTCTTCCTCAAGTTAAATATTGGATTAAATTTATAGTCCTGCATGGGGTGGCTCACATGTAATTCTACACACAGCAAATACGCTGAGACCTTCTTATGTGTTTACCTTCAGTTGTCTCCGGACTCTGTCAATGAAGAATTTCCAACAGTTTTCTCTTGTGTCCAGCAGACCCTGGGCCTTCACTTCATTCCTTACGCTACCAATGATATTTTCCACCTCGTCATCTGGAAACAGGTCCGGAATCTCACCTTCAGAGAAGATAAAATAGCACAAACATGATAATAGGATAGGAGGTGGGATGGGAGATGTTTGGTGAGAACCTAAGATATGACAATTGTCTGGTGAAAACCTGAGTGATGGCAAGCATTTGGTTAGAAGGTAAGATTGACAAGCATTTGTTGAGAAGAAATAGGAAGCATTTAGTGAGAACCTTAGAGATAGCAATTTTCTGTTGAGAACCTAAGTGATGGCAATTGTCTGGTGAGAACATAAGTGATGGCAAGTGTATGGTGAGAAGGTAAGAGATGACTAGCATTTGGTGAGAAGGTAAGAGATGGTAAGCGTTTGGTGAGAAGATATGAGAAACGTTTGGTGAGAACCTTAAAGATGGCAATTTTCTGTTGAGAATATAAATGATGACTAGCATTTGGTGAGAAGTTAAGAGATGACTAGCGTTTGGTGAGACGGTAAGAGATGACTAGCAGTTGGTGAGAAGGTAAGAGATGATTAGCATTTGGTGAGAAGGTAAGAGTTGACTAGCATTTGGTGAGAAGGTAAGAGATGACTAGCATTTGGTGAGAAGGTAAGAGATGACTAGCATTTGGTGAGAAGGTAAGAGATGATTAGCATTTGGTGAGAAGGTAAGAGATGATTAGCATTTGGTGAGAAGGTAAGAGATGACTAGCATTTGGTGAGACGGTAAGAGATGACTAGCAGTTGGTGAGAAGGTAAGAGATGATTAGCATTTGGTGAGAAGGTAAGAGTTGACTAGCATTTGGTGAGAAGGTAAGAGATGACTAGCATTTGGTGAGAAGGTAAGAGATGATTAGCATTTGGTGAGAAGGTAAGAGATGACTAGCGTTTGGTGAGAAGGTAAGAGATGACCAGCATTTGGTGAGAAGGTAAGAGATGATTAGCATTTGGTGAGAAGGTAAGAGATGACTAGCATTTGGTGAGAAGGTAAGAGATGACTAGCATTTGGTGAGAAGGTAAGAGATGACTAGCATTTGGTGAGAAGGTAAGAGATGACTAGCATTTGGTGAGAAGGTAAGAGATGACCAGCATTTGGTGAGAAGGTAAGAGATGACCAGCATTTGGTAAGAAGAGATGGGAAACGCTTGGTGAGAAGATGTGACAAATATTTGACGAGAAGAGATGACAAATGTTTAATGTTTAATAAAAGGTGACAAGCATCTGATTAAAAGCTCAGAGAACAAATGTTTGATGAAAAGATAAGAAAAGGAAAGGTTTGTTGAATCACTGTTTCTATTTAGGACCCTGTACCAATTTTCCTAGCCGTAAAACATTGAGAGAGGTGTTACCTAATCGCCAATTGGATTTAAATGTGGATCTGTCATTTTCAAATTACTCCAGATTCTGAAAACCTCAATTAGGGATTTGTGTAAGTGAGGGTTTCTCTATACTCACATCAGAACTTTACACAGATTCAACCTGTTATATTTAACTCAAAGCAACAATTTTCATAACCAGCAAAAAGTTAAAATATATACAAAAAAGAAAATAAATAAGAAGGCATACTAAGTAAATAATCTCACACATAAGGGGGTATTAAGGAAAAAAGTTTAGAACCACTGAACTAAATGTCTAAAAGGTAACTTCTACCCTCCTCAAAGCTAAATCAGTGGGTTATATTTTTTTTTACATTGACAGAATGTCCTGTTTTCTCCATATCATATACAGACAGATGTCATATCAATGTAAGGTGACACATCCTCCACCTACTGCTAGTAAAGCGAATTCTAGGCATGGGATGCTTTCCCTTGGACTCTACTATTTGCTGAACCACGCAAGGTGTTGCTATTTATGGAGACAGTTATGTGAGAGCTGCAGGAGAGCGTCCAAGAGCTGCAGGAGAGCGTCTTTGGTCCGTCCTCTTTGGACAGACCAAAGAGGCAGTCGTCTTCTGATTGGACAACTACAATCTGAAGCCATCTGCATTTCTATCAGCGTATCAGAGCTCCCGTGTCACATTATGTCTTGGAACCCTGCTGTATCCAGTAAATCGAGGAGACCCCTTGCAAGTGAACCCACCAATGTACTAGTGTGGGATATGGGAGAGAGGTGTGCTAACACCCCCAATCCCCCCCCCCTCCCAAAAGAAAAGTAGAAAGCCTATTTAATTGCATCCAGTCAATAGCATTTACACAAATCTGCTGTCAGACATGGCGGGTCTCTTATTTTCATTAGATGATGTTCCAGTATGATGTTCCTTTAAACAGGCATCTCCAAATGTTAGATGTGGTCTCCATGCAGGTCATTTAACTCTATTATTTCATGTTATTTTATATGTATCTGGCCAGCAAACATGTATTTTCAAGGCACAGAGAAAACACTTGACAGTACATTGGGGTAAGTGCATGTAATCAGCATAGAGGAGGACTGGCAAGATGGGAAGAGGCCTCACTGGATTCCTATAGATGAGGGGATGGAGGGAATAATTTACTTCTAGAGTTAGTGAAATAAATATTACGTAGTTACTATATAGTGTTTATCTGACCTACATTAGCAGTATCACAAAACTCCTCTAGGAGAAGTAATGATCACAGACTGCACAAGGGAGACATGGCTGCTGCTCAGCATGAGTAACTCGCCATAACTTGTCTTACAGTAGTCTATTGATGGATGCTCTTGTACTGTTGGCCACTTTGTGTCATCACACCAAGCCAAACGCTGCTCATAGAGGATAGTGATCATTATGTAATACTAACATAGGTAAATGCAATGACTGTTCCCAATGACCTTGGGGAGATAATACCATGCTCCAAAATATATGACACTGTGTGGATTGTATCAAAGCCATGCTAATATAAGTGTCAATCATTCCTTGTGGAAAATAAGATGCGGAAAGGCTTACCAGAGGCCAACAAGTCATTGACAAGCACAAGGAACTTCTCGTCAGCCACCTGAGCGTCGGTCATCAGGAAAACTGTACCCACATTCTTCACTCCTGCCTTGATGTACTGGCTGGCCAGGTCCGTCTGTGGGTAAAGCACAGTACAGAACAGAATATACTTATATAGGACTATGTACTCAGTGCAGCGTGTCATAATTACATTGATATCTGTGTGGCCAGCAGTGATCTTCAAGGACACAAGAGGCCTACAAACAAAAGTGTTCAAAAGTGGTTTTACCAGTTTTGCATTAGGCAATGTCATTGACTTACTGTGCATTTGCAGTGTTAAATTAAAATTACAATTAGGCTTTTACTCAGGCTGTACTATTAATGTTATGTGTGTTAATAACTGTACAATACAATTAGGCTTTTAATCAGGCTGTACTATTAATGTTATGTGTGTTAATATCTGTACATTACAATTAGGCTTTTACTCAGGTTGTACTATTAATGTTATGTGTGTTAATATCTGGGCATTACAATTAGGCTTATAATCAGGCTGTACTATTAATGTTATGTGTGTTAATATCTGGGCATTACAATTAGGCTTTTACTCAGGTTGTACTATTAATGTTATGTGTGTTAATATCTGGGCATTACAATTAGGCTTATAATCAGGCTGTACTATTAATGTTATGTGTGATAATAACTGCACAATACAATTAGGCTTTTACTCAGGTTGTACTATTAATGTTATGTGTGCTAATAACTGTACAATACAATTAGGCTTTTACTCAGGATGTACTATTAATATTATGTGTGTTAATAACTGTACATTACAATTAGGCTTTTACTCAGGCTGTACTATTAATGTTATGTGTGTTAATAACTGTACAATACAATTAGGCTTTTACTCAGGCTGTACTATTAATGTTATGTGTGTTAATAGCTTGACAATACAATTAGGCTTTTACTCAGGCTGTACTATTAATGTTATGTGAGTTAATAGCTTGACAGTACAATTAGGCTTTTACTCAGGCTGTACTATTAATGTTATGTGTGTTAATAACTGTACATTATAATTAGGCTTTTACTCAGGCTGTACTATTAATGTTATGTGTGTTAATAACTGTACATTACAATTAGGCTTTTACTCAGGCTGTACTATTAATGCTATATACAAATATTTCAAAACTGCACAACAGGTTCACTTTGACAAACTCTTTGCATGAGCGGGATGGATGAAATATACAGTATGTAAAAAAATAGAATTATAATATCTGTGTGTGCAGCGTGAGCCGTCAATGGCATATACAATGTGTTATCAGAGCTGCTTTCTTAGGAAATGATTTTCTGTATAAACCAACACTGCAAAGTATTGAGACCAGAGAAGGGAGAGGAATCTCCCACACACAGAACTGCTGTACTCAGAGCTGACTGGCTGCCTCTCTCTTGACTCCAATTAAACACATTGGTGATATACCACCCAGTGTGGCTGAGTGGGATGAAAACTGAACAGTATTACAAAGAAAGGGATTTATTTTAAGATTGTGACAACCTCCTGAAATGGGGAGGCCATGCAGAATACTCTTTTCTATTCTGGCATTACTCCGCCATTAATTATTGTGCTAGGGGAGATGCAGTTGAGGCGCTAGTGTCATGTTGGGCTATGCCAAGTGATTAGAGGAAATCACTCATCGTCGTTAGCGGATAAGGAAAAGGTTAAGTATGACGATAGAGAGTGAACGAGAGACTTTTCCCATGAGCAGAAATGACATATGGTGGGATTTATACCTGTATATCCTCTCTGTACACTTATCTAAGGCAAACTGTCAGATTATTAGTGGAATAAGTTGGCATAATAAATAAATAAATGCAGTCTGCCCTCAACAGACCCGTCAGTGGGTTATCAATTATTTACCTGTCTGAAAACAAGAACATCTGTTGATATATTAGTAATGTTTCTGCTGTGTTATGTCAGTCTACGGGTAAACAGTTAAACATAAAAATAAAACACAGTTATAAGGTAATATTATTATACTGTATTGCATATGAGGTATATAAATATTAAAATGTGTAAAAAAAAATAGTATGTAGTCTGAAAGGAAAGAGAAGAAAATTCAACTGGATCCCTCCACTAGTGCTTCTATCTGTCTCTTAATAAGATAGAAATATAGGGGCTGATTCCCCAAGCCACGTATCTGCCGGTTTTGTGTGTATAGTCTGTAAAGTCACTTTGCGCATGCCCAGAACAGGCAGATACGTGAACGCAGTCCTGTTCTGTGTGCCTGTGAGCGCGAAGGATACGATTTTGGGGAGTGAACTGGGTGAAGAAGGATGTGTACAGTAGGGGCGTACCAAACTCAAGAGCACGCAGCCATGTCCGAATCCAGCTCTGATCACCTGAAAGTTACTTGTGTTTCTGCCGTATCTCTTGCTCCAGCTACAGGGCTAGTCTGAGTCCTGATCAGTAGTGATGTCAGTCTCGAATGCATGCTATGACATGTGTTTGTAATCACGAGCAACTGTATTTTATGTTCAGT
The DNA here is from genome assembly GCF_038048845.1 of Mixophyes fleayi. Taxonomy (NCBI): domain Eukaryota; kingdom Metazoa; phylum Chordata; class Amphibia; order Anura; family Limnodynastidae; genus Mixophyes; species Mixophyes fleayi. The sequence continues at coordinate 204,627,742 of NC_134407.1, read as the reverse complement.
AGACATTAACAACATTCTAATAAATGTATTTCATGGAAAGAAATGTAACCCCCACCCCCTTTTTTTTACTGTTTTATCATTAATGCCTATGTTATTAATAGGACATTAATTCAAGAATGTTTTTATTTTCCTGTGCATTCTTTTGCAAATTTATAATTCACATAGATATTGGATGTATCCTGCAGCGTCTTGTGTAGTAAAGCACAGAAGACCTACCCTAAATTTCAAAACCACAAGCATCTTCAGATCTGTGCCTTGATGAATTTGGGAGTACGCAAAGCCTAAATACGTGTGTATAATACCAAACACGGGTTGCGCTTAGAATACGAGCATTGATGAATCAGGCCCTTAAAGTATATAAATTAAAGTATGGTGACTGTCCAGCTTATATATTTAAACTGTGCACAGTGAGATCAGTCATTTTAATGAAAAACCTACTTTACTGAGACTGATTATTTAAAAAGGGGGAGATGTAAACTAGTTCAATTCACTGAAGCTGCAGGTTAGAACCAATCTCTGAAGAAATGGGGACATTAAATAAGTAATTATTTATGCATTATTGTATTATACTGATTTGTAGTTATATTACTTTTATAAATAGCAATTGTTTTCAAATATTGTGTGATTGCTTCTTTTTTATATATTACAAATTGAACTTATCCCTGTACAACTTCGCAGGGGGTGCTTATTTTATCCTTATCTGGTAAGCGATAAACAACAGGATCCATTTTCACTTTGGCTTGACAAGGGTAGTTGCTGTGCAGCTCACAGGCCTAGTGTCTGTAAGGACGGTAGGCAGACTACTTCACACATACAAGCTGACAGTGGTCATCTGTCGACTAAATTTTGAGATATAAATTAGTCCATTCATGGACAAGCCCGTCAACAAAACTGCAAGAAACATACATCTTCTCACTTGTCTCAAAATATCTCCCAACTCGACACCTCCGTTCTGCACAAGATCTACGTCTCTCATCTACTCTCATCACATTCTCCCGTTCCCGGTTACAGAATTTTCGGGCTGCACCCACTTTGTGGAATTTCCTCCCTCACACAATAAGACTTTCCTCTAGTCTTCAAACCTTCAAGTGTTCTCTGAAAACCCAACGCTTCAGACAAACTTATAATATTCCTCAACCACCCTCTTATCCTCCTTAGCTGTGTAAAGGGTGGTAATAGGGTAATCTAACACAAGACTACAACCCTTTGAGCCCCTGACCGACATTGCTGTGTGACTGGATGATATGGCCCACTAGGCACTCTTTAACTCTGCCTTCTGGCTGGACCAATATGCAATGTGTGTAACTTGACGTCATGTATCAGACTCCCATTGTTCTATAGATTGTAAGCTTGCGAGCAGGGCCTCTCTTACCTCTCTGTCTGTATTACCCAGTATTGTTTATTACTGTGTTTGTACCCAATTGTACAGCGCTATGGAATTTGCTGGCACTATATAAATAAATGTTGATGATGATGATGAATATTAACCACTTTACCAATATCACTGCATGTGTGGCCAGTATTAAAGAATGAAAGTTGACTGAAATAGACCATCAAGGAGTAAGCTGGACATAAAGGACAAAACAGAGCAGAAGACCTTTGGCTATGTTAAGGGCTATTTGGAGATAGACACATGGAGAAAAAGACCATTGAAATAATATTGTCTATAATAGACAACTAGACTGAGTGTTGGGTCTAAGTGTAGCAGACATTTGACCACACACCAAAATTTCAACTTAAAACTATATGAAGCAAAGTCATTCGTCATCTCAGTTTTGGTAAAACGTTGAGGAGAAAGCACTTGTATGGCTCACCGATTCTATATCCTACCTTGAGATCAGGGATACCATAACCCTTCCTGAGAGTGATCTGGAAAACCTCCAAGGAGCTAATGTAAGCTGCCAGTCTTGTCAGACTCTGCTTTCCGCTCCCCCCTACTCCGACTAGCAGAGCATTCCCCCTGGGGGACTCCAGAATACGGTTGATTCGGCAACTGCATTGAATGAAAACAAAGATAATAATGATACTCTTCACTGAACACAACAGAGAACATACACTCTAACATACTATCCTAGCAGCATGGCAAGCCGCGTTTAACATGAATATATTAGCAAAAACATTTAGCTAAAGCAGAGGTAGGTAACATGTGGCTCTCTAGCTTGCTGGCAGGGCATGCTGAAACTTGTAGTTCCACCACAGCTGGCGAGACACAGGATGCCTTAGCTTCAGCTAAAGTATGGTCATGTAAAATATATTAACACCATCTGTGTTAGACAATGTCAGACATCCTACTAAGACAGCAAATGCAGGAATATTTATTCCAACTGCAATTACAATACAGGCTTCTGTATCTATACGAAAGAGCAATGATCCTACTGATAAAGTTTTGTTTTATTAGAAATAAAAAGTGATATGTGCTTTTGATGACAGTGTCCTTTTAGCTATATTTTTGGCTATTTAACTGTAACGATTTCATCTCCGTGCATCACATCTGACAATGCCCCAACAATGCTCTCAAAATTAGCTTTCCGAAAAGATTGGCAATTACGGGAGAGTGGAAGCGCTGGAGAGATATTAAGGTGTCTCTGAACGCAGTAAGTGTTTTTCCTGACTGGTTCCCTCTCCTCTAGGGAAATTATAGGGCATCATATCTCTCACATCACAAACTGATGACTCTGCACTTCGGTTCTGCATCTGCCTGTTTAGTTGAGATTTCGGTAGCGAGATGGGTCAGTTGTTCAGGAGAGGAGATGCGCGTTATCACCGCTGTGCTTCTCACTATTAAAATGACAGACTTGACAGCCCAGGGGATATAAATACACAATTTATCCTCCTCTCTGAAAATAAAATCTCAGTTAAGATCTGTCTTGTGCTGTATGCGAGCGACTTTTGTGGCAATTGTGCAAAACATATGTATATCATTTTCTACAGTTTAAATAGCCTGATAACGCTATGCTTAAAAAAGCAAGTTTGCAAAAGTCAGGTGGGATTTACCAACCTGGAACTACTTCCAATATCTTACAATTGCTGCTGCCTCTGATGAAACGGCTGAGTTAGAGACGAGAAACGCGTCAGAATTAAGAGCAGCATGTGCATTTTCCCTAGTTTGGATTTCTTCTCGCAGAGTTTACTTTGTGACATTTAAAAATGAGTGGACAGATTCATTAAGGAACGTAAATGCCAATATTTGCCTTAAATTGCACTATGCGTGTCCAGAAACGAACCACACACCAGAGAACGCAAGTGTATGCAATTCATCTATGAGCGCAAAGAACAATTAAGACAGGTTACGATATCATGTGCAGAACAGGGAGGGGAATGGGTATATGCACGTACTGAATGTACAGTAAGGGCGTGCAAACCTCGAGCGCATGCAGCAGCGTCAGATTCAAGCTTTGGGCATCTCTCAGGTACATTTATCTGTCGTATCAATTGCACCAGCTTCAGGTCTGGTGTAAGTGCTGAGTGATAGTGGGTCAGGTGTAAGTGCTGAGTGATAGTGGGTCAGGTGTAAGTGCTGAGTGATAGTGGGTCAGGTGTAAGTGCTGAGTGATAGTGGGTCAGGTGTAAGTGCTGAGTGATAGTGGGTCAGGTGTAAGTGCTGAGTGATAGTGGGTCAGGTGTAAGTGCTGAGTGATAGTGGGTCAGGTGTAAGTGCTGAGTGATAGTGGGTCAGGTGTAAGTGCTGAGTGATAGTGGGTCAGGTGTAAGTGCTGAGTGATAGTGGGTCAGATGTAAGTGCTGAGTGATAGTGGGTCAGGTGTAAGTGCTGAGTGACAGTGGGTCAGGTGTAAGTGCTGAGTGATAGTGGGTCAGGTGTAAGTGCTGAGTGATAGTGGGTCAGATGTAAGTGCTGAGTGATAGTGGGTCAGGTGTAAGTGCTGAGTGATAGTGGGTCAGGTGTAAGTGCTGAGTGATAGTGGGTCAGGTGTAAGTGCCGATAACCATTGATGATGGTCACGTATGCTAGAACATGTATTTGCAATCAGTGGGACTGTCTCTGCCTCTGATACACGGTGCTTTCCTAGCCTCATAGTAAGTATGGCAGCGAGTCATTCCTCATTTGAGTAAATAGGCATTGAAATCTATTTCCCAATTCCCTTCACAAACTCCCAAAGTGTCCTTACATGTGACACATAGCGTCTTCAAACAGAACCAGATTCATGGCGGCGTTGACCTCATTGTGACTATCCAGCGCATCCACCAGGATTTTATTTAAGGACTGCCAAGACTGCACCGGCAAATACTTGGGCTCTCCAACTCCGTTTGCGAAATGGCAAAACATATTCATCGCCTTTGCTTGTTCCAACATTTCATTTATGTCCTGTTAACAAACAAAAACATTTGGGAGACATATCAGCCACGATCATTCACAAAACTTATTTACACAGAGCTACGAAAATAAGAGGTTGATCTCTGTTCATATAGATAAAATTGTGAGAAATACGTAATGTCTATAGGAGGCCCTTAATCAGAGTGCATATAACATTTTCTCCAGGAAACTCTACCATCTTTTGTGATGTTGCTTAGCAACCAATATTCTATACTATTCCTGATTAATAGTGCAACATACTACACAGCTCTGTACAATAGGAGAGGCACATTACTTACAGATTACATAAAATTATGTATTCTAAGTAGACTGCAAGAATTCTCAAACAGAAAATCTGGACAAACGGATCCAGACACGTCTACAATTTGTTGTGACCTCTCGCTTCTCTGATGGGCCACACTCCTTAATGTATGCTGGAAATTGGAACTTTTACAGGAATAAAATACTGGTGTAAAATTCTGCCCTATTACCAGCAGCCGCTATGCTTTATCTATGGCAAGAACTCTTAGCGTTGTCCTGCTGAGTGTGATGAGGATAAAGCATAATATCTCATGTGCAGAAGAGACGACCATTTATCAAAGTGAAGTGGTGCAGTTTAATTTGAACGGGCCCGGGAAGTTGGACAAGGCATATTCCTGGAAGTGATAGAGAGGAGGGAATCCACACCGCTCTTCAGTAGTCAGGTTTCCTCTAGTCATCACTGGATACTAATAAAGAGCATACACAGGTTTGTTCCACTGGTGTTTAATTTGCTTCCTGACATGACAATCTATACCGCAGTCTGACAGCAACAGAACGCACATACAGTGGCTGCTGGTAAGTGCCACAATCACCCCTTTACAGACATTTACAGGTGATCGGGTGCAGCCTAAAACTTTAACTTTTGTCAATTGTAATAAAATATTGCTTAATAAAGTACAAGACACGTGTGTTTGATTGCTGTAGATCACAAAGGATCCATACTTATATGCACCATGTTAGTAAATAGATCTTCTGTCGTATTCCACATTTATTCTATATATCCATCATTTCAGGTTGCTTCCTTATTTGTGTTCATTAAACTGATGTTGGACCAAAAGGTTTTAACAAGTGTTGGCACCATGAAATAACTGCTTCTGATTTATTACTATACTATAATAAACTAAGGGTGTGCACCGGCCACTTTTGGTGTTTTGGGTTCTGATTAGCTTGAGGTTTTGGGTTCTGATTTGTTTTGCCAAAACACCCCATGAAAGATTTTGGTTCTGATTTTTTTTTTAAAAAAGCATAAAAAGTGCTAAAATCCATATTTCGTTTTTTTTTTTCACTCCTACACTATTATTAACCTCAATAACATTCATTTCCACTAATTTTCAGTCTATTCTGAACACCTCACAACTCACAATATTGTTTTTAGTCCAAAAGGTTGCACCGAGGTAGCTGGATGTCTAAGCAAAGCGACACAAGTGGGCGGCACAAACACGTGGCCCATCGTAGGTGGCTGTGTAGGCTTGAATGGCTTTTTTGCTGCTCCTCCATCCTCTGCAGCATATAGAGGGTGGAGTTCAAGCGCGTCACTACCTCTTGTTTTAGTTGATGGCAGGGCAGGTTCATGCTTTTTTGATGTAGCAGGAACAGTGAACATAGTTTAATATCTGATACTAATATTTCTGCACTGCAGGAACAGTGAACGTATATAATATAGATTGCAGTTCCTATTTTTTGGGACTGCAGAAACAGTGAACATAGCAATATAGATTGCAGTTCCTATTTTTTGGGACTGCAGAAACAGTGAACGTAGTAATATAGATTGCAGTACCTATTTTTTGGGACTGCAAGAATATATTGCTCTAAATTATTTTTTTATATTTTTTTAAAATTATTTTTTTATTATTTTTTTTTTAAGAAAATTTCTTAAGATTTTTTTATAATTATAAAATTACTATGGACTTAGCAGAAAAAAACACAGGACAAAAGCACCACTGGACTCAGCAGGACAGACACTGACCAAAGCACCACTGGAATCAGCAGGACAGAGCACTGGACAAAGTACTACTGCACTCAGCAGGACAGAGCACCACTTGACTACTAAACTAATCAGCAGGACAGAGCACAGGATCTCAACAACCTCCCTCTTCAGTGATCGCAGGGAGAATGAAGATGGCGGCCGTGAGCGGGGCATTTATGACATCCGAGTCTCGCGAGATCCGACGCGAGACTTGGATGTCATAGCCTCATTTTGGATTCCTTTGGCGGCCGGAAGTACCCGAACAGTGCTCGGATCCCGTCGGATCCGCACTGTTTGGGTAGGCTCGGATTAGCGAAATCCGAGCCCGCTCATCTTTATAATAAACACACTACCAATACCATATATATAAGTCATTTAGTCCAGTCTATAGGCCGTTCTGCTGCCAGAATTGTCTATTATTTCCCCAGAACACTTATTACTCTACTCCAGTCTCTTTAGGAACTTCTTACCTTTCAGTGTCTTACTCACTCTTATCTTGAAAGCACAACACTAATCTGTATCTTCTTATATTTCTCCATATGTCCTGGACGGAATCTTTATTCTGCTTAACACTGCTCAACACTGCCTCCTTTCTACATCTTTATCTATCGTTGCCAACTCTCCTCATAAACCTTTCTCTTTAGCTCCGTCTTACCTCAGGAACTCTATCCTTCCATCTACTAGCAGCTGGACCACAAAAACCTAGCCCTTACCGGCATACTGGTAGATACAGAACTGTTTGAGATCTGCGAGTGTAAGTGGAAGGCAAAACTGAACAAAGACTTCCGCACAGACAGATTTATATAAAATATACCTGCCCTTACACTGCACACTATGCTTCAACCAGAGCCAACTACTTACGTCATAGAACTTCGTCACCATTTCAGTCTGGATCTTATCAAATATGTCAAAATCTTTTTGCTCCACCATCTTGTCTCGGTAAACGCGGTTAGATTCATGTAGGTAAAGCTTCACCAAGTCTTGTGACGTTTTAAGGCAATCTGGTGTGGAGAACAGAATTCCCTGGAATAAAATCAATGTCACAATTAATCCAGTATGGCAGCTTACAGCACAGCACGGCTTTCAACTGTATGTGTCTGTGGCGGTGCTGTGTTATTTCATATAAAGCAACATCTAGAAAAGACTCTACCAGGGATATCCATTTTTTTTTGTTTTGCCTATATTATTATGTTTGGACTGATTTTGCCCCTGGTTCCAGTTGACCTCTCACTTACACGCAGTGGAGGCAGCCATTTTGAACCAGTGCCTTATGGATATTAATCACGTAGTGCCTAAGAGATGTCACAGATTCCTAGTAAAGGTTCTCCCCAGCCTGCCTAACTTCAAATGCTCCCTCAGAACCCATCTGTTCACACTAGCCTATCCTTCCTCCATCTAACCCTGCCCTTCTTTAACCCTCTTTACCTTTCTTCTTCACTTACCATACTTTACCTCCCCCTCACTCTTTCTCTGCTCCTTCCTACTCATGCCCATCTCTCCTCTCTGTGTCTTGTCCCATCACCTTGTCTCCCCTCTCTGTGTCTCCTGTCAGTCTCCCCCTCACCTTTAGATTGTAAGCTCCCTTGAGCAGGGCCCTCCAACCTCATGTCCTGTTCCTCCTGTTCCTCCTTTGCCCCTGGCTCCCCCTCCTTTTCTCCCCTTCGCCACTCGACTCCTACCGCTGTCTCTCCACATCTCCCTCTACTCTGCATCTCCATCTTTGTCCTGACCCTGTTAGTAGCACCAACACTAGTGGGCACAGGTTCAGCCTTCTATTCTCTCCCCTCCATCCCCACTCCCTGTGTACTGGTAGTCACTTTCACCTCTTTGCCTGTGCTCCTGCTCTCTGCTGAGTTTGACATTTTTGTGCTTCTGCGCATTATTTGTACTTTCTGTACTAATTACACTTTGTCTTTGTTCTGCCTGTATGCAGTGTGCTGTTACCCTGTACTGTTGTCCCTTGCTGTATGTACGACACTGCGGACCCTTTGTGTCTCCTCATACATAAGAAATAATGATAATAATAATAACAGTTGGCTGCATCACCACGCTGTTCTTTAACTTGCAAGATTAGTACATATACTGATTTTAAAGAGTTGTTGTCACCAGTAAAATGGCAGACTGTGGTGCACTGAAATCTCTATCATGGTCTAACTTAAAAAATATATTTGGGACTTTCTTCTGGTAATGCAAGATGCTGGTAAACAAGCAGATAAGCTGGAATGATGGTTATTACAATGCATTTCAATGTCCTGTCTAAGTTGGCAGTTCATGGATGGTGCTTGTGGTTCCCAAATTCCATCCAGAACATCCTCACATGATTTTGTTTTAATTCAGAAATTCTGTTTTTGATGCAGTGCAAGGGTTACACTAAACTCGGATACGCTATCCTGCCCTGATAAGAAAAGTAAAAATTATCACTGAAATTTTCATCCCAACTATAACTAATAGTTAAAGGGGCTGTCTATGATGTTCTATGTGAACTTATGACTCAAGGATTTACCTATTGCCAGTGCTTTTTTTTCCCATTGAACGCTGGGAACGGCGTTCCGGCACCTTTTTTTTTACTTTTTTTTTTCTCTGCGGTGCTGCTACAGTGCAGCACCGCATCTGTGTGTGTGTGTGTGTGTGTGTGTGTGTATCCTGCTTCCGTCGGCCGGAAGCAGGGCAGCGGGAGGAGCAGCGATCTAACTAAGGAGAGTGAAAAGAAGGTAAGTAATACTGACTACAGAAAGGGGGAAGGGGCGAAAGTAGAAGAGGGCTACAGAAAAACAAAGGGCGAGCAGAAAGAAGGCTACAGAATAGAGGGGGAGCAAAAAGAAGGTTACAGAATAGAGGGGGAGCAGAAAGAAGGCTACAGAATAGAGGGGGAGCAGAAAGAAGGCTACAGAATAGAGGGGGAGCAGAAAGAAGGCTACAGAATAGAGGGGGAGCAGAAAGAAGGCTACAGAATAGAGGGGGAGCAGAAAGAAGGTTACAGAATAGAGGGGGAGCAGAAAGAAGGCTACAGAATAGAGGGGGAGCAGAAAGAAGGCTACAGAATAGAGGGGGAGCAGAAAGAAGGCTACAGAATAAAAGGGGAGCAGAAAGAAGGCTACAGAATAGAGGGGGAGCAGAAAGAAGGCTACAGAATAAAGGGGGAGCAGAAAGAAGGCTACAGAATAGAGGGGGAGCAGAAAGAAGGCTACAGAATAGAGGGGGAGCAGAAAGAAGGCTACAGAATAGAGGGGGAGCAGAAAGAAGGCTACAGAATAAAGGGGGAGCAGAAAGAGGGCTATAGAATAAAGGGGGAGCAGAAAGAGGGCTACAGAATAAAAGGGGGAGCAGAATGAGGGCTACAGAATAAAGGGGGAGCAGAAAGAGGGCTACAGAATAAAGAAAGGGAGCAGAAAGAGGGCTACAGAAAAAGGAGGGAGGTGGAAAGAGAGGGCCACAAAAAAAACAGGTTCCAGAATAGGGGTGAGAATAGCTAGCGGCCATATGTGAGAAAAGTTGGTAGGCAGCCGCAGCAGGGGACATGTCAGTGTGTAACAGGTGAGTGATGTCCAGTTGTTATGTTTGTTTTATTAAATTAACATATGGGGCCTCCCCTCTAGATATCCTGCGTTTACTCCATCAGTCATCTGGACTGCAGCCTTGCCAGCCAACCAGGAGGAGGTAGGAGTTATTATTTTTATTTTACAATTGTCAAGTGTGTGAGGGGCAAGGAAGGGAGTAAATTTATGTGTATATATATATATATATATATATATATATGTATATATATATATATATATAATTTTTTATTTTTTTTCATAAAAGATTAATAAGACGTGAGTTCCGGCACCTTTTTTTTTTTACAAAAAAAGCACTGCCTATTGTTATTGTGAGCAGGTCTACAAACAGTGATATAGCTAGAACCCCAGGCCCCAGTGCATAATCTGAGATAGGGCCCGCTCACTCTTCCCCACTCCTAATAAAACCTTGTCCCCTCTTATTGCCCGTCTGTCCTCCCTCATGCCTGTCCCTCTTATTGCCTGTCTGTCCTCCTTCCTCATGCCTGCCCTCTCTCATTGCCTGTCTGTCCTCCTCCCTCATGCCTGCCCCCTCTTATTGCCGGTCTGTCCTCCTCCCTCATGCCTATCCCCTCTTATAGCCTGTCTGTCCTCCTCCCTCATGCCTGTCCTCTCTTATTGCCTGTCTGTCCTCCTCCCTCATGCCTATCCCCTCTTATTGCCTGTCTGTCCTCCTCCCTCATGCCTGCCACCTCTTATTGCCTGTCTGTCCTCCTCCCTCATGCCTATCCCCTCTTATTGCCTGTCTGTGCTCCTCCCTCATGCCTGTCCCCTCTTCCTTCATGCCTATCCCCTCTTATTGCCCGTCTGTCCTCCTCCTTCATGCCTATCCCCTCTTATTGCTCGTCTGTCCTCCTCCCTCATGCCTGCCCCCTCTTATTGCCTGTCTGTCCTTCTCCCTCATGCCTATCCCCTCTTATCGCCTGTCTGTCCTCCTCCCTCATGCCTGTCCCCTCTTATTGCCTGTCAGTCCTCCTCCCTCATGCCTATCCCCTCTTATTGCCTGTCTGTGCTCCTCCCTCATGCCTGTCCCCTCTTCCTTCATGCCTATCCCCTCTTATTGCCCGTCTGTCCTCCTCCTTCATGCCTATCCCCTCTTATTGCTAGCTGTCCTCCTCCCTCATGCCTGCCCCCTCTTATTGCCTGTTTGTCCTTCTCCCTCATGCCTATCCCCTCTTATTGCCTGTCTGTCCTCCTACCTCACGCCTGTCCCCTCTTATTGCCTGTCTGTCCTCCTCTCTCATGCCTGTCCCCTCTTATTGCCTGTCAGTCCTCCTCCCTCATGCCTATCCCCTCTTATTGCCTGTCTGTGCTCCTCCCTCATGCCTGTCCCCTCTTCCTTCATGCCTATCCCCTCTTATTGCCCGTCTGTCCTCCTCCTTCATGCCTATCCCCTCTTATTGCTCGTCTGTCCTCCTCCCTCATGCCTGCCCCCTCTTATTGCCTGTCTGTCCTTCTCCCTCATGCCTATCCCCTCTTATTGCCTGTCTATCCTCCTCCCTCATGCCTGTCTCCTCTTATTGCCTGTCAGTCCTCCTCCCTCATGCCTATCCCCTCTTATTGCCTGTCTGTGCTCCTCCCTCATGCCTGTCCCCTCTTCCTTCATGCCTATCCCCTCTTATTGCCCGTCTGTCCTCCTCCTTCATGCCTATCCCCTCTTATTGCTCGTCTGTCCTCCTCCCTCATGCCTGCTCCCTCTTATTGCCTGTTTGTCCTTCTCCCTCATGCCTATCCCCTCTTATTGCCTGTCTGTCCTCCTCCCTCATGCCTGTCCCCTCTTATTGCCTGTCTGTGCTCCTCCCTCATGCCTGTCCCCTCTTCCTTCATGCCTATCCCCTCTTATTGCCTGTCTGTCCTCCTCCTTTATGCCTATCCCCTCTTATTGCTCGTCTGTCCTCCTCCCTCATGCCTGCCCCCTCTTATTGCCTGTCTGTCCTTCTCCCTCATGCCTATCCTCTCTTATTGCCTGTTGTCCTCCTCCCTCATGCCTGTCCCCTCTTATTGCCTGTCAGTCCTCCTCCCTCATGCCTGCCCCCTCTTATTGCCAGTCTGTCCTCCTCCCTCATGCCTATCCCCTCTTTTTGCCTGTCTGTCCTCCTCCCTCATGCCTACCCCCTCTTATTGCCTGTCTGTCCTCCTCCCTCATGCCTATTCCCTCTTATTGCCTGTCTGTCCTCCTCCCTCATGCCTGTCCCCTCTTATTGCCTGTCTGTCCTCCTCCATCATGCCTGTCCCCTCTTATTGCCTGTCAGTCCTCCTCCCTCATGCCTGCCCCCTCTTATTGCCAGTCTGTCCTCCTCCCTCATGCCTATTCGCTCTTATTGCCTGTCTGTCCTCCTCCCTCATGCCTACCCCCTCTTATTGCCTGTCTGTCCTTCTCCCTCATGCCTATTCCCTCTTATTGCCTGTCTGTCCTCCTCCCTCATGCCTGTCCCCTCTTATTGCCTGTCTGTCCTCCTCCTTCATGCCTACCCCCTCTTATTGCCTGTCTGTCCTCTTCCCTCATCCCTTTCCCCTATTACCTCATGTCTGTCCTCCTCATGTCTGTCCTTGTTTGGGACAAGCATCCATGAGAAGGACCCCAATATTGGTATGTCAGTACTCATTTAGCAAACTGTGTTCAGTTCTATACAATAGATGTCAAGGACATAGAGAGGTAGCAATATCACTTTATATATCACTGGTAAGATCTCATCTGGACCAGTGTCTCAAACTCAGTCCTCAGGATGCCTAACAGTACATGTTTTCCAGGTGACAAGGGAAATAATTATACCACCTGTAGATCTGTAACAATCTGTCAGTCAGTAATGAATACACATGTGCTAAAGCAAGGAGATATGGAAAACATGCACTGTTAGGGGTCCTGAGATTTAAGAAACACTGATCTGTTCTATTTACCAGATCTCCAAGAGGGCTGGGTGATATCACTTTATAGCACAACACTTATATCAGCCATGGTGTAGTACTTTACACCAACTCTGTGAAATCACAATGGGGTAGAGAACAATTCAGCTCTACATCTCACTGGTAGAATCAGTCACAGTTGGAGGCACAAGCATGAAGTGGCTGCAGGACTCCAGAGACATGACTACTCAACATTTTGTGCTATATGGTGTATGGCATTACTATTGATAAACATGAGAGCCAATTGGACTATAGAGACACTTATGTAGATGCCCATTTTAGAGTTTAATTTCTATCCATTCCTAGGTTATGTTCAGTTATGTCCTTTGTATATACTTTGTGAGCAAACACTGTGTGTGTTTGTAGCTATATAAATAACTCATTGTAATAATATATTTAAATTATTAGCACAGTGTGCCAATTTATATCGTTGGAAATTATTCTTGATACTGATGATACTGATTCTTGATATTGAGTTTCAGAAATGTACTTATTTTATTATATTGTGTTATATTACTTTGTAGGAATTGCATTCAGTTGTGAGGTATATGTCTGATGCAATGGGCATTTGTTTGAGGAGTCTGTTGTGTAGCTTCGAGAGAAAGTCCTCATTAAGGCTAATTAAGTCTATTCATGTGAGTAACCAACATGCCCTTTTTTGCCTAAATGCACCACAAGAGGTCGTTACTGGTGTCCTGAGTGGCCTTTTGTACAGAGTGTTAGAACCTGTCTGAACATTGTAAACAGCATGGGATGTAGGATATCACAGATAGGTATAAATTTTGTTAAGTATACATTGCATTTAAATCCATTTTTGGGAAACATATTGCATCCTGATACTAAAAATAACTCAGACTTCTTGTGGCCACTAAAGAGTTCAGGGGGTTGGCTTATCCCCCTGCGAGGCTGTGTCCAAAACTGTATAAAAACCACACTGGTTTGTACTGAAATGTTTCATTATTGTTCCATCTGACTTTCTGAATACTGGTACAGTTAACCAGTGTGAACTGTCCTTATCAGGACACTGGAGCTAATAAACATCACTTGCTTCAAGACCTGCCTGACAACTTCTTTCCTGCTGTATTTCTTGTGACCTACAGATTAGACCCAAATCTAATTAGTTTCCACCTGTTCTGAGGTTTGGACCCAGCTTTCCAATACCACCGCTCTGCCCACTACCCAGCAGCTCTGGCCAGTGGCATAGGCCAGGGGGGATCCATCCACGGCAACCCTGATCTATAGGAAGAGGTCAGGGGTACCAGCCCAGGTGCACCAGCCAGGGGGTACACTCGCAGTGTAAGTTACCCAGAAGGAACACGGTTCTGGATGCCGTTAAGGAGTCCAGTGGTGGCAGCAGCTTAAGCCCCTCTTACTGAGGTTAGATGGCGCACTTGAGATAAAGAAAGAGAACGGTGGAAAAGAAAGCCCAGCCGGTTCCCAGCAACAACAGATAGGGTGGCATAGGTGGTCCATCCTGTCACAGTGTTAATATATCCTGTGTGCAGATACCCATTTGATTTGTGGTAATAATAAGCAATTTATATGCCCTGTAATTAAATCATCCTTTTAAAGAAAGACTACAAGTTAAAACAGAAGTGAAATTTTTACGTACAAAGGTGTTTAGCTGTTGAATGTGAAGGTTTGCTAGCCGTTGTTTACCACGATGATTACCAACAGATTGCTGTCTTCTGCCCCATCTGCGATCAGCTGTCTCATGGCTCTGTTTGTATCATGCTACCTTACAGGATTAATGTCTCATGTAAGTACTCAGCGGTGACTAGGAGGCCCGACACAATTCTCCTTGTCAAAACAAGTTGACAGCTCCCTTCATTACAAATAGGCCTATGCTAATTGTCTCATTACCACGCGGTCTAAAAGCAGAGCCTCAATTAGCGTTGCTAATGAAGAATGATATGAGAGTGTCCCTGCATTGTGAGATCTGAGTATGTATTAAAACACCAACCCACAATTCTCTTACAAAATGTTGTTTGAAAATAAATATCTCTAGTTTTGGTGATGTAATGTGCCCCACGAACTGCTTAAGAAGATCTTGGTTATGGACAAACAGGACCATGAAAAGTAGAGGTCTTCTCCCTATTTTGTTGCTGGTTTTGTAATTAAAGTACTACTAGAACACTGGCCTTAAGCAGCATTAGACAAAAGTCAGACTGTGTTCTTATACTCCAGTCTTACTAGTCATGTGAGCCCCTGGTGACATCACATGATCTCTACATACAATATACATATATACACAACGGAGATGGACATGACAACTTATGGCTGCCCTCACTGGCAGAGCCGTAACTTAGAATTCTAGCGCCTGGGGCGAGAAAGACAAATGCCGACCCCCATAGCTCTTAATTTTAACCAAATTAACCTAAAATATTCCTAAATTGCGCCCCCCTTCAGCGTTGCGCCATGGGCGGTCGCCCCTGTCACACAGCCCTAGTTACGGCCCTGCTGTATGTAGAAGGTTAAAGAAGAATTTCAGTTAAAAATGCAAGTTATTCCTCTATTGAAACCACCCCACCATATTCACGAATAGACTTGGAATCTGTAAATATATCCCACTCTTGTTGGAACTCTTTAACGAGGCAATATCCCAGTGCACTTCTGTGCTGTGGAAGATAAAAGCCACACAAAGAAGAAAACTGCTGAAATAAGTAATTTGAAGTATCGTTTCAGTAACACATGGTTTAGAATTAGTAGAATCAAGTCGGTTTCACTCAGATACAAGTAAGAAATTCTTCTGGTTTGGAGCTGAGCTCACACCTAGAACTAGCGCTACATGAGTAGTTTAGAACACAGCACCTTTCCATACAGACGGGCACAGCATTCAGAAGCCGCTGTATTGATATATACACAGCAGCAGTGGTAAATCTGAGTGGCCTTATCACACAAGAGCAAGTCAGCTGCTGTATTATCACAGCTGAAGCTCTTCCATGTAACAGAGAAAGCGAGTTTAACCTTCATCACTGCGCATCACTAAGAGGGCTTCAGAAAGCTGGCATTTTAAGACCCTCACGTGATGCTACCCTAAAGGTTCTGTTTGCATTTCATTGATTCATCGACAAGCTCACTGGGAAAATGGACTAGATTAGGAGTAGTTTTTCAGTTTATTCTTAGTAGTGGCAAGAGATGAATATCTAATATAAAAAAGTACCAGGTCTCTTCATTTATAACTAAATCTAAAATAGAAATGTGAAGGACTCTTTTGCAAACCAGTTCTGAGATGTCAAACCTTGCATGACTCCCATGAGAAAACAACCCTAGAAGTGACTATTTACCAATAACCATCTCCATGTACATGATATTTAGGTGACAAGAACTGCACTGAAAACATAAGAGACTGACTGGAGCCACCATAAATCTGTTTGCTTGATATAAAATCTCTTTCTAAGACTCTGGACCAACCCAGAAGTTCCATGAAGTGAAGCTTGTAGACAACTCAGCTGTGACACAACATATAGCACCCACCTGGAATATGTTGGATAGGTCCCTCAGGTTGAAGATGTAGTGGAACTTGATGGCTGTGGGTAGGAAGGTTGAGGTCACCTTCTGATGCAGAGACAAGGCTAAGTTAATCAGCTGCTGGGTAGTCTTCTGCAGAGGAGTCGGGAAGTTGCCCACCTTCAGATGTTGAGTCAGAATGCTGCTATAGATTGTAGACAGAGCATCCATGCCAGGGAAGGACAGAGCAAACACACTGAAATGTCTCTGCAGGAGAGTAAACAATAGTAAATCTTTACTATTTGACATTTTTATTAAAAAATATGTGCACGCAAAAAAACAAAATTTAATACTGATTAATTAAATGTCCACCATCAATAGAATAATAACACTACTCAAGTAGTTGAGTGGAAAACCCTACCACCAAACATCTCCCACTGAACATATTTTTTACCAGGTATCACTGACTGGTGGAAAGCTTAACAATTTCACATCGAGGGGTAAATGTGTCAAGCTGAAAGTGTTCCGGCGGGTTTGAAAAGTGGAGATGTTGCCTATAGCAACCAATCAGTTTCTAGCTGTCATTTTGTAGAATGTACTAAATAAATGATAGCTAGAATCTGATTGGTTTTTCAAACCCGCTGGAAAACTGTCAGCTTGATACATTTACCCCCTAATGTCAAAGAAGCCTTCCCTTAGCACTCGACTTTTTGGAAGGCTGGCATAGTGCCAGGTGTCTGTGCTCCCAGAGGTGGACAACCAAGCAGTTTTACAAAGCGGTTTATTACTTGATGCATGAATTGAATGGTCTCTTACAGAGGACATACATGCTACCAATGATGACGAGGAAGAAGGCTACACAACCCTTATGAAGTGAATAATTGCAAGCAATGACTGAATGTTTGGAGATATCACTGGAAGAATTAATGAATGCAAGATTACACTGCACAATGAGATATCTAAAACTATCATGGTACCCAGTACTCTTATGCAAGAGCGGACGGGTGCTCAAATCTTCTTCGAGGGGGAAAGAGACAACTCAGCTATAAGTGTAGAGGCACCACCTTTTTGACATATACGTCTCTGTCGGCCTTCTGCCAATGAAGTAAGACTTGGTTATCTTTATTATTGGCAATCATGCTTCCGTGCAGATGACTTATCAAGGCTTCCCTAATCCTTGGCTGTACAAGAGTCCTTTTTTTGGTGCCCATGGAAGAAAAAGTTTACTTATCGCTCTGTGCTCCACCATTGACCGGCACAAAAGGACGTAACGCAACTCAGACCATTATTTTGGTTGTTTTTTATATCTTGCTCTGTAGCAAACAGCAGTTCTAGCCGTTGTACAGCCCTAACAGGCAGCTCTGCCATTTCAACACAAAAAAAATTTGCTTTGGCTATTTGGACAATATTAGGACCTGTAGGAGGGAACCATTCCTTCTCATGCTTGATGCATGTAATTCTCATAAATATAACTATTTCTAATCTGAAATGTTCTTCATGAGGCTGTCTGCTTCAGGGAATAGAATAGTTCTTTCTTTCTCCATTGAGGGTGTTCTATTCTTATTAAGGGTGTTATCCCCCTCTGGGAATTCACCTCCCTTCAGTATTACAGTGGGGGTCCCTCTCCATTAATGTAGAGTTCAACACTATGAATCATAATCTGACAATGCAAAATGAATAGACACACCAGTCAGAGGGTTTTATCAGAACAATGTGCATGCACATGTATATACGTGTATTGCATATATAAATTCATCTGACTACTTGCAAAAGGACTCCAAGTTGTGGCTTAATTTATGAACTACTAAGTAATTGATGTTAAATGAAGGCTGCTTGCCTCAAACCATACACTGCCCTATAATAGGCTGATTGACGTTACAGCAGCCCTATTAGTCACTTCTCCACGATAAGGGAAGTTGCAGAGAAGTCACAGTCATAGACCTAGTGGAAGAAAGCAATGCAGAAACCTAGCACTGACTGGATGAGATAGAGGACCTGGACTCTGCTTTCTCCTGGCCAGTGCTTCCCCAGCCATTGCCTTCTTCATCTGCATACATGATGGTCTCGTTTGAATAGACCAGTTTATTGGCATTAAAGCCAAACCAGCCACTTGTTTGAAGACTTTAATATGTTAATGTTGAATGAGACACCCAGTTATATCAGAAATATCCAGAAATACATGATAAAAGCAACTTCATGGTCAGTATATGTCACCCAGAAAACATATGCTGCATGAAGGTGTATTCACCTGTAGTCGGGGGTTGATGGTGAAGCTCCCAGAAGTGGGATTCATACAGGACACGTACTGGACATTCATTATTTCTTTCATTGTCAGCTTGTTCCGGTCGTACCTTATTTAAAGCAAAACAGTAATGAGTGATGAAAATTATTTGTACTGTACTACACAGGAGAATGAGTGAAATGGCTACAACTCTGAGCTAATTTGTCCTTTGTAGCTCTATACTGATGCAACACCCGTCCACTAAGTTATAATATCCAGCACTGTAACATACATGTAACTGGATTGCCTGAACTATATGTACATACGTCTTATCCTCACCAGCTGCCGTATCCCCCTGATGTCTAACGCTATATCCAACCAGACGGAGAACGCCGGCAGAGGGACGCCCAGTTCCGCTTGTGTACAGCAATCTCTGGGCTATAAGACTTTTGTAATAACCGTGATAGGATACGTGTCATATATAATCATACTACTAAAGAGAAATACATAAACATAGAATCTGTTATGATCTAGGGTCCTCACTTTGATGGGATATTCCACTGACAGCTGGGGAGGTATAAAAGGACAACCCCAAAAGGAGTCCGTCTAGGAATGAGGAGCACAAAGAAACATTCCACATTCCATTGTCCAGTTATGGAAGTTGGCTTCAATTTTTTTATATTGAGTATGTCCTCTATAAAACACATTACTGAACAGTTTGTGTTTGTGAGATTATTTGAGGGTATATAACTGTGCTGTGATTTTTACAGTCCCACCCTAACCATTTACAATCACCTGTTCTTTTCCAGTGTAGGCCACATGATATTTTTCTTGGAGGGGGATCTCAAACATGGTCCTTGTTCAACATATAGAACGACGTTTATTATAATCTGAAATAGGACATCAGAGTCCTAGCATAATTCTTGCCATAAACTAATCTATGACTGGCTGGTCAATGTGAGAAAACAATTGTTGAGCCAAGTCACCCTGTTTTTCATTAATACATTTTGTTTTAGCTATATGGTCAAAATGACTAAACAGGACAACGCCTGAGGATCAGAAGGGTCAACGTCCAAACCTAATTATTAAATCTTACACTAAGCCTCTTCTCTCCCCACAACCAAGTCCAAATCTACGATCTTTACCAGTGTCCATAGTCCATGTGTTGGCGGATGAGCGTGTGAGGCTGGACAGTCCCATATGTATCAACCTCTGGCATGTTCATATCGTCAATAAAGTAAATCAGTTTCTTGGTACCCGGTGGACCGTAATTCCTGCCAGATTTTTTCTCTAGCGGCTTCTCTAGAATAGCTGGATGTAAAAAAAATAAAAATAGATCTCCTAAGATGTTAGGCAGGAAAAAAACATCTATATACAGTATAATATGACGTTCAATAAATGGAGCTGGCTGTACAAGAAATGAAAATAATAATTACAAACCATGACAACTGACAGAATTCTAACATCTTAATTAACAAACTAAGAGCATGGTATACCATTATGTGTCTTAGTAAATGTCAATGAAATTAATGCAGTATTTCCTTCATTTTGTCTGGTTTCTGTCTAATTAATTCCCAGAACAAAGGCATCTCTGAGTCATTTAAGAGACTACAAGCAAAAAAAACTGCAGCACAAATGGTGTTGTGACATCACATGTCTAATTTCTGTCTTTTTCTCACTGATAGAGAACTGGACTTCATCCCTATACTTCTAAAGAGATGTATTTTGTGCATCCAAGTTGTGATTTTGTCCAATGTAACAAAAAAAGAAGCTTTAAACACACAACTGGTGCCTTTATAATACGGGATGATTATTCAATCAATGATCCGATCATGTAACACATATTCAAACATGCAGATGGGAAGAGCCTGCTGAGCACATACCGAATGGTGGATGAGAGAAGGGCAATACCAGCCAGACCAGTTTAATTGCTACATGCGTAACTTTGCAGGGATAGCGGCAGCCAGCTCACAGCATTTCAGAACCGCCTGTGTTTTGCTCCTAATGAACTGCGGTTGAGCCATTTGTTGAGCAAACTGAGTCCAATTATTTTAGTTTAACTTGTTCTTTTAAGGCAGACTTTCTGTGCCTCTTGAATGTACAAGGTTCTTACAAACAGTGACACAAGCACATACTTTTAAATCGAGGCACTTATAAGTCTGCTAGTGACCCATAAAACATATTCAAGATAATAGCCAGACTGAGATGTCCAAAACGCTGCAGAGAAGTGCAAAATAAGCAAAGGCAAGATTAGTGGGGTGTCACGTTCCTGCATCGGTAGCTTAACCTACATTTGTACAAAGAGTGGTAAGTGAGGAGCACAAAGCTAAAAGAAGAGACATGACAAGCAGGGTTATGTCTGGCATATAGGCCTCATGGGGGGTACAGGCAGTAGTCCAAGCAGGGCCGGACTGGGACTAAAAATAAGCCCTGGCATTTAAAGCACACAGGCCCACGTGTTGTGGGCTCCATGCACTATATTGTTGCACACTGATGCTGGCGCAGTACAACATGATGTAGTATGAGTGTGTGTGTGTGGGGGGGGGAGGGGGGTATTTATTTCTCCTAATGACCCTCAACATTACATTATTAGCACCCCAATTACATCAATAAACACCATGACAATACATTATTAGTACCCAAATTACAGCAATAAATAACCCCCCACACACACTCTTACTACATCAATCACCCCCAGATTACAGCAACCGGCATCATCCCCCACATTACAGCATTCAGCATCACCCCCCACATTACAGCAACCAGCATCACCCCCCACATTACAGCGTCCAGCATCACCCCCCACATTACAGCATCCAGCATCACCCCCCACATTACAGCGTCCAGCATCACCCCCCACATTACAGCATTCAGCATCACCCCCCACATTACAGCGTCCAGCGTCACCCGCCACATTATAGCAATACCCTCTCCTACTTATTAGCAATACTAAGCACCAAACACACTACAACACCACCAATTATACAGACGCCACTGTAGGAAACAATGTTTTGCTTTTTTCAAATCTCCCACAAAATAGCAACAACGAACAGAGTACTTACACACACATATATGTAACAGGTACCCTATTCCCTCAATTAAATAGTAATGGCAGAATTTTCATGAATCATTCCACATGAAATAAAACTAACATATATCTAAAAAAAACATAACTATTGAATGATCAGTTGAACCCACACGGCCGCATTAAAAGTATTTCCATCTACAGCAAAATGTCACAGAAAAATATTTTTGTTTTACTACAGTAATTGGATATGCGTCTTTTCTATTCATTTTAAATAACACAGTATATAAATTAAGGGGGATAGAGGAGGTGGGTGAGAAATAATTGGATGTGATCCATCAGTTTGATTAGATAGGAAACATCTAGATTATTTACCTGGAGGCGTCTACCGCCTTGACTCACAGGCAGGGCTGACAAGAGGAATTTTGGGCCCCGATACAGCAACTTCTTTGGGCTCCCGTCATATTCAACAATGAAAGACTTGCCTTTGGCAGAAGTTCATATGATGCCACACCGTAGTGTGCCCAGTTCATATTATGCCACATCGTAGTGCCCCACGGTCATATTATGCCACATAGTATTACCCTCAATTCATATTTGGACATGCAGAAGTGCCCACAAATCATATTATGGCATAGTAGTGCCCCCAAATCATTAGTAAAGCTCAGATAAAAACTCATTCACAAATAAAAATTGGTACAGCATATCAGATACTGAGTGTGAGTCTCCCAAAAGCAGCTTAATACATCATTTACAATGCAAACAAAAATAGATATATTGACACAATTACAGATAAAATTTATGACAAGCAATGTTTTTTCCTCTTAATTAAAAATCTCTGTACAGATAAATATGCAAAAAACTTTACAGCGCAATAATGAGCAATACATAGTGTTAAACATTATTGGATACGCTGTAGTGTCCCCAGTTCAAGAAAGGATGGTTAAAAACATATTGCACACGAGACAATATATGAACTTACCTGATTATGGCATCCTGTGTTCTGTTCTCCTACTGGGCGCGCTGGGCGAGGAGGGATCAGCAGCTGTCAGCTCACACAGGCAGTCGGGAGCAGGAATAGAGGGCAGTGGTCGAAGCAGAAATTTAGGAGTGGGGGTATAGAAAATATAGGTGAATGGAGTATGAAGGCTTGTTTTTTTTTGTTTTTTTAACACTTGTCCCCTCTGTGCATTTCCATTCTTCATTACTACTTGTGTTTTATGATGGCTGCATCCCTGACATTCCCATTCTTAAGATGTCTCTCCCTTTACACTTTCTTTTACCTATGCCCCTGCACCATCTTCTCCTTTGTCCCTCTCACTTAACCCCCTGCACCACCTTCTCCGCTGGCTCTCACACATCTTCCTGTACCACCTACTCCCCTGGCTCTCTCACACGTCTTTCTGCACCCTCTACCCCCCGGCTCTCTCACTCCTCTTCCTGCACCCCCTACCACCCTGGCTCTCTCACCCCCTCTCCCAGAACCCCCTTCCCCTTTGGCTCTCTCACCCCCTCTCCCAGCACCCCCTGGCTCTCACCCCCTTTCCCAGCACCCCCTTCCGCTCTCTCACCCCCTTTCCCAGCACCCCCTTCCGCTCTCTCACCCCCTTTCCCAGCACCCCCTTTGGCTCTCTCACCCCCTTTCCCAGCACCCCCTTCCGCTCTCACCCCCTTTGGCTCTCTCACCCCCTCTCCCAGCACCCCCTGGCTCTCACCCCCTTTCCCAGCACCCCCTTCGGCTTTCTCACCTCCTTTCCCAGCACCCCCTTCGACTCTCTCACCCCCTCTCCCAGCACCCCCTGGCTCTCACCCACTCTCCTAGCACCCCTTGGCTCTCACCCCCTTTCCCAGCACCCCCTGGCTCTCACCCCCGCGACACCCCCCCCCCCCCCGAAAATCGCGGCACCCCCGCGACCACCCTCCGAAAATCGCGGGCACCCCCCGAAAATCGCGGCACCCCCGCGACCCCCCCCTCCGAAAATCGCGGGCACCCCCCGAAAATCGCGGCACCCCCGCGACCCCCCCCCCTCCGAAAATCGCGGGCACCCCCCGAAAATCGCGGGCACCCCCCCCCTCTTCAGTAAAAAAAAAAGCAAATTAGAAAAAAAAAACAGGAAACTCACCAGTGTAACTGGCTGCACAGCATAACGGGGAAGGGAGCTGGGGAGCGCGCAGCAGAGGTAGCTGGTTCCTGGAACCACCAGCCGCCAAGAAGACAGGGGGAGTCGGGCCGGCCCATATAGCCATCGGCCCTTCTGGCATTTGCCAGAAGTGCCAGATGGCCAGTCCGGCCCTGAGTCCAAGTGGAAATGTAGAAGTGGAACTATGAAAAATGTAATATGAATGTAAGTGATCGTAATGTGATAGTGTTATAATGAAGGCAGCAGGAGAAGTGGCGGTATGGCATACCACCGTATACACCCCCACTTCAATCAGTGTATATATATATATAAATATATATATATGCAAGTGAATGGAATGTGATAGTGTTATAATGAAGGCAGCAGGAGTAGTGGCGGTATGGCAAACCACCGTACACACCCCCCACCTCAATCAGTGTGTGTGTATATATACACACACATATATATATATATATATATGTATATAATGTAAGTGAATGGAATGTGACAGTGTTACAATGAAGGCAGGTACAGGTAAAGTACAGCTGATAAATGTTAACCTTTATTATATTTTCAAGTGAACACTACACTTTTATACTCACATCACTCAACTGATAATAAGACTTTTTTTTACATATTGTTGTAACCTTTTCTGGGAAAAAAAATCTAAATATATTAGAGTTGTTTAATCTAACTTGTAAGCTGGAGAATTCAGCTTACATGTATGGAGTGAGTGTGAATATATAGTACCCCTTAGAACCTCCTTTGATTGTACACTACAATAAACTGTGGCAGGCAGCCAAGAATACTGGTAGTTTTTACTCTGTTCAAACAATGTCACCACTCTCAGTAAATCAGTAGTAATGCAGACAAGCTATGTCATGGGCTTGTTCACAGCTATGCACTATTAATGCGCATTTTAGCCATGAACACCTGAAAAGCGCATTAAAATAGGATGAATGTAGTAGGCCATGGGGCACTGCTATAGGGCGTTACGCCTCTGGGAGAATGTTTGTGTATGTGGCCATTTCCATCATTGCTTTCTAGCATTTACGACGTATTTCCCATGCATTAAGTGCTAGCAGTGCAACAAATTGTATTAGTAAAAGTACAAAGCATGAAAAGCAGATTGAGAACGCTTTAAAAATGCATCACTAAAATTTGTGTTAGTTTGCATGCGTTTTTCCCCGTTTTCATATATCTGTGAATGAGCCCTAAATGCTGTGTGTTAACTAGAGATGCTGGGGCTAGGTTTCGTAAAACCGAGTCCACCTGAACACATTTTCGTGTGCCCTTGGAACTGAAAACGAGGAAAACCTTATTGTTGCATCGCCAGATCTCGTTAGTTTTGGATTCTATAAGTACCGTCCGCCACGGAGATTCGGCGCAATTTCACAGACAGACACTAAAGGGGTAGCAGGGTTTTTGGCAGTCTCCAGTGCAGTTGGGCAGCGTCATTAATGAAAGAGAAAGAAGAGGGATGGCAGTGTTCTTAAAAGTCTCCAGTCACATAGCTCTGTGCCATAGCTCACACAGAAACAGGAGAGGTGGCAGTGTTCTTGCCAGTCTACAGTGTCAGGGTCATTGCTCACTGTCATTGCTGAAACAGAAACAGTAGGGGTGGCAGTGTTCTTAAAAGTCTCCAGTGACATTGTACTGTGCCATAGCTCACACAGAAACAGGAGAGGTGGCAGTGTTCTTGCCAGTCTACAGTGTCAGTGTCATTGCTCATTATCATTGCTGATATAGAAACAGTAGGGGTGGCAGTGTTCTTAAAAGTCTCCAGTCACATTGCTCTGTGCCATAGCTCACACAGAAACAGTAGGGGTGGCAGTGTTCTTGCCAGTCTACAGTGTCAGTTCCATTGCTGAAACAGAAAGAGTATGGGTGGCAGTGTTCTTAAAAGTCTCCAGTCACATAGCTCTGCGCCATCGATATGGATTCACATCAGTCCACAGAAGACCAGGAGCACCAAGCAGCTGCTGGCATCAGTCATAATGACAGTAATCCCTATACGTCATCAGCTAAAGCCTATGTTAAAGTGTATAGTGTTTTTAAGTCAGGGAAACAAAAATGAAAAAAAAAAAAAAAAAAAAAAGGTTTTACCTTGGTAAAGAAAAAAAGACCTGTAATCAAGGCAATGTAAACTGCAGGAAAACATAAAATTGCCTACACACGCAATGGCAAGAAAAGAATCAGGCCTTTGCCTTTCTGTACGAGTGCTAGTTCTGCAACTGTCAGTCAGGCATCTTCTTGTAAGGTTAGTCATGACGATGCAAGACCTTGTCATTGAGACTCAAGCAGTGGTGCCCAAATACACGAGGAAGGCCTTTGCCTGCAATTACATCAAAGTACAGAGACTTCACTAGTGGTGGATTCCACCGGGGATAATTTAATATTGTGTGAGGATGATGTACACAGTGCTGAGGGTGAGGATGATGACAACAACATCTTGCCACTGTAGACTTCATTGACAGCACTGTTGGGAGTAAGGCAGCTAATCTATTGGTTGCTTGTTTTGTGGGTTCCCAAACAAACCAAGCACTTCTGCCACAAATGTGTTGCTGGAGTGCTTGGTTTGTTAAATCTGTACATGTCCTTTTCAATATCTTACAGAAGGGTGGCTGGGTGGGCCCAAGGACAATTCCATCTTGCACCACTTTTCTTTTCTGACACTGCACTGCTTGGCTATATGTCTGTGTAGGCCAAGTAATGCTGCATGACTACACGTTGTGGCTGACTTCTGCCAGAAGCCTATATAACCCACCTGCCATACGGAGTGAGGGGTGTGGGGGAAGGGGTAAACACACACCAATTTAGAGAGGTCCTGTCACCAAGTTCTCTGATGTCTTGTTAATGCTTTACTACCTGGAGTAGCAAAGAATTGGGGATTCCCACATGCTAGAGAGCATTAAAACTACTTTGCTCTTTATGTGCTACGCTCTCTCTCTTGCACGCTTCCTCCAAGCTGTTCAGTAGGAGAGCTGTGAGGTATACAAAACATTGAACCAGGAGCAAGAATAGTGTAGTCCAAATAGCATAGTCTTGGAAGGCAAGTTTTCTGGCAACTGTCAGCTCACTCCTGGACCATATTTTCTATACCTGAAAGCTCTCCTGCTGTACAGACAAGAGGAAGCCTGCCCAAGGGAGCACTTGAAGAGTGCACTGGATTTAATATGCTCTCTATGGAATAAACTGTTTTGTTTTTGCTACCTACATAGTGCACAATACTCTATGCAGTAAAGCAATAAAATGACTCCACATAACCTGCTTACAGGGCTCCTTTAGGTTATGTTTATTCACATTGGCCTTGTCCAATATAACCAGGAAAACAGCTCTGGTGACAACAGCACAAATTAACTCCTAACAAGCAATATACAACACATAAATATGACAACATGACTCGCTATGGTAACATACTGGTGTGGACTTCAGTATAGAGAACCTGGCTGGATAACCCAAATGATTTGGTTAATTGAAAACAATCCAAACAGGAAAGAGTTGAACAAGACAATATATGGATCACAGCATTTGAACACTATTTAATGTCAAAGAAGCAAAAACAAAATTATCTATCATCTGTCATTACTAACTTCAAATATGACCTATAATCCACTGCAATAAAGACTATGTTATAACACTGCCATCCAGTGTACATATTTAGTATTGCATTCAGATTGTGCTCAATACCGCACCTCATTTACAACGTGCCCTTGATGTGCAGCACAAATCACCTTGGTGTTGCAGCGGGACGCAAAGATGGTCTACTCAGCGCACAACAAGGCGCACACCTGCTCTGCACTCTTGGGAGACACCTCAACGATGTGCACCTAGGTGTGCGGTAATCTCACTCCACAAGATGCAACTCGTTTTTGCACTGATCCACAAAATTATATGCCCGCTCCGCACTTAGGAAGGAATGCCCTCACTCTGCCCCATTCCTCCCCAAACTGCTCATCTCCTGCAAGAACTGCTGCTATTTTGTACTGGACCTGGCCGTCTTATGCTTTGTAAATAAGTCCCTCTGTATTCAACATTGTGCTATACCTCCGACATCTGCTATATGTAGGATCTGCCATCTACTGCATGCAAATTCAATATTGTATTGTTACACTCACAAGTGACAGGCGATGTCATCCTGTGAGTGACAGGTCTTGGTGATCCTTACAGTGACAAGACATCTACAAAACCAAAGCCTTATTTAGACAATGTTGCTCCCTGAAGCTTGAAGACAACATTTACCAAACCCATCGAACCCTGATTTCCACTGCAGCACTGTTAGAAAGAGTGCAAGAGTATTTTATTCCTGCGTCATCACAAACAACAACTCCAATGGCCCTTAGTGATTATAATGGTGCTCATATAAAAGAAAAAGGTCAAATAGAAAAAAAAAAATCACACAATAAAGGTTACTTCCCTTTCCCTGTCTAACTAATCAAAACTGTACAGAGCACTAGTATATTTCAAGCCTGTCATTCAGACATCTCAGGCTTCTATACATGATTCAAGATAAAGAGACAACACCCTCCTAGGCAAGTATTTTCGGTAATTTGGGCTGGTAGGATGCAGTTTTAGCTTACTTTTGTTATAGTTTTCAGTTCTTTGACTCTGACATACATTACTATATTCAATAACAGGTGTATTGCTTTTTACATTTGAAAGCTGTCCCTGTAACCTTCAAAATAGTTTGAGCCATGCAGAGCTATTTTATGGATCACTGACAGCTCATTTGTGTCAGCGTGCTCAATTTCTGATGTCCTTAGTTACCAGACCCTGCAGAAGGCACATGGGAAAAGGGAACATAAAAGAGAACAGCCCCCAGGTGGTTGGAAGCCTGTATATTCACACTGGTGGCACTTATCTAAAAGAGATAATGGTCTGTATTTACTCTAAATTATACTACAGATAAATGTTCGGCTAGTAGTCAGTCAACAATGGCAGCCAGTCCCCACATTACCTTGTAGCATGGCTGATGTAGTGTAGTAGTTGAAGGGCACGTTCTTGATTAAATACTCATCGGGATCGAGAGAAGATAGTTTTTCTCCAACCAATACCGATTTTCCTGTGCCAGCATTGCCGACCAACATAACCGGCCTCCTCTTCTCCAACAATTTGTCCATAAAATAACGAACTCTGATGGTCTCGTTGGTGTGAACTAAACAAGCCTAAAAAAACAACAAACATCTCATCCATGAAAACACGTTCTTGTAGAAAATATTATTAATATATAATAAATAAATAACGTATAAGCTGGTAGTACAAATGAAGTTTACACACAGGGGCGAACAAACATTAAAGAGATAGACTTTGGGTTGTAATCTGAGAAGAAGGCTTTACAAAAAAGGATTTAAAATAAGTACAAAAATCCCAATTTCTCAAATAACCACTTGTTTTCAAAACTGGCATGTCTGGAGATTAACATATTGCATCTATAGAACTTTGTGAATGTCTACAATGCAGGTAAAAGAGACGGTTTTCTCGGAAAGAAAACCAAAAGAGCCGAGACCTGAAACTTCACATAGCTTCCTGGAGGATCAGCAGTAATCAGTCCACCTGGAAAGAAGAGGCAGGAAAACTCCTCAATTCACCGGGAGATATAAGTCTTCCAAACTCTGCAGTAATTCCTGACATAAAACAGCCTTTCAAGCGTTGAGTATGGTCTGGACCTCACCATCACAGAAACCTTTAGCTCTAAGAATCATGGCTTCAACAGCCATGCTATTAAAAGGTAAACTCTGGTACAGGAAATTGCCCTGACTTAAGATCTGTCCTTAGAGGAGGAGCATTGCTACTGGAGGGAAAAGGTAAATGACATGGAAATTCCAAGGAACTGATATGGCTTCAACTAGATTGTTGAAAACTGCCCTGAGTTCCGAGCTTGGACTCTTCCTGAGTCCAAAGACTCTGGAACTGATGCTGAAGCACAATGGCACCCCACCCTTGAAGGCTGGCATCTGTACTCACCAATGTCCAGCACCAGATGGATAATGGGCAACCCCACGCGGAGAAATAGACACATCTTTGGAGACTGAAAGTCTGTCTGATAAAGAGATGTTGAAACTTTTTCCACTGGGAAATTAGTTATATATGGAATGTGTTTGAATGGAATTGTGTGAATTGTGTAACCTTGAAAGTGAAAACCATCATTCCTTAGAACTTCATGCATAGGTGAACTTTCAACTGTCTGCAATCTAACAGGGACTTCATATGTCCCTGTAGATACAGAATCTAGTCCTGTGGTAAGAAAACACTCTGCTGAAGCGTGTCAAGCAGAAGCCTCAGGAAGATCATCAGCAGGGAGGGGATCAGGTTGGAGTTCTTGTAAGTTATGATCCAACTATGAGCTTCTACAGTCTCTGTGCCATCTCCTGAACTTGAAGCAAGGCTGAAGAGTTCGTCTTGATCAGCAGAACGTCCAGGTAAGAGATGAACATCACACCTCTGGATCTGAGAAGGGCCACCCTCACTGCCATCATCTTTGTGAACATCTTCAGCAACGTTGCCAGGCCAAAGGATAGGGCCTGAAGCTGTTAGTGCTGGGACTTAACTATGAATCTCAGACATTGGTGTCCCTCCCAGATTGGAACATGCAAATATGCATCCTTGCGTATGGACACCATGTACTTAGGTTGTTCCATGCTGCTGATTCCCCGACCTCAAGGACTCCCATCTTTAACCTGTCTACCCACAATTGAATATTTAAGAATAGATTAAAGATTTGAGCAAAAACCTAATCTTTTTTGCTGTTTCAGGAAGGGAATAACTACTAGCACAGAAACAAAGGACTGAGTGGCTTTCCTTAGGGCAAATCTTTTTACTCTGTCTCAAGGAAGACCAGCGGTGAAAAAGCGCCTGAGTGTGGATTTCAGGAGATCTATGATATATCCCCCAACTTATCATGCCTCTCACCCACATGTCTGTGGTGGAATAGAAACACTGGTCCCGGAAGAGAAGCAGACGTGTTCCCATCACAGAAGTTCCTGGGATGAAAGAAGCTTCCACAGGGACGAAAAGAGGTCCCTTAGGTCCAGGAGTATTAACAGGGTGATAGGAATGTTTTCTTCCTGTGGCCTAGCACAGATTATTTTATCTAGTTTGGGACAGAAGAGTATCTCCCCAGAGTATGGAAGAGACTTCAGGTCCAAAGCTAGATGGCACAATGCGTTGAAGCTGAAATTCTATGAGCCCTAGAAACCGTCTGTTTCTTTACTTCTTGAACAGCGAACTGCCAGGAATCTCTGATTCTTTGCTTTCTTTTATTTCTAGTGCGTGCTGTCATTCTCTCCCTGATGTCTGTAGGAATCCTCATCAGAACACAAAGAGGGTCAGAGCCTTCCATCAATTACCCTTGGAAGAAATCAGACCTTTCCAGAGTCTGAAGAATCCCTGTAAATCATCCGTGGTCTAGACATAGAAGTATCAGGATACCTGAACCAGATCCTGAGGCCAATCTGGCTTGTCAGGCGCTGTAAGGGAAGAACTCGAAGAGTTCCGGGAGAGAGGGTCAGGGCGGGATATTGCACTGCCAGAGGCTGCCATGGCGGGGCAGAGGAGGGAGTATCCAAGCTCTGCTCCCTAGGTTGTGTGGTGAGCTGCATCAGTTCTAAACTAGCCTGAGCAAGAGATCTGATACAGACTGGCTCCGCCATATCAGCCAGTATACTCTGCCTCACATGCTGCACAAAGGGCCTCCCCCTCAGTGAAATCTGGAGCAGGCAAAAATCTTTGCCACTGTCCGCCCTGCAGGCTTCGGTACCCTTCCCACACATAGAGAAAAATGAGAGAAGAAAAGAGAGGACAGATGCAGTAACACAAATCAGGAGGATGTGAGGTGGCAAAAGGCACATGGCAGAGAATAGTGAAAAGCCCACAGAAAACCAGGACCCCAATAACCTCACCAGTATTTCCTTGCAGCTGAGGGGGCAGACGGGGAGGACAACAAGCTGCTGCTTGTATGCAGTACACAGTCATACTTGTATACTTTTATACAGTCAGAAACAGGTATGTATGGCGGGACTGGCCTCAGCAATGAACAGGTCACAATTACAGCATGGCAGCCATCTCTGCGCTTTCATCTGGCATGTTCTCTTTAGTGGGAAAAGTTAAAACTTCAGCGCTAGGCTTGAGAGGCGATAAAGACACCGACACGTTTCTAAAGGAATGCAGCGCACACAATGGCGATTCTGGGAGATAAATCTATCAGCTTTGTGTTCCACACACAATACAGCTGGGTCTGAATCCTGCTTTTCATCATTTCTCTTTCACTAAAATCTAAGCAGCATTTAACTGTCTTAAGAATGATAAAAGCAAAACTCAGCCGTATTGTGCAGTACAGTCTCTGTTGTATATATACAATAAGATTTTCAAATCATTTTCATGCTGAGAATAATGTGATGAATTACCCACTGTTATATCAACAGATGAGCAGAGGAAGGGTCAGTTGCGCGAGGCCATGTAACAATCACAAGGAAATATACTGTAGGCCATTTGTCAACTGAGTAATTGCACTTTTTTTTTTTTTTTTTACACATTTTTCGTAATGTATGACTAAGTCTTCATAGATGCTGCCCTTTTGTCTGTATCAGTTAAATGCCGTTAAATAAAATTGAAATTAGCAAAAGAGCAACAGATTGAGCTGTGACAATTCACATTAC
This sequence comes from Mixophyes fleayi, assembly GCF_038048845.1. Lineage (NCBI taxonomy): Eukaryota > Metazoa > Chordata > Amphibia > Anura > Limnodynastidae > Mixophyes > Mixophyes fleayi. Next base: position 204,595,494 of record NC_134407.1, on the reverse strand, counting down.
ACAGCACTACATCACTGTGTAGCTCACACTGTCTGCTATTGACTACCACTTTTTTTACTATATAGAATTGTCTTGGTGCAATCAGGGATCAGCTGTTAATTAAACCACACCCAAATGGGAAGAAATAAATTCATAAAAATTCACCCAAATAGGAAGAATAAATTCAGAAGTCGCAAGTGAACAAACTTCCTTTGAAATATTAAATATTAATATTTTATTAGTATTATTATCCTTTATTTGTTAGGCGCCACAAGAGTTCCGCAGCGCTGTACACAGTACTAACAGTAGACTATACAGGGTGAAACATTACTGAACAATAAACAAAAAATATTAACACTTCAGAAACTCCAGGCAGGCTAATGCAGTGAAGACGGAGCAGAAGAACAGGCATGGAGAAAGGAGGGAAGGGGGCCCTGCTCATATGAGCTTACATCCTAAGGGAGGGTAAACAAAAATCAGGCACAAAGGGAGCCAGTTGAAGTATGGGGGAGAGAAAACAGGGGCCCGGGAGGAGAGTGGGGAGAATGAGTGGAGGAGATTAGGGGGTTAGGTGGAAGGTTGGTAGGCTTTGAGGAACAGGTGAGTTTTCAGTGCCCGTTTGAAGGAGCACAGATTAGGAGAGAGACGGATGGAGCGAGGGAGGTCGTTCCAGTGAAGGGGGCCGCACGTGAGAAGTCTTGGATTCTGGAGTGGGAAGAGGTGATCAGAGTGGAGGAGAGGCGACGGTCATTGGCTGAACGCAGGGAGCGGGCAGGAGTGTGAATGGAGAGGAGGTTAGAGATATAGGGGGCAGTAGACTGGGAGAGAGCCTTGTAAGTGATGGTCAGCAGTTTGTAAAGGATTCTGTAGAGGACGGGGAGCCAGTGTAAGGCGAGGCAGAGAAGGGAGGCAGAGGAGGAGCGGCAGGAAAGGAAGATGAGTCTTGCAGCTGCATTGAGTATAGAGCGGAGGGGAGCGAGATGAGCGTGGGGGAGGCCGGTAAGGAGGAGGTTGCAATATTCGAGGCGGGAGATGATGAGTGTGTAGATGATAGCTTTGGTGGCATCTTGAGAGAGGAAGGGCCGGATGCGGGCAATGTTGCGTATTTGGAAGAGACAGGCTTGGGCAAGGGATTGAATGTGGGGAGCAAAAGAGAGAGAGGAGTCGAGGGTGATGCCCAGGCAGAGGAGTTGGGTGACAGAGAAGATGGTGGTGTTGTTAACAATAATAGGTCGTGGTGGGCTGGGAGTCTGGACGGAGGAAAGACAATGAGTTCAGTTTTAGAGATGTTAATTTTGAGAAAGCGCGAGGACATCCGGGAGGGGATGGGAGAGAGGCAGTCAGATACATGAGAGAGGAGGGTGGAGGAAAGATCAGGAGAAGAGATGTAGAGTTGAATGTTGTCAGCATAAAGGTGATACTGAAGGCTGAAGGAGAAGATGAGAGCACCAAGGGAGGAAGTGTAGAGCGAAAAGAGTAGAGGGCCAAGAACAGAGCCCTGCGGGACTCCTACGGGGGGAGGAGGAAGAACCAGACGTAGCTACAGAGAAGGAGCGATTAGCGAGGTATGAGGTGAACCAGGCGAGAACAGATCCAGAGAGGCCAAGAGAGAGAAGAGTTTGCAGCAGGAGGGGGTGGTCCACGGTGTCGAAGGCCACAGAGAGATCTAGGAGGATGAGTAGGAAGAAGTGACCCCTGGATTTGGCTGATAGGAGATCATTAGTAACTTTGGCCAGGGCAGCTTTGCTGGAGTGGAGGGGGCGGTAACCTGATTGGAGAGGGTCGAGGAGGGAATTGTCCGAGAGGTGTCTGGTGAGGCGGCTGCAGACAATCCGTTCAAGTAATTTGGAGGCATAGGGGAGTAGTGTGATAGGGCAATAATTAGCAAGAGAGGTGGGGTCAAGATTAGGTTTTTTGAGTATGGGAAAGATAAGAGTGTGTTTAAATGAAAAAAAAGAAAGCATATAAAATAATATAGTGTAATATTTATTAAATCAAATAGTAACACCACACCTTATCCCCGATAACTAATGCCATCTAACTTGTAGTGAAAGCACCACTGGAGAGGGATCTTCTGATCCTCCTCCGACAGGCCGGGTGCTCCTTCTCTCCTTCATCTAACTAACGTCTCTGTGCACTGACTGATGTTCGCACATGTGCAATAAAGACACCAGGTCATAATTTGAAAGCTCATACTTTTGCCGCTCGACCGGTGGCATACAGTCATCGCCTGGAAAGCCTCTTATTGAATGCGCTGTCCTGGCATGACTTTCATGGCAAATAGGTCCAAAAATGCATCCCTTATCTCTGCAAAAAGCGGCGTTAAGCAATGTCAATTAATGGAGCAAAACCCATCATCATCATCATCATTTATTTATAAAGCGCCACCAATTCTGTAGCGCTGTACAGAGACTATTTGTTACTCGCATCAGTCCCTGCCATATTGGAGCTTACAGTTTAAAATTCCCTAACACACACAGACTATGGTTAATTTTGTCAGCAGCCAATTAACCTACAAGTATGTTTTTTTTAGTGTGGGAGGAAACCTGAGCACCCCGCGGAAACCCAGGCAAACACGGGGAGGACATACAAACTACACACAGATAAAGCCCTGGTCAGGAATCAAATTCATGATCCTAGTGCTGAGAAGTGGGAGGTTGCCCTGCTCTCCCGGGAGTCCAGGAGAACTCCCAGATATTTGGGAGTCTCCCGGTCATTCCGGGAGATTAGGCAAGTATGGTTTATTGTAGGAGTATAATACAGGAATGTCAAAATACATTTCAATAAAATGTCTCCATAATTGATGCAACTCTTATATACTAGTTTATACAGTAATATTTATTGAAGAGGGGCATTTTAAAAAAAAGTATCTTGTAATCAAATGTAGCAACCATGACATGATGAGGATTATAGTGCTCAAAGTTGTTTTAAGACCGCATGGCTTGTGATGAGCTTACATGCACTGGCTCAGCAGTAATGTGTTCCTGGAAATGATGTAAAAATGTTTGCATCTAAGTGTCTCATATCTGATACATTAAGAAAACGCCGACACTGTCACAGACCTGCAGGGGCATCTCTGGATCGTATTCAAACTTCGGGATGAGTTTGGACCACGGCTCAAACTTCTTGCTCTCGGGGTCGATGTAATAGTCAAACACGGTCCCCTGGGATGGGAACTTGATGGTCTTGAATTCAGTCACCCACCACTTGCTAAACTCCACTCTGTAATCAACCAGCTGCGGGACACAAAACGGGAAACATCATTACGTACATTCTACTGCGGAATCTTAGGAATTAAACAGAAGAAATATTTGAAAATGATCAAGATGCAAGTTACCAAAACAGCCGTTTCCACATACAAATACAATATTTGCTGTTGTCACTACCGTTAGGCAATTTTAATGATTGTGCAGTAATAGCAGAACCCAAGATTTAATAAATTTACTATTGAGTAACAGTGAAAGTCTTTATGAGGGGTTGTTATCTGTAGATGTCTGAAATGTTTCGGCCTGTACATGCCCCAATCGCAACTTTAACTAAAAGTACTTTAGTTTGTTTTATCTTCCCTGCTTCTTCCCTGCTTCTTTCTGTGCTTTTCAGCCATGTTTTATAGGAGGGCTGTTCATTTATATTGCAGATGGGTTACAACCCAACTCTGCTGTGTGCTCTGTATTTGATAGAGGTGTAATCAGAAAGCCCCATACTGCACAGCGCTGTACAGAGAATACTGAATCATTCACATCAGTCAATGCCCATTGGAGATTACAATCCAAATTCCCTGCCACACACAAATTGGGGTCCATTTTTGTCACCAGCCAATTAACCTACTATTATGTTTTTCTGTTGAGGGAGGAAACCGGAGCACCCGGAGGAAACCCCATACAAACACGTGGAGAACATACAAACTCCACACAGATAGGGCTCTGGTTGGAAATGATGACCCCAGATGTGGGCAATGCTAACCACTGTGCCACAGTGTAAGACGCATTAGTTCATGACTTTCAACGTGGACATATAAGCTATTTTTAATAATATCTGTAAATGGTAAAGTGAGCTTTGGCATACACTGAAGTTCATAACAGAGCAGCATGCACTAAACAGTAATGCATGATTTCCTGAGTAAATACAACTATTCTGACAATCAATTACATATAAAACCCAAACAGTACACATATATTTCCCTTTAAGTCTAAAAATATTAATATGTGTAATTCAGGTTTTTTTTTGGCTGTGATTGCTGCTACTCTTTGATCACAGGAAGGAGATAAGAACACCTTGGAGCAGATAATAGATTGCCAGTTTTAATAATATAAATGTTCTGTCGGCAGACAAGGTGTGCTTTCAAGGAAAGGAAAAGGATCAGCCAGGCCAATAGAAGGCTCAAAGTAATTTTCTTTGCAAAAGTGGTTTTTAACCTTTTTTTTTCGATTTACAACAAAGCCTTGACATTTGTAAGCTTCTTAATATCGATTTAATGGTGTGGCAAGAGATTAAAACTTAAAGCGCAGAATTTAAATGAGTGACCTTAGGCCAATCCACAGGAGGAACCGGAGCTGGGAAGAAATGTTATTTTCACAGAACAGTTTTTACCATGTAATCTCGAGTGAGGGAAAAAAACAAACAAACTTTTCTTTGCATGGAGTACAGGTTCCAGTAGACTTAACAATGTCAATATCCTGAGATTACAGTCTACACTTTCAAAAAATGGATTTACCATTTAATCAGCCCTAAATATTCAGTTTAACAGGCATTCATTTCCCAGAGCAAACTTTTATAATATTTGCAAATTTATTCTTTTGTGCATAAGAGTGGCAGTTCCAGTTCTAAAAGTATCTTCATTCCTCATGCGTTTAATGGAGGAGGAGTATTATTATTATTATTATTATTATTATTAATTTTTATTTATAGGGCGCCACAAAGTATCCGTAGCGCCGTACAAGAACAAACAATGGCACAGTACAAGGTGAAACAGCACAGTACAAGTAACAGTAAGCACTATAACTCTGGGGGCTCAGGCACAGCATGAAAGAGAGGGAGGGAGGGGAAAAGTGAGTACAGGCAGGTAACTATGGCCCAAGAGGGTGGGCACAGATGACAGGTTGAGAGTCACTGAGGGGAGCGGAGAGAAGCGAGAGGAGACAGAGGGCAGAGGGACTGAGAGGAGGAGAGCTGAGTAGCTGGAGAGCGCAGTTAAAAGTGATGGAAACAGAAGGTAGGAGAGCCCTGCTCAAAGGAGCGAACAATCTAAAGGGAGGTACACAGATGAGTACACTCATCTGATGTCATAGGGGAGGGCTAGGTATATCTATAGGATTGATGGGCGGGGAGTAAGTCATTCTCTTGAGTTTGGAAGTTGGATAAGTACCCTGTGCCTCTGCTGCCTGTCCCTAATGCATTGATTCATTGTGTTTTGCTTTTCCCAGTTTTTTCCTCATTTCTGTCCTTTTGCTGAGTTTCCTTTGCTGTCTCTTTCTCTTTTCCTCCCTGGTTTCCATCTCTTTGTCGTTTTAACTTTGTGCCCTTACAGCCCCCTGCCATACACCCTTGCTGCGTTTCTTTAGTCACCCCCCCCCCCCCCCCCGTTTTCCCACTAACACAGCAGTGTACCCCCCTTTTAGTCTCCCCACAGCCCCCCCTCACCCTCCAGCTGTAATGAATCCCCCAGCGGCTCCATGCTGGGGGGAGGCAAGCAGGCCCAATTTTATCATTCAAATATCGATAAGAATTTCCCTATCCTACTGTTACTGAGCGGAGATCGATTGAGGGATTGAATTGAGCTGATAAGTCCTTTCCCTCATTCCCTGTGGAACAGGCAGCATGCTTCGGAGTATGGTATTGCCCTTCCTTCTCCTAGAAATGAATATGGGTTAATCACTAGTTATATTGATTGGAAGCGATAATTTGGAGCTGGAATTTTTATTGTCTATATAAATTCAGCAAGCCATCATGTGGGCGGTTCATTGTAGTCTCATCAGGTGCCAATGACCACTCCAGTACCAGGGCGTAGCTCACGCTCGGGGACCTTTGATGTTGCTCCACCTACAGATGGCAACGTTATCATCTTGTAGAGCTACGGTATGTACGCAGGCCAGTATATCTGGCCTCACATTTACGCATTGTCCAGGGTCGTTAATCCTGTGAGAGCGGGCTTGACTTGAAGTCATTGGCGTTGCACCCTAGCCTGCGCATTTGGATTAGTTTGCTATACAGTATTTGCAATACAGTGCCTTCTGGTGCTGCAGTCCCTTAGGACTATGCTTCGTACACTGCAGTTATATGGCTTTATGCACAATTTTTACCCCTCTGTACCTTATGGTTGTGCTTTATTTGATGCAGTCACATTATGATCGGACCAACTGAGAAGGGGGCGCTGGGTTGCGTAAGCCCCTAGGGTGGTTTCTCAGTCTGCCCGTTGTAATTGTTAGTGAATTAGCTCACCTTTGGCCCTCGGCCGCAGTCCCGTGGCTGGTGCCTGGTGATGGTCCCCCCCTCACCATGTACCAGTTCTCGGTTCTTTTCGAGCGGGCATTGGTTGCACTGGGCTTATACAGTCCTCAATTCGGCACCCCTCCGTATTGGGGCAGCCATGTATGCAGCGGTTGCTGGTGCTTCTCTGCAGTATATTAAACAGTTGGTCAGACGGAAACTAATGTTTACTATGCTTTAGTATTGTGTGCGGCCTTCTCTTCTTACTTGGCTTTACTCCTCGCTTACTCTCTCTGCTGCGGTGACACAGGGTTTCAGCTGCTTGTTGCCTTTGGAGGCAGGGCGTGAAAGAATTTGTCCATTTTTTCCTCTATTTGTGGGCCCGATTGGCACCACAAAATTTTATGGCTTTACCTTCGCTTGTGTCTTCCGCTCCCCCTTTGTTTCCTCTCTCTTACCTTGTTAGCATGTACACCTCTGGTATGGAGAACTGATGGTGCTGCTGGGTGCTTGAGGTTCTCCTCGTCTTTCTTTACTCTTTTTCAATTTCTCTTTCTTTTTCCTTTTTGGGGCTTCTCTACCCGGAGTCCCCACTCCTCCTGTTCTAATTTACCGATGCTCATGTATGCTAATGTATGTTGGATTCTTTCTTGCCTTACAGACTACCAGACCCTGCTGCAGATTTGGGTGCTGGGACACTCATATGTCCATTGGGCTGTGTTGCATAGGGCAGCTGGGGACACCTTTTCTTTCCCAGGGGGGTAGTGTCAGGATCTGTCTTTATTTATACTGCAGCATCGCATCAGCATGCTGCCTTGTCTCGGCAGCTCCTGTCTCACATTGGATTTGGTGTTATTTATATGTGCTTTGCACCACCTCTTTCTCAACAGAGGTGCTGCTACTGAACCCTTGTAGCAGGGGTTAACCTGCTGCTTCCATTAATTATTGCACCTGTTCTCTCTCTATTTATACCTGCCTCCCTCAGTTCACCTTTGCTGGTCATTGATGTTGCTGTTCCTGTTATTGTTGTTCTCATTTGTCACTCCTGTTACTTCTCCTGTTCCCTGGGACTATTGCAAGCTGCTAACCGACATCCTGGTTTCTTGCCACTCAACCTGTTCACCTGTACCAGCCATATTATTTGTTGTTACCTGCTTTCAGCCTAACCCAGAGATCCATTGTTCAGTGTCTGCAATATTCGGTTTGTACCATTTTCTGCACTATCTGGATCATTTCTGCTCAATAAATATTATATGCTTTCACCATACTCCGGGCTCCAATGCTGTCATTTCCAGCTCTCAGCATAGACGTGTGAGTCAGTAGTGGTCTCTTGGATAGTTCAAAGGGGTGTGGTAGCCAATATATTGGTGATACATTTGAAGGGAACGATTTGGGCCACTGTAAATCCATGGACTTTATTTTATTGATTTAATTCACCCTAGCTTGGGTCCATGCCTTCTGACCGGCTTTTCTTCTCTGCTGCTCTGATGTAGTGCCTAGGAGGGTCTGGTGTTCCTTCCCTGAAGGGTGCGGAGCTGATGAAGTCTAGCAAAAAGTTAACTCTGTGGAGGCCCGGTTCTCACCCTCTTTAGGTGGCTTGCGGTATGAGCACCTGCAAATTAGATTTCAGAGCCCCTTTCTTTATAGGCTTGATGGAGTTCACTTGAGTAATGAAGGCATGGTTTTGTTTATAGGAGATATTTATAGGAGTTTAGCATTGTAGGCATACGTATGGTGGCGAGCAGCGGCTCTTGAGGAGCCAGGCGTGGCCGGAAAATGCAGTGCATATGACGGCCAGTGGTTGGAGCACACATTATGGTAGTGGGCATGCTGAACCTGTCTCTCTTCCAGGAGTCGGCTATAGTCTCGGTTCAAGTACCGCCCCTGAGGGGCAGGATTGTGGTTGTGTTACTTTTAGCCCAGAAGGATTGTGGATTCTGCAGTGCCCGGAACAGATGGTCCTGGTAAGGTAGATATGTGCACCCTTGGTGTGTTATGGTCCCCCCCACCCCTTTTGCGGATGTCCCTTGATTGATGCTGAGACATCCTGGTAGCCTGGCGGATGTCGTACTGACTGCTCTTTTCTCCACCACCATATTTCTAAATAAACTCCTTTTAATTTTGCCACAATTATGTCTCGTGTCAATAATTTAAAGTAGTTAAACGAGTATAAGAGGTTAAGTGAAGTAAGGGACATCAGCCGTTAAGCATTTTATAGGAATATAAAGAGTTTCTTGTAGTCAATTGCCATTGGCTTGAAGGATGATGCCTTACATCCAGTAGCAGACAATGTGCAAAACAAGTGGGCTACAATTGCTTACTCACATGAGGACAATGCAAAAAAGCTGGAGCTTCCCTTGTTTCAGCCACTAATATATATATATTACAAACATCGCTGTGTGAACATGAATGTGAATAGAGTCCCGTGCTACAGAACACCCGAGCTGGCCTGTGACAGCAGTCCCACTTGATATCACAGAGGCCCATGCTAGCGGTCAGACAGTATATGGGAGAGGTAATAATAAGACTGTGTCTATTGTTTGGTGTATTAATTATCCAATAAATGTGAACTTGTGAAGATAGGTCCACGTTTTAAATGTACAGGACCTGATGCTGAGTTGCTTGGGGCGTTATTTACAATATAAAAGCTGCCAATTAAAATAGCATATCTACACCCATAAGCTGAGTAATTGGCATCTCAAGATTCGTCCATCTCTGCACTATATCCGCCATGTTTACGTTATTGATACATAAACCCATAAATGCATACCCATAACCAGGTCATAAGCACAAGTAAAGTGTGCTAATATTATGTTAAAATACACATGAAAAATCCTATAATATATGCATGATTAATGCAGAAAGCACCTATCAGCTGCAGAGGTGAATTCACTATGGGCCAATCAGGAGCAGCTAGTTAGTGCTGGTGACGGACATCTCCGTCATCAGTGTGTATTTGTACTTGCCCTCTAGCCGGTGTAAGAGATACGGGTCCTGACATGTGTATATGCATCTCGGCACTGGTCTGCCTCAGCTGCATTGGTGTGAACATGCCAAACTATTCTCGGCGTACATTAGTCCGCCTCTTCCCTCCCCCGTTCTGTCTCTTACAAGGACTCACAAGTGTCAGATGTACGCTCTATTTCTTGGCATGCACAGCGCAAATTTATGCCAACATCCAACTCAGAATTTAACCCATAATATACTTTTTCGTTGGATACAATTCCTTGTGTATAACAGCAATATACTTCCACTTACAGGACAAATAATTAAAACAATATGTCAACTTCACCTGTAATATTTCTAAACAAAGTGTATGAATTATTTAGGCTGCATCTGCATTCAATACAAATGGCCATATATTTGGTGATGCTGCTGGCCAGAGGAGATTAGTATTAAATAAAAAATGATGGGTGAGGAAACATTTTAATCTAAATCTTAATCTAATTTTTGTCTGATGTAATGCATTCAAAGGCACTCTAACCTCAAAAAGAACATTTATTTGATAATGGCATCGGAATGTGTATGCTAGATAAAATATTATCATATCTCCCTGTACAGGCTATGTGCCGACTCAGAGGCTCATTTGCATAAGACATACATTTCTGTACTGTGCATGCACACTAAAAATGAGTACATATACATGTGTATGCAGATTTTGTTGCATTTTACATCTATGACTCCTTACTGCTATAAAGGAAGGAGAGTGTCAGGCGCCGTCCCTCCGCTCCTTCGGGACGGCCGCCTGTCACTTCCTCCGCCGCAGACACGATACTTACAACCAGACCGCCAGTCCTGTTGCCCATGCGCGTCCTGTTACCAGGCAACGGGATGCTATTCGGATCCGCTGCGGTGGCATTGCACTGCCGGCATCTCATTGGCCACTAGCTCTATTTAAGACTGACTCTGACACCATGCTGGTGCCAGAGTATTGGGTTATTCCTGTTCCAGAGTTCCTGTGCTTATTTGGCTTGTCTTGACTATTCTCTTGCTCTCCAGTGTTTCCTATTGACCCGACTTGTCTGACCACTCTATTGGATTCTCCCTGTGCCTTGATCCCTTGTGGAATTTACCGACCCGGCTTGTCTAACCATTCTATTGGATTCCTCCCGGTGTACCTCCGCTGCTAGCTCGTTACAGATCTGGCTTGCCTGACTACTCTCTCTTGTAACTCGCTATACGAATGAATAAAGGATCAAGACCTGCGTGTCTCACGCAACAAAACCCATACCTCCGTGCGGGGGTTCCTGGAGAAGACCAGGGGGCACATTACACTACGCACCTTCTACTTGAGCTGTGCCAACGTTAGCAGGCACTCCTCGTATCAGAATTGTGATAGAGAGAAGGGGCAGGCGAGCGTATGCCGGATACAGTAAGGGCGCATTCATGTAACTGCAACTGAAGTAAACCTGATCGCAGACGCATACAGACCCGTCAAGAGGCGCATCTCATGTGGGCGCTGGTGCAACAAGAAGTATGATGTTAACGCTATCTAACTGCTTCTGATTGACTGATTGCGGATTGAACCTTCTAGCTGTATTTAAATCTTTAGTGTGGCTGCTCTGTTATATAGTTGTATCCATCTCTTCACATTACACTATTTGACTTTCGCATGTACTACTAACACTTTCAAGCTACATGCGTCCAACTTAACGGATGCACATAAATGCACTTTTTCATGTGTGTCCTTTCCTGCTTATGTTCAGGTCGCAGATGTGTACAAATCTACACATTGCCCTTTAGCGTGTAATGTTAGCCACCTCCGCCAGCTCTCTGTCATATCTCCACTCCTTTATACTACGGCCATGAACGCAATAATGTCATACCCCCAATTATGTTGTATCCAACACTTATCGTCATCAGCTATTTATATAGCGCCACTAATTCCACAGCGCTGTACAGAGAACTCACTCACATCAGTCCCTGTCCCATTGGAGCTTACAGTCTAAATTCCTTGACCGAGAGAGACTAGGGTCAATTTAACAGTAGCCAATTAATCTACTAGTATGTTTTTGGAGTGTGGGAGGAAACCAGGGCACCCGGAGGAAACCCACGCAAACACATGGAGAACATTACAAACACTTATCGCTAGGCTATGCCCCAAACCCATTGCATAGGGAATGGATTATCACATAGGAACATATCACATAGGAATGGTTTGACAAAAGTGGTCAAATTTGGATATGGGTATTGTAAAACTGACCGAAATAATGGCAATGATCTATAATAGGTATATTACTATACATTAGTCTTTAAATATTATTAGTAAGGAGGTTAATCCACACGTTGCAAACCGGTTTATTGAATACATGATCATGTTTGTAAATGTAATATGCAGTCTCGTGGAATCGGTAGAGATACACAAGGAGCTAAGCACCACATATCTGTGCCGCACTATGACACCCACATGCACTGAAGAGCCAGTATCATGCATGCGTAGTAGACATTTCAGGCAGACCGCTGCGCATGCGCAGTAGACATTTCAGGCAGACCGCTGCGCATGCGCAGTAAACATTTCAGGCAGACCACTGCGCATGCGCAGTAGACACCTAGATGGGCCGGACGCCACTGCGAATTCGGCACTTGTCCACCAGATACAGTACATAGTACCCATGTATCTAAAAAAATATTTCCATTAGACAAATATAAATACGATATAAAATAGGGTTACTGTGCATTTGGAACTCTGCTGGAAGATTTTTGCTATACACAGGAGTTTTAGCGAGCACTAAAGTCTTTTACCAGATGGCAAGACTAACAAAAACTAGAGCAGTTTCACTCAAATTAATGCCATCTCGCCTGGAAATTTAGGGTTTGCTTTATGTACATCAGCCTCTGCTGCTTTCACTTGCAGAAAACTTTTCCCATAATCCCATTATCTATATTGCCTTGGCTTCTTTCGACCGGCCTCTGGATTAATGTTGTGTTCAACAGCAGAGAGGAATATTTTGCTAAATGAAAATACTATATGCCAGTTACAGTAATCCCCATAATTCTTCTATATTGTAAGCAGGCAATGATCTTACAGCTATATTAGATCTCAGCTCAGCGCAGTTTTAATAAAAGGCGCCTTAAGATTATATCTGAACAAGTCGTAAAACATTAGCCGAGCCTGGGAGACAATAGAATTAACATCTTACAACAAAGCTTGTTCCAGGACGCTGCGTTCCGACATGCTGAAATGCTGGCTGTGCAGAGAGTTTTGATTGCACGGCATTTGTCATTAATATTTTACAGATGTTTTCAGGCTGCATCAATCCTGACCCAAAGAGCATGCAATCGTCTGGTGCACAAGTAATACTTTACATACATAGACATTGCAGAAAGAGAGGTGTATAGATGTTGGAAGTTCTATTAGACATAAGCACATATATTTAAGATATCCGGGTGCCGATTGTGGGGACATGGGCGTGCGAATGGCATAATGTTGGTTCCACCCTCATCGCGAGTCGCAGCAGAGGGTCAGGTCAGGATAACGCGATTTTTGACAGCCCTCAGATACCTGCAAGTGATACAGCGACTGACAAGCGCATCTGCGTCTCCGTGCGGGTCTGCTTCAGCCCCAATTACGTAAACACACCCTTACTGTACTTTACTGCCCCTACCCTCTCCAAACATAAGGAGGCGCTAGTGACACAAGTGACCGTATCGACATTGTGGGCATGCGCAGGACACATTTGCATACTACGCTAATGGGCATACAACTAAGACAGCATGAGCCCCAATGTTCTGCTCTGCCATTTTATATATCATCATCATCACCATTTATATAGCACCACTGATTCTGTAGCGCTGTTCAGAGAACTCACTCACATCAGTCCCTGCCCCATTGGGGCTTACAGTCTAAATTCCCTAATATACACAGAGAGAGAGAGAGAGACTAGGGTAAATTTTTGATAGCAGCCAATTAACCTACCAGTATGTTTTTGGAGTGTGTGAGGAAACCGGAGCACCCGGAGGAAACCCACGCAAACAGAGGGAGAACATACAAACTCCACACAGATAAGACCACGGTCGGGATTTGAACTCATGACCCCAGCGCTGTGAGGCAGAAGTGCTAACCACTAAGCCACCGTGCTGCCCATATATTATTTAGCACACAGTCTTTCATATATATCATTGTCAAATAGTGCCTTTACTTGTTCTTTACTTCACACCAGGCTATGCATCATAGTAATAAAACAAAAGACAAAGAATGCTTACGTAATTAAACTATACACTTTATCAAGTTAAGTGCCTGCTGACACATTGCTGAGACTCAGCTCACTAGTCAGATCTATCCCTTCCAGTGAAACCCCTGTTCTTAAGGAAAACAGGTAATAAACACTAACCCGCAGGGCTCTTTCTTACATGTTTTCAGGCTGTAATATCTTAGAAATTGTATAGCACTATATAAAATGTTGGTGCTTTATTATTAACATCATCCATTATTTATAACGTCTAACGTGGAAAAAACAGCAAAAGAAAAAGCACAACAAGCAACCGCTTTGTGGCATTTCCACTAATCTTGACCTAATGACGGTCCTTATGGCTTGAACCCGCCGTCACCCTTGTAACAACTAGGACCTTTGTGGGCTGTAGCTCAGCATTGTAGTCATCCACTGAATGAGCAGGAGCTGAGGTTTGGTCAGTATAATAAACACTCTTTGTTTTCTGGCTGCATAAATGAGATTATAAAAGAACTGTTCCTGCTTTGCAGAGAGAGTAGTTATACTAGAGAGGAGGCAGAGCTTTTAGGTTAACATGCCCATCTCTCCTAGATGGAACATGAAACCGGAAGAGATGTCTGTGTCTTATTCATACTTGCCAACTCTCCCAGAAAGTCCGGGAGACTCCCGAAATTCGGGTCGGACTCCCGGGAGAGCTGGCATTTCTCCCGCATCCCGCAATTCCCTTGGCAAAATGACGCGATTCTCGGTGAATCGCGTCATTTTGGCCCCACCCCCCGCAACAAAACGTCATTTTACTTGTGGGGGCGGGCCCAAAATGACGCAATTCAAGGTGTCCGCTAGTCACGCCTCTCTCCCGGACGTCGCCTACTGAAAGTAGGCAAGTATGGTCTTATTTATGCTAAAGGATAAAAAATAAAATCAAAATATAAAAATAGTAGATTATTTACATAGTCCTGTTCTGTTCTTCATGTCCTACCACAGAACCAGAGAACACAGGATGCAAACTCTGTGCCAAGGATTGTGACAAATGCTTCCTGCATACAGAACAGGCAAATTGGATCTATATCAGGCCAGGCCAACCTGTGGCTCTCCAGGTGTTGTGAAACTACAAATCCTAGCATACCTTGCCAGCTATCAGCTGGCTGTCTACTGGCAAAGCATGCTGGGGCTTGTAGTTTCACAACATCTGCAAAGCCACAGGTCGAGCACTACAAAGTTTTCCAACAACTTAAAGATGTCATACAGGTGCCAAGAGTTGTTTCCAGAATACAGAATAAGAGAAGCTGTACTGTGTATACAGAATAAAATATCAATACTGAGAATTACACTCAGAATGCAGAGCGAGAGAAGTTATACTGTGTCATTACCGTACATACAAAAAAGACCAGAACTAGAGAAATGGTACTATGTAATTATCCACACATACAGACTGAGAGCAGATACTGAGAAGTACATCCAACCTACAGAACAAGAGAAGTGATACTGTGCAGTTGTTTATACATACAGACAATGAGCAAAGTCAAATCCAGTGAACATAACAAAAGAATTGGAATTCAGCAAATATACACAGTGTAAAAATAAATATGGAGAACAAACAAGTCTGGGCCTCCACGTCACAGCCAACAAGGTCCCCTATTTCTTTGAACCCCTGCGTATAAAACTTCACATCAATCTTCTCAGGATCAACAAAGGTAATAAGATTTGTATGCCTGTACGTGACAGTGTTTTCTGTACTAGTCTCCAGAAAATATTGGATCACACAAGTGAAAAGTGGGTCAATACAATATGCGTTTACTAAGTAACCTAAATAAATCTCTAATACTAAACATTGTCAGGACATTTGTCACATAAACTGTACTACTTCACAATATAAATCCCTGTTGTTTTCTCTGCCATGGTAGACCGCTGCCTGTCTATAACCTTGTAATTATTGTTCAATGTTCAATTTTCCGAAACATAAATGGAGCTTCTATGAATGCAGCAGAAGACTGAAGGAACGGCACGGAACAGACGCACCAGCAATAAACATAATGTATACATTATTTTTCTTTGTTTTAGATATGTAAAAATGTCATCATAAGAGAAGTACGAACGGACCGTACCTGATCCTGAAACATTGCTCCTCCAAAAGCCCACACGGCAGCAAACACAAAGTACAGCTCGTAGAGCTCTTTGGGGCAGTCGGGAGGTGTGTTTTCCTTAGTCAGGAGACATTCCAGGAGATAGCACAACATCTGGACCATGCTCTGCTCTGGGATCGGTATGATCTTCTTCAATCTGTTTAGAGGAAATACAACGTGTGTGAATTTTTTTATTTTAATGTGTCCAAAGGTGACAAAGTCTTGGTGTGTAACCAAAACCCAACCCCAATCTTTACCGGCCCAACACAAGTCCCTGCTGTATATCTGTCATGAAAATAACCTTCAATAAAGCCTAGCAGCCTTTATTGGATCAAGAGGTTTCTGATTAGTAAGCACAGAATACTAAAAGCAGGTAAGGTCCAATTAGCCAATCTATCTGCCCATTATATTTATATTAATGACTTATTGTCAAGACAGACCTATGTTTATCCCATGTAAATTCATTTACTATTGGTTTTATTATTACATCTGTTGGGAGATTGATCCAAGCATCTACAACTCGTTCAATAAAATAAAATACTGTAATAGTATCAGACATTACTATTTGGATTACTCTTGAGCATTACCCCAACAATTTAAGGCAGTATCTCTTTGTTTTAGAACTAAACTAAAATACTCTATCTTCTTTCCTTCATGCTGTACATATTAAGTTCAACAAGTTATTCATGTCATGGTTTGTGCTTAAAGCTTGCAGTAATGTTATATCTTTTCCTTGGACCCTTGTTATTTTATCAATAACCAGAATTATAAATGATGTCTGTCAGGAATCCTATATGTCGATGCAAGGCTCATTATTCAGCTCTCACTGCACAGCATGGCAAGCACAGCTGATGCAAGTTTACACAGATGCAATCAGGTGATCACTGAAATCACAGAGCTGGGCACTTGAACTTCCAAACAGTATATAAACCTGCTCTGCCTGTCATTGCCTGGCAGAGTATCAGCTTTGCTGCTCTGAGCTCACTCTCCTGTTTACTGCTTGATTCCTGATTATTGACCCGGCTTGTTACTGACTTTGTGATACTTAGTGACTTTGTACTGTGCTGACAGATTTTGACCTTTGGCTTTTCCTGACTATTCCTCTACTTGCTGATTCTGTTTACTTTACCTGTATCCTGCTGACCTCAGCTTGACTATTCTGTCCAACCCGGACGCAGTCCGAGCCATGTCGGATTGTGTCCGGGTTACTACACGCAGCCAAATCCACCCTGCTTTGCGGTGGGCTCTGGTGAATACCAGTAGTAACTCCGTACCACCGTTTGCTGTTTCAATCTTAGCTGGTGTTGTGTCCACAACCCCGGATCTAACTAACTAAACCTTTGTAGACTAAACAGTCAAGATTTCTGCTGCTCCTATCTGTTACCTGGCTACCCGTTTAGACCTTTAATTTTATTGATACCAAATCTATTTACTATTCTGAAGATGGAATCTTTAAATATGCAGTTAAAGAATACAAATTATTGAAATGTGTTTGCAAGCCTCTCCTTGATACATGGAAACTCTTAACTAGAATATGTTATACTGGAGGGATAATTATATATATATGATTTTTTAAATGTTTGTTGACAACCACAAACCATTGTTTATTTTTTTCCCCTCTCTATACACAAATACTGGGATTGTTTTCCCCCCATATATGGACAGTGACGCACACTGAGCTCTGAGAAGCTGGAAAACAGGTATTCACAGATCTGACTTATTGATACAAACTCAAAACAAATGAAAAATGGAAAACCCAGCGACGTCTAATGATTATTTCATGGTAAATCTATTATGTAACCGTCCCGCTGTGCATTTCAATGAGGCAAAGTGAATTCTGTAAATAAGAAAGGAAAGCTAATTTATCCAGGTCCTCTTAAATAAATGTTATAGACTGCTGGGTGTCCATTCAGCACCATGACTGAGTGGGTACAGGGGTCATGCATTCCAAATGAATGCTGGGCACTGAGCAAGTTTCCAGCCTGAGCCCGTCTGTTGTGTACAAACATAATTAGGAATACATTCAGTTTCCCCGTTCTGAATGATGGGAATTATTTCTATTTCATTTGATGGCAACAGAGAGCCGCTGTGTGGGTGAACAATAGTGTTTGATGGTAAACCTATGAGACACTCAGCATTGGCATTTAGTGAGGGAGGAGAGATAAGGATGCAGAAGTTAAGCATCTATATATATTCACTCTTACACAGGGAAATATGTGTTTGCAATTGTTTGTACTAGTTAAAGAGACTTCAGAGGGTGGGAGGCCAAACCCTGGAGGAAGCTGCAAAAACTAAACGCATAGGTTGACCTCCCGCACCCTGTTTTTATCTTGAATCATTACTTTATATCTCTGATCTGTGTTGTGGGCTACACAGTGACACCATCCGGACCCGATGTCTGGAGTCCATGAGTTTGAATATCTCCAACTACAGATAAGCTATTTTATATTTGGTGTAAGAGTATTCAATCTTGTTGTATGACAAAACAAAAATGGCATTACTACACATAGGGGTATATTTACTAAGCTGTGGGTTTGAGAAAGTAGAGATGTTGCCTATAGCAACCAATCAGATTCTAGCTGTCATTTTGTAGAATGCGCTAATATAAATGATAGCTAGAATCTGATTGGTTGCTATGGGCAACATCTCCACCTTTTTCAAACCCGCAGTTTAGTAAATCTAGCCCATAGTGTAGGTGATGATGATGACACAGTGGGCCAATTCTGGCCATCCCATTTTTATTCTTCTTTTTCCTCTGTTTTCTCCTACCTACCAATCTCTAGCAAGGAAAAAGGGAGACCTAAGAATTGTTGGATCCATGAAGAGCTTGGCACACCTATAGAGTTTCCAGATAAGGCATTATTGTATTTAAGCAAATGTATATAGAATTTTATTGAATTGATAACTGATCAATTGATGCATCAAAACACTACACCATATTGCGCTCTCTTGTTATTGTTTAATATTACCTTACTAGGTCCTTTGTCTGGTTGAGGACCATACGGGAGAAGCTGCATTTTGACAACCCTGGTGGATGACGGCACAGATCGGTTACACGACATATATATCTACTATATAAATGCCTAGTGGCGTGTGTGGGAAAAAAAAAAACAAGCTGCAGCGCCACCTGCTGGGCAGAGTTATACACTGACCTATATATTTCTTGAAGGAGAAGTGACAGTTGGGAGTGGTTGGTGGTTGCCGGGGGTGACAGTGGGGAGTTTTTAACACCTTAAGTAGCTTGATGAAGGATGTGGCGATGAAGATGAAGGATGAGGTGATGGAGAAAAATGATGAGGTGGTGACATGTGGACAAAACCACGTTAAAAAAGGGCGCTTGCGTCGGGAAGTAACGCTCTTCCCCTGGGGAGGCCTGGGCTAGGCCCAAATGCATGACAAGAACCTTTTTAACACCTTAAGTAGCTTGATTTGACTAGAATGCATGAGTGTCATGCATGGGTTAACTTGTATATATATATATATATATATATATATATATATATATATATATTGTGGCAAGAGCCCGCTACTGCTGAAGCACACGCGAACAACTTCTTTTTATGCAGCTTTATTGTCAGGATGGTTAAAATGTATTTGACACCGTATGAATTTCACAGCAATTCTGGAGACCCTAAACACTATCTAGACATAGACCAGCTCTCTCAAGACCAGCCAGCTTCTCCAGCGTTGGTCTCAGTGAACAAATGACACAAGCAAGCTTTTATACATGACACTCCTCCCCCAGCCTTAGCTTGATGGGCATGTGACACACCCACCTTCCCTTTAAGAGGAAACACCCATCACTGACTCTGTTTGCACTAACAGACACACCCTGTCTGTTTGCTGAGAGGAAGGAGCTTTCAAATCATGTAAGTTAACCAAACTTAAAACTATACATAAGTCTTTACCTGGTTTAACCTCAATCTAGGTGCATAACTGTGCCAATGTCTTACTCTGCTTGTATGCTTTCTCTGCATCTTGTCAGGTAAATGCCTCCCTTTGTTCCAATATATATATATATAATATATATATATATATATATATATATATATATATATATATATATATATATACAAATATACATATATATATATATATATATATATATATATATATACACACACACACCAGTAGGGTCTATTTAACAGTGGTGATATGGCTATATTTGTGCCATGATTTCCTAAGGGAGTATTGCTTAGTAATACTTAGCTGCCGGGTGATACTTCCGGACAGTGACAAGTGTAGTATTACCACTTCATCAGGCCAGTCTTGTTGGACCTGTACATGTGTGACCAGGCATATTATTATTATTATTATTATTATTAATATTTATTTCTACATCACCAGCATACATTGTTTATAATTGGATAAAAGCATAGTAATATAACAAGACTGGGTATAACAGACAAAGTTGTAGGAGGACCTCTGCTCACAATCATTGCAATGGGAAAAAGTGCCTAGTGTTGCTGTCTGATCCAGTCAGGGGTCAGAGTGTTCTTGAGTACAGAATGAGAATAAATGTAAGTTTGTGTTTACGGTGTAGTGTGTTGGTAATCAGGTAGAAGAGACAAGGTTAAGAAGGTAGCTCAGGAATTTGGTAAACTAGCTTAAAGAGACGAGTTTTCATGGAGAGCATGAAGGTTTGGATGTAAGAGGGAAGTCTTGTTGAGTGAGGGTGGGCAATGCACAGAGAGGGGGCAACCTGCAAAATGTCCTGTAATTGGGAATTGGAGCAGCTAATGTGTGTGGGTGAGAGGAGTAAATCTTGGGCACAGTGAAGGGGTGGAGCTGGGAGATATTTTGAGACAAGGGTAGAGATGTATATTGGTGCAGATTTTGTAATGGCTCGATATATATGATTTAGTACAGGTAACCAATGTAGGGGCTGACAGAGTGAAGCAGCAAATGAATGATTTGCAAGGAAAAATTGTTTAGCTGCTGCATTCAAAATAGATTGTAGGGGTGAAACGTCTGGTTAGAGTAAAAGCAGTAAGATGGGAGTTGCAATAGTCAAGGAGATTATGATGTTCCCGGCAATTGTTGATATGGTCCACCGGGCGATATATCAAAGCATCACACACAAAGAAGGGGTTAGATATCCGCATAGTATGTACTTAAAAAGATGGGAACATAAGTAATGGAGCACTTGCTATAACTGTAAATGTGCATCAAAGGGAGAGGAGTAGTCCACACACTCCTCTGTGTCTGCCTCCGGGTCTGGAGGAGGAGTGAAGTGAAGGCCATCATGTCAAAGGGCTGCAGGGGAGGCAGTGTCTGATTGTGTGAGCCATGAACATGTGCATGGTACTTGTATAGCTTTGATCCTTGCTAAACAAGTGTACCCATGGGACGTGCCATGTGTACATGGGATATAGATCCCATGTCATCTATATCAGTTACTGGCGAGAGGGGATGCCAATGGGACAGTGGGCACATGGGTGTGTGTCCAGCTCCTCCTGGAGCATGTGGTCACCCCCATCGCCCTTCCCTAAAAACACCCCTTCAAATCTTACTTTATAATGGCTGTGGTGTTTTTGCTTTGTCCTCTTCATCTGTTGTATGACCTCTACTGTAATTTAATAAATTGTTTCTTTAAAAAATAAAAATAAAAATAAATAACCCACCCCTTTAATGCCACGCTATATAGATCAGGATGGCGAGAGAGAGCCCTCAAATTGGGAATATCCAGACAAAATCGTTATAAGTCGTTATAACTCTCCAAGTCCTATTTAATAACCTGAATGTAACGAATGTAGACGGGTCATTGAAAAACAAATATAACCTTTCTGCTGTATGCACTGCCTGAATAGGTGGGAAGCAGCATGGCCAAGATAAGAGGCTTAGACAGACTCTGCAACACTGACTTTGGAATAAACATCTGCACCTTGTTTAAAAATAAACCCCATACATAAACGTGTTTTGATCTGTGCCAAAAAGCCTACACACTATTCTGAACCAATACCCATTCGGGAACTGGCGGCACATTAAGATTGACTTCTGTTGTGTGGGTGTGTGGGTAACGGTTACACACTAAAGAGGGTGTGTGGGTAACGGTTACACTCTAAAGAGCACAGAGCACTTGGCGCTGTCACCTACACGCAGTGAGGACGAGAACCTATCTATTTAATATGAACAAGTTACATCTACATCAATGGTTTTCAGGGGGCACTGGTAACTGGTGAAATTACTTAAAGGTGTCAGAGGATAATACAAACCTGTCAAATATATAAAACAAACAAACACAACGCACAGTCACTGATTATTTAAGGCTGTGTTTTGCTGCACGTTACTCCAGGACGGCAAGGGTTAGTATACATCTCATCATCTGCTAATCTCGTCCATGATATGTGCATTGCATTCCCAGCAAGAGTGACCCATGCTCCATGGGTCCGTGCGTCATTCATACTAGGCCTGCTTTACTTGAGCAGAGACCAGTCAATTTGGCCACCCGACTCCTATTTAAGCAGCAGGCTTGCTGATCACTGGAAAGGTCAGGAATGATAAATGCAAATAACCAGCTAATGCAACAGTATGATTACCATGCGAATGCAGCCAGGGCAATCTATTCTGTGATGGGGAGTAAATGGATGAAGCCATGATCTCCATAAACTTAAAGCGGTTTTCAGTGGGATGCAAAAACCATTTGAAAAGCATTTTGTAAATGCTGCTAGCAGTCATTTTATAGAAAGCTATTTATATTTTAGGTTTAATGGCTGCAATGGGGAAGTTCGGTTAAAACCAGAACTCAAACTTTAATCTTTGGTTGATATTTGTAAGTGTAACATTTTCAGTTTATTTGTCCTTCTATATCATCAGAACAAGGGACAATACAGTGTTCTTAGCATCACTTCCCCATTCAGTAGGAACAACACATCATTTACCATTGTAGGAATAGTGGTTCATCCATCTACTGGAGTCGCACTATTCTGTTACAGGCAAGATACCAAATAAACAAAAATTGCTGGAAAAACTAATCCTCCTGCTCTCCTCAAATTGGGTATGTCCTGTAATTATACAGAGATTGTCATGAAATAATATAGTTTAACTGAACTCTTTGCTATAAAAATCACATGTACCCAGGTGGTGAGGAAGAGATAATATGATATCATTATCCTAATATACTCTCCCCCCCCATCACAGCCCGCTGGCAGTACCTGGTTCGGAGTGTGTCCAGGCACACAGGCAGGTACTTGTCAAACAGAATGGTTAGGTTGGCTCGCTCAGACTGGACCTCTCTTTTGTCAATCCAGCTGGTGACTGGTGGATTCCAGCCCAGATCTGCAGGGTTGATGTACAGGATCCCTGGGGAGACAGACACATATATATAGATATAATACGTTTCTGGTTTACAGCTCAAGTTACATTTTATGTTAACTGTTAGCACTCAGATTTCTGATCTCTTCAAAAACAAGGCATGTCTGTGGCTGGAAAATATGACATTCAAAAATAACAATGTGAAAATGGAGTTCCCCTGTATTACCTCGACTAAGGGGTAAATTTACCAAGCTGTAGGTGTGAAAAAGTGGAGATGTTGCCTATAGCAACCAATCAGCAACCAATCAGTCTAGCTGTCATTTTGTAGAATGTACTTACTAGATAAATGATAACTACAATCTGATTGGTTGCTATAGGCAACATCTCCACTTATTCAAACCCGCAGGATGATAAATGTACCCCTAAGTGTACATTTATATCCGTCTTCTCCTGTTTCTGTACTTGCCTTGAAGAAGAACTTTGACCTGTATAATTTTTTTCCAAACTCTACCCGACCTATAGCAAGCAAAACTACAGTGCCCTCTCTGTGGCTCATCCAAATACCTTCCTTCCCATCTAAAGGCACTCTAAACATTTCCAGGTTCCTCTACTGGAGAATTTGTTTATAAAATGAACTGGGATGAGTAGCTCTAAAATGGTCCCCAGCTTTTTAGGAGCTTTTTCTGGCTAACCTTTGAACAGGAAAATGGACTTGCTTGATATTGTTGCGGCATTCGATTTGAGACGCAGTCTATATTATACTGTTAATTGAGCAATAAAGCTCAGAGTATGTGTTACCATCCCACCTTACTATATAAAAAAGCAGCAAAGAAACCCAATACTAGTATGGTCGGTGAACAACATAGGCCTCATCACTTTGGGATGTTACAAGGTAAGTACAGGTGTTGTACACAGGAATACAAAATGTCATTTCATTTAGGATGAATATATATATTTGTTTGGTTTCCAGAGCCCAAGAAGACATATTCTCTCTTCAAGGTGCCCTTAGTTGGGGCACTGAGTCTGTATAAAGTATTTTACAGTGATTAGTTCCTCTGTATATTTAAAAGCAGCCTGATGGATGCTGAATGAACTTATATTTCAAATGTGCAAAACCCCACAGAGCCTCAAAATGGGCCAAGACCTAGGATAAATAGCTCTCTGCTCATGTAAAAATGCTGAGTATCAGCAAGAACTACACTGCAGAACGGACAATGGATGGCAAACTACTTCATTTAATAGTTATACTTGTTGCAGGATTCATTGGTCCCATCTGATTGTCGCAGCCAATAATTACTCAGTGGACATTCAAGCTTGGTCCGATTCGGTTACGTTGCCTCCTAAGCACTGTATATAGACCTTCAAACACAGCACTGGGCATTTAAAATCCGCCAAACCATGATAGTCCTCTTACAGTCTTTGTGGGAATGACTGCCATTAAAGCTGTGATTGACTAGAGGAAAAACAGAGAACTGCTCCCTGTCCTGGTCACTCAAACAGTATCGAAACAAGAGGTGTGTATCAGGGCCATCTTAACAACATTATGGGCAAAGCAGTGCACCGGGGCCCCTAGATATAGATATAGATATAGATATAGATATAGATATATAGATGTATACAGATACAGATATAGATATAGATATAGATATATAGGGATAGAGATAGATAGATGTGCTTGCTCAGTGACCATTGAAGGTTTTTTTTGCAGGTTTTTTTATTCTCATTAAGAGCCGTGCCTATGGGGCCCCCTTGCCCGTGAGGCCCCCGGGCAGCTGTCCATCGTGCCCAATGGAAAAGATGGCCCTGGTGTGTATGGAAAGTGCCACACGGACTGGACAGCACCATTCAACATATATTTCCATCCTATTCTTTACCTGCTCTGGACACTGTGGCCGGAGTCGCAGTCCGCAAGTGACTGATCTCAAACACCAACCTCATGGTGGGATTCAGGGGGATTCGCTCGTTACTGGCCAGAGTTAAAACCTACATAAGAAACGTGACAATAGATTAGAGTCTTACAAAATGGTTTAAAGGAACTGTCACCTCCCTTCAAGAATAACACCTTGAACCCTTTTCATATGCAAAGTGTTTGAAAAAATACTCCTATTTTAAAAGTTCCACTGAGGCGACATGCTGAGCCTTCCGTCACGCTGCGTGAGCTAGTCCTCAAGCTCTGAACGTCCCGTCAAACCTATGGGTTGTCATGTAATTGTAAAAGCCTGGAGAGGGTCAAGTACAAAGAGCAGGAAAGCAAAGCAGTGCTTGGATCTCCACTGTGGAACTTTTAAATCATTATTTTTTTTATTTCATTTGAAAACGGTTTTCTATAACGTTTATTGCAGCCATAAATTGTGAAATTCTTTAACTTGTGTCAATCTGTGCTGTAAAGTACAAGAATCACGAATGGATTACAGCAAATCACGAAGCAATGTCATCTCTTGCATCCGTGTCTCAGGAATCCATTAGACTTCGTGAATAATAGACAAACCTGAAGTTACACAAAATAATGAAGTGCTAAGTGCTTTATGAGGTACTTCTCAGGAGAAGTGTACTAAGGATCTGATACATACAGGCAAATAAGTTGTTAAGTTGCTGTCATACGCACTTTCATCTTTTAAATGTCATTAAATAGAAGACTTTTTCTTTGTCATACATAAGATTTTATTCTGGACTGACATGACACTTAAGACATAAGACAAGATGGTGTGCATCACGGCTCTTAACACTTTCATGAATGTCATGTGATCGTTGGGGTACAGGAGACTCCTGGCATACATCCAGTGAGGCACGATCGTTGACCTTGCCACAGAAACTGTGCTAGGAGGGAAAGAAGAACATTTCTATATTAACGCTTTACCCCAAGCCTCTCTCTCACGTACCTTATTATCATCCATGACGGTATTCAAGGACTCAATCCACATTGGATCAATATCTCCATCAAGGACTATCCACTTGGGCCCATCGTGTGTAATGTTGGCAAGTTCACGCATGATTGAGGAAAACAGCCCTTCAACACAGACAGAATAATAATTAGTGCCTCCAGTTTCATTCTATTTCATAAGATGCTCTATCCAAATTCCCACATCCGATCTCCTGTATAGTATGCTGAGCAGTCTATTAGTGTATTCTCTACTAATTAGGGAAAATATAATGTCCTCTCTCTGCTTCTTTTATTTCACCTGACTTAAACAATTAACAAGGAATTGTAAAGATGTAAATGGACAACATGTCACACATTCAAATTAGGGATGTGCACCGGCCACTTTTGGGGTCTCGTGTTTTGTGTTTTGGATTCAGATTTGCTTGAGGTTTTGGGTTCGGATTTGTTTCGCAAAACACCTGACGAAAGGTTTTGGTTCGGATTTAAGGTTTTGGATTCGGATTTATTTTGAAAAAAACATAAAAAGTGTTAAAATCAAGTTTTTGGGTTTATTTTCACTCCTACGCTATTATTAACCTCAATAACATTCAATAACAATCATTTCCACTAATTCCCAGTCTATTCTGCAGAATCAGTGAACTTTGTAATATTGCAGTACCAATGGACTTATACTGCAGGATTTTTTTTGGATATTTTTTTTTAATTTCTTTTTTTTAGAACTTTTTTAACATTTTTCGTGCTGTGCTGTGCTGGACTGTGCTGGGCTGTGCTGTGCTGGGCTGTGCTGGGCTGTGTCCTTCTAAGGGCATTGTTATTTCCCCAGCACAGCACAGCACAGCACGAGATATAGCAGGACAGAGGACCACCTAACACAACCTCCCTCTACCCTGATTAATGCCCGAGTGAAGATGGCGGCGACTAGCGGGGAATTTATAGGATCCGAGTATCGCGAGATCCGACAGCGGGAATATGACTCAGAGCCTCGGTTTCAGTTTTGCAATTGGCGGGAATACCCGGATCTGTCTCGGATCCGGATCGGCAACGTTCGGGTGGGCTAGGATTTCAGATATCCGAGCCCGCTCATCTCTAATTCAAATATATCCCTAACAGCCTCTGTTATAATACAGAAAAATGCATCTAAAATGTTTAAGGGTTAATTAATTTAATGAGAAAATTAAGCACAATTCTTCTTTTCTTCTTCACAAAGAAGATCAATTAGATAGTTCAATAGTCTGTAAGGTGTCAGATGTTGCCACTGTTTATTTAAGTGAAAATAATTGGAACCTTTTGTACGAAAAACCTTTGTGCCACTGTTTTTACACAATGAGGTGCCCTTGACACTGGGATGCAGGCTTAAATGTTTTGATCAATACCTCATGTTTTCATTTTGCTAGATACATACAGATATGCAGTGTTAAGGATAAGCGCTGACAACAAGTTTCTTTTTGTTTTGTATACATGGATGGGCATTTATATTACTATGCAGCTGGTACCATATATAATATTGGATATGACGAGTGCTGGTGTATTTCTTCTACAATTTTTGGGTTCAAATATTGCCTTATGTTGTCTTAGCAGCTGTTTATCAGGCCTATTTAAGGCACATTTGGGTGTGGCTCACAAGCCAGCTCTTACTAAATGTAAGCCCCTATACCTGGGAGGTGAGTGCATCTGACTTTAACTGCATTTTGATAGTGTTTAAAGAATGTAGGTCAATATAAGACCTGCATATAATGAGGTGCCCTTGACGCTGGGAAACAGGCTTAAATTTTTTGTTCAAAATATGAACCAATACCTCATGTTTTCATTTTGCTAGATACACACAGATATGCAGTGTTAAGTATAAGGGCTGACTACAACTGTCTTTTGTACTATTACACAAACTACACCACATCTTGCATTTTACGAGAACATTGGGGTTGAGATGGATGATATGGGAAAGTGACCT
Source organism: Mixophyes fleayi (assembly GCF_038048845.1). Lineage (NCBI taxonomy): Eukaryota > Metazoa > Chordata > Amphibia > Anura > Limnodynastidae > Mixophyes > Mixophyes fleayi. The sequence continues at coordinate 204,567,714 of NC_134407.1, read as the reverse complement.
TGTGGACAAATATACAATGTCTGTAAAAAACATTTACATGGGAAAAGTGGGGAGTGTACAGGAAGTAGTTTCATTGAAATAAGGAACCAGTATGTACAACAGAAATAAAGAAGCAGTTATGGAGTATACTATTAGAAGATAACTAGAGAGACTGTACTTTAATTCAATGACAACATAAATCCTAGAATTAAAACATAAACAATGGGACGGAGGAGGAAGAGAAGTTACCGTCTTTCCACTCTCGGGTGGCTGGGTTAATGATACCGAACAGCTCATCGTTGGTGACTGCTTTGGGATTAAGGTCGGTCCACACGGGACGTTTCTTGGTGATCTGGTAGGTTTTATTTAGGGACTTCAGGACCTGAGATTTTCCAGTTCCAGCGTTGCCAACAATGAACACAGAGTGCCGGACAGCCAGCAGTTCTTCCAACTGCACCACCTACGAGGAACAGCCCCTAGTCGTTACTAAACAAGGAATTTGTTATTTGTGGCTAAAATTGGATTAGCAATTTTAAAGGGGAAATTCAGCACTGAAAATGAAAAATTCAAAACTTTAACATCAGGGTCAAACATGAGCTGAGGATTTCTGGCTAATTATCAGTGATACAATTTAAAGTGTAAACAGATATTGATTATGTTAATAAATTGGGATCTCTTAACCGTATCAGCAGATAAGATGTCAATTCTGTCTAATTTGTGTTCTTTAATAAATACTTAGTCCAGATTACAGTATCTTGGGCCTGATTCATTAAGGATCTTAACTTAAGAAACTTCTTATTACAGTCTCCTGGACAAAACCATGTTACAATGCAAGGGGTGCAAATTAGTATTCTGTTTTGCACATAACTTAACTACTGTCTGTTTTTTCATGTAGCACACAAATATCAACTTTAAATTTCAGTGTACAAATAAGCTATCAAGTATTTGTGTGCTACATGAAAAAACAGTCAGTATTTAACTTATGTGCAAAACAGAATACTAATTTGCACCCCTTGCATTATAACATGGTTTTTTGTCCAGGAGACTTAAATAAGAAGTTTCTTAAGTTAAGATCCTTAATGAATCAGGCCCCTTATCTCTCTCTCCTCATTTGCCACCCCCAATGCAAAGAAATCTGTGTTATATATGATATATAATCTAAGCTTCATCAACTTTAGACATATTTTTATTATTTTTATTTGCAAAAGTATTTAACTCTCTCATCTAATTTACAGCTATCGCATTACTATCCTCTATTTCGTTTAAGGAAAATAGCAGGTTTTAAAGTGTGCCAAGTCTCAATTTCTTATCTTCTTAACCCTAAATCTTCTAAAAGAATCAGGAACACAGTTTGATTAATGAGTCTGGAAATCATGTGCTGCCTGTTTATTCTCCCAAAAATTCAACTGGCCAAAGCGTAAGAAGATGTAAGAAGAGTACAAAGGAGTTGCTCTGATATTGACATGGATGTACTAGGCAGCACAATACACAGTAATACAGAAAAGGTACAAGTAATGTAATGATCATACGGACCATAACCATAGTACCGGGAGGTGACACCAACAGGATATATTGATATAATGTAACACTGCACTGCTGAATTCTAGAATACAGAGACTGATACTAAATGCAAACTTGTTTTTAGTACAGTCCAATTTAATAACTGCTAATTAACATTGGCTGATTGTTTTATATAGATTATGAAACACACGGTTTCATGTTAAATATCACACTTACTTAAGCCATTAACCACACATGTTAGTGCTTCACCTTTAAAACAAAGTTGTCTTCTGCTTGCAGTTTGAGGTCCAGAACAGCCTGCTTCACAAATGTTTCAAAGTCGAGATCTCTCTTCCTTGGCACATCCAATGCTGGAAAGAGGTCTCCGATGAGACCCATGAACACAGGCATGTCATCTGTCACGATCTTAGGGATGTTGAAGTCACGCAGAGCTCTCATCAGGACCTGGTCTTCAGGACGGTCAGGGTCTCCTCTCTTCAGGGAGCCAGCTACCACCAACACAGATTTGATAGCTCTCAAGCCCCAGTCATAATGGTCCTGCATTGGAAAACACCAGGTAAGCTTTGGGACATGTATGTTGGAAGTAGTTGGTCACATGAATGTCTTATATAAAATAATATGTAAACCTGTATTTCATGGAAGCTAAAAACTTAAGCTCAAAATCCTTCTTCTAGTGTTACCAAAGCAAGTACTGATATTTTCTACCAAGATAACACTTTCACTATAAGTTTTAGAAATACTTTACTGTCTAACCATCTGACACAATAAATATATGTAATTGCTCCGGGAATCATGGCTCCACGCTACACCTATGTGTCCACTGGACACATTGGCAGGGGGGCAAGAAGAAGAAGGGAGCAGCACAGTGGCTCAGTGGTTAGCACTTCTGCCTCACAGCACTGGGGGCATGAGTTCAATTCCCGACCATGGTCCTATCTGTGTGGAGTTTGTATGTTCTCCCCGTGTTTGCGTGGGTTTCCTCCGGGTGCTCCGGTTTCCTCCCACACTCCAAAAACATACTAGTAGGTTAATTGGCTGCTATTAATTGTCCTTAGTCTCTCTCTGTCTGTGTTTGTATATGTTAGGGAATTTAGACTGTAAGCTTCAATGGGGCAGGGACTGATGTGAATGAGTTCTCTGTACAGCGCTGCGGAATCAGTGGCGCTATATAAATAGATGATGATGATGATGATGATGAAGGGAGTGCATGCCTGTTTTATTTGTACTGGGCCCTACAATTTCTGATAACAGCTGTGTTGTGTGATGGGTACTAGAAACCATTTCATATGGTTACCTCAGTGATGGGCAACGTGAAAGAGGTGGAGGGCCTCCAACCTTTAAAGGGGCCGCACAGAGGAAGAAGGGATATCCCACTGCACTCTTCTAAGTATACCATGTGACCTCCCTGCACTGTGCAGAGGTCATGTGACGCGGAAGTGGGCTGCCTCTGTTCCGCCTTAGCCTCTGTTTACTAAGCCGCTGGGGGGCATTAGGTGACGGCTCGCTCGGCGAGACGCCTGTTGTCCCCAGCTGGTATAAGCTTTGTTCCCCTATAAAAATAGAAGCAAGCAGAATTTCTACACGATCTATACTGCTTGGAACATTTATTGGGGGTTACTCTGGCAGCCAGCAGGTTAAATCAAGCAAATAAACGTGAATGTCTATGAAACGCTGTGCACGACAGACTTGCTCAGCCGTGCGATATAAATCTCCTGACGCTTGGCTGCTGCAATCATTATTTCATACTCATCTTTAGTTTAGTTCCCAGTACAACTCCAGCAGCACTTTAAACTTCAAACAACCTTTAACCAATTGTACTCGTATCTCTCACAAAGTGTCTAATTTAAATCAATAGGACCCTTTGTCACATACAGTATTGTACTGGAGCAGCAGGGCTGGTCGCTTCAGTGAGCTACGGAGGAAGGATAGATTATTCTGCTTCGGTGCTAAATTACAATGTCACACACCGGCCTGGCAAATCGGGTTTGATACTGTAACCTTTATGTAGCAGGAGAGAAATGAGCGGAGTTACGGATTCAGCATTAAAGTACAGGAATGACTGTCTGGCCAAGCATGGCGCTCAGTAAAGGTTCTTTTCAAGTGTGTTCTGCCAGGCTTAGCATTACACGAAGGACACAGGATACATTATCAGAACAGTGTGGATCTAGTTCATAAGCAGTAAATAAATGGAGGATAGACAATTGTACTGTAAGATAGGGGGATGTGAGAGAAAACAAAAGGAGAAACATCAATACAGGAATACAGAGAAAATAAGTCTAGGGGTATATTTACTAAACTGCGGGTTTGAAAAAGTGGATATGTTATCTATAGCAACCAATCAGATTCTAGCTGTCACTTTGTAGAATGTACTAAATAAATAACTAGAATCTGATTGGTTGCTATAGGCAACATTTCCACTTTTTCAAACCCGCAGTTTAGTAACTATACCCCATAATATTATAGACCACTGACGAGCATTGCCCTCATACCTGTTTGGATAGGAGCTCTTTGCACAGCTGGTAGAGAGTTATAAACTTCCTGGCCAACAGCCTGGCTTCAATAAACCCTTCTGCCACCAACATGATTTCACAGATCAGTTCAAAATCGGGGACCACCATGGCACAGGGTCTAGAGGAAAGAGACATTGATGTCATTACTGCTGGTATCTACAGTGTACAGAGATATATAAATGTTGTATTATTATGTAGAGGATCTTACGGAGTTAATTCACTGTCCATTGCCCATTTATACTCTTGATTTTACTAGGCCTTTTCCTCCCATGTTTTAGCATGGTCAATTTTTTTTAAAGGACAATATAACCCAAAAGCAGAGATTTTCATGTAATCAGATACAATACAATGCTCGTTGTTTCCACTGCAGTTGTGTTAATGTGTTAAGGAGTATTTTATCTTTTTTTCCCACACACTAAAATAGCGCCGATATAAAACAAGAATCTCAAATTGCAAAGTATTGCAGTAGATTTTTATATCTGGAAAAGTTCCTCTATAGAAGTTTAATAACTGGGGTCCAGGAGGTAAATGTATCAAGCTGCGAGTTTCCGGCGGGTTTGAAAAGTGGAGACGTTGCCTATAGCAACCAATCAGATTCTAGTTATCATTTATTTAGTACATTCTACAAACTGACAGGCTTGATTCATTTACCCCCAGATGTATATAAGATAACATACAATGTGAGAAGTACTTAGGACTAGCTCTATGAGAGACTCCCTTGTCATGAGCGAAATACAATACACTTATTTTAAACAATTTATTTAAACCAAATGTCAACTTTCATATTAAATGCAGGTAAGTTTTTGCTGTTCAAGCATAGATGCCATATAATGTGCGTAATGTCCATGTATGTAAATGGTCCAGTGATGTGGGACTTTATGAAATCACTGACCACATCCTTTTGTTTAATCCAACATTCTGTACATTGCATCTAGGAGACACAAGACTGTCAGTAAGAGTCTCTTTCTCCAAACTGCCATTAATGCAGCTCTGTCCTCCTAATTAGATGTGTAAAGGTGTCAGACTTCAAATGGATTGTACAGGTAGATTGCTGGAAAAGGGTATACATAATAAAATATAATTATATATATATATATATATATATATATATATATATAGGCCTTACCTGAACAGCGCCTTAAGATTTTCTGGCAGCTCGGTACGACCAGCGTACCCCGGATTCATTGTAATGAAAATACCGACTGATTGAAATAGATTGATCTCTTCTCCCATAAAGTTAAATCTCTTTTTCTTGTCTCTGATAGCGTCTTGTATACTCTTCACCTAATAATTAAGGGACATATCTGTTTTACAGCCATAAGTGACAATAGATGTGTACAGTTAATATATACTAATATACACTTTAGGATACACACGATACGTGATATTTACATAGGAACAATTTCAATTGCTTGCATTGTCAGATTATAACTTTTCATTTTAATTTTCTATTCAAATAGTCATTCGCCATTCAGCTATGTGGCGGTGTAACTCCACAAGATCAGGTACAACACATAGCACAGAGGTGAAGGTTTATAGAGAAACCTGGCACTGAACGTGAGGACGCTGGGTCAGGTAACAAAGGATACGAGCGGCATATTACACAATGAGTAACAAACAAAACAAGAAGATAATTTAATCTTAGACAAGATGTCTTCCCCAGAATCGTGAGAGGACAGATGACAGGCTTTAAATGATGTCGCTATGGGGATCAGTAACCTCCATTTCCAGGGCACGGAGCTATCATGTACAGAAATATATTGGTTCAGCCAACAAAATGGCTTCCTTCTGTGTGTGAAAAAGTGATGTGTCCTCTTTAAACCTAACCTATATTCAAGTCTGCCTGTCATATTTAAATTCTCTTTTTATTAAAATACAGTTTTTTTCAAAAAACTACACATATAAAATGCTGAGGGTGTTAATTGGTTAGTAAAGAGGAGTTAAAACAGCCTGGCAGTCAGACTAATATGAAGAAGAGAGTGTAAGAAACAGCGACCTTTATGCTACTTTCTAAAGTCCCCCAGGGACCCCACTGGCGCTGCTTAAAAGGTCTCAAATTTGTAAAGGTTGCCATTTGGAGGCTGAGAATTTCCCACAATGCCTTTAGCCGCCAGCATGATAATAGCAGTGTCTGCAATCTTCAATAAATTGTCAGAAGATTACAGTTCTGGCATCCTTAGCATCAACCTTTTTTTCATTTCTGAACAAAACAGTTGTAAAATCAATATTGAACTGAGGTCCACCTGTTGCTATCACATTTTAAGGTGTGTTTAGGTCTCAGCATCTAATTGTGTTTAACCATCATCTTCTGCTCATCTGGGATGACTTCAGTTCTCATGGGGGGTGGAGTAGAACAACCGGTAGCCAATAGGATTATTGGAATGCTGACAGTAGGAGCGAATATATCAGGAGAGGAGTGTGCTGATCTCGTGGGAGGTAGTGGAAGGTCCCCATGTGCTTTGTAGTAGTGCTGAAAGTGCATGCGACGGGGGCAGTAATAATAAAAAAGAGGCCTCTCACGGTCAGTTAGCAGGCTCCTCAACAACACAGAGTAGTGACATGAGACTTCTCTTACATTGATGCAGGTAGGTTATGGTATCAAATGCACCTCTATTTTAAGCAAGGATTTTACATCCACGTTGTTACTAATCAGATTGTACTTAATCAGATAGGTCATAAGAAAGATTCCACAAAGAAGAGATGGAGACAAGAAGAACTGCCCCAAATATAAGGCAGAGGAGGCAGCTGTCTTGTGCACTACAAGACATCTCCCACAACTGGTCCCACAATGTACCACCGCAGAATGTGAGAGAGACGTTCCCTTACCTGCACAGCGACTACAGACAACACCTCCACAGAGATCCGATTGAATTCATCAAAGCACCCCCAGGCTCCTGTCTGAGACAGCCCTTTGTAGATGCTTCCGCAGGACTGGAAGATAAAAGGAGAGACAGAGATATTGTATCGTGTCAGATCTTACAGGAGTGGTGTCTACCATAGCGTGGTGTGCCCAGTCCACTTGCCTTGTAGTCCATTTGCTCAGAGCAGTTGAAGACATAGACCATGATACCGAGAGCTCGGCCCAAGTCCTTAGTGGTTTCCGTCTTTCCAGTACCGGCTGGACCAGCAGGGGCGCCACTCATTGTAAGATGAAGAGACTGGGTCAGAGTGATATAACATCTAGGGTGTACAAGGTATAGATTACAGGATGGATACACTATACAGTTCCCATTATCTAGGCACACATTCACTGGACTTAGAGGGACATCCGAGTTAAACAGTCTATATGTCTTTAAAAATACATGTTGTGTAGTTGTGTTTTTAAAACATGGCGATTCCCATGCATGAGAACCTTATGTAACAATACAGCCATCAGGGGTGTTATTCAATTGAAGTTTGTCAATAACATTTAATTCCAATTCAGCTGAGGAAGTAGCAATGGGCTATCACACATTAATACGGTCAATTTTGCAAAGAAATAAGGTTCTAAGAGCAAAATTAGTAACTTATCTCTGCTGTACTGAATGCGTATACAATAATGCCAAGTGAAAATAAACCATCCTGAAAGCACATTTTCTTCCACACGTTTACTCCACAACATATATCAAGTGCCGGAGGGGGCGTGGTGATGACATTGTGTCACGGTGGCCCGCCCCATGCTATATGATGGCAAGATCCATGGCATTGCATAGCAGGGGAGGGGCATGATTACATGGATTGCGTCATTAAGCACCGCCTCCGTCTTCCTGAAGGACTCCCCGAAATTAGTAAGCCTCCTTGGGCCAACCCTCCTGGATATTCTGGGAGAGTAGGCACACATGATAAATCTCCTCAACATTCCAGTGGGTGCTCATTACGCACACTGCTGTACTGTTATGCCTCTCACCCTACCGGTACAGTAATAAGTGGAAGACGGTGGAATAATAATTTGCACCCCTTGCTTTGTAACGTGGTTTTGTCCAGGAGACTGAAATAAGAAGTTTCTCAAGTTAAGATCCTTAATGAATCAGGCCCTTGAAGAGCATATTGCATTGGCTTTGTCTATGTTCTTGCCCCATACACTTCATTCAGACAATAAGATGAGTCCAGTCCAGACATCATGGGGAAAATGTATGAACCTCCGATTTCTCCAAGTCACCGGAAACCGGCGACTTTGCAGTGAAAATTTAAAGCGGCGATGGCTTGTAAAGGCAAGTTTGACTTTACAAGCCATGACCGCTTTAAATTTTCAATGCATAGTTGCCGATTGGTTAATAATCATCCTTCAAGTGCCCATTTCAGCTCAGGATTTTGCAGAGACAGTCCTATACGGTCTGCATAAAATATGCAAAATATGGGAAATATTATGGTGTTTTCCACATCCCTTCCTGCAAGTTATTTCATAATTACTTTTTGTCTTTGTGTGGGGTATTTTCCCATACTTAGAGCTCAGAAATGATGTTACAACATAAACAGGGACATTTAATAAAGCTGCACAAAGAGAACATTCAGAGTTTCTTTTTTTGTGTTTATGAATTGCAAATAGTGTTAAAATGTCTTAACCTGCTAAAAACAGACTTTCAAATAGCATTACGAGTCACATTATGGGACACTGAAAATCAAGCTTTGGAACTGTCATAGAAAGAAAGAATGCCACGTTAAAGTAGGTATTAGATGCAAACAGAATATAGGTGCAGAGGGCATTCAGCAAACTTCTCCAGCTACTAAACCTGTTGTTGCTCTAAAAAGAAGAACATTCCCGTCCCACAACGCTGGCACTCTACCCCTTACCTATCTGTTAGAGGAGTGATAACAAGTCGGGGAGTATTGCCAAGATATTCATAAGAGTAAACGAACTGGGCATCACAGATGTTGGCAAAGCAATGCTTCTTGTCATCGTCCCAGCGGTGCCTGAGCTGTGACAGCCATACGAAGGCCTGTGAATTGTCAACCTGTAAAACGAGAGGAGTCAGGCAAGTTAAGCTCCATCTGGAAAATGACACTTAATAAAAGAAAAGATGTTCTATGGCGAGACATCTCTGTCTTAACCCTTTACTATGTATAGCCTAGGACAGGCCCTAATTGCAATGTGTGTATAGAGAAAATGACTGCAAAGCTGAATAATACTCATTTCGTACTCTGCTAAATATTTATAATAATCAGTAACAACACACGCTACGCTCTTGGGAAGAGAACCAAGTATATAAGACGACAGTTTTTTTCTCTACAATTTAGAAACACATTTCTATCTACTATGTAAAACCTAAATGGCACATGGAGATGTAAACCAATAAACACCAAAAACAACTTGTTTACTTTAACAGACAGCAACTTGCACACCAACGCTATTGGTCCCATAGTTCCAGGGAGTTTGGAATTGTTTATTCATGGTCTTTTCTCAGACTAGTCATGCGTCTATTTTTACATTGGTAAACGACCTCAATAAAATATGAAGTCGTACACTAGGGAATCAGCACCAATAACATTAATTTTGAGGTCAATGTTGTCCTTGCATCCCTACAATTACACTTTTGATGAGCTGGGCATTCATTAAATGAATGGAGATTCAGTGAACTATATGGAGGCTTCAAAGTTCCTGCCTCCACCTCTCGTTCCTCATCATATCTTCATCTCATTCTAGATAGCATTTACATTCTCTCGAGAAGTCACCAACAGGTCGTATTTTACATGATCACATGGGCAGAGAATTGAAAAAAGAAGGGACAAAGATCCATTAGTGGACTGACCTTCTGTGTGATCATCTTAGAGACCACATCACGGGCGTGTACGTCAATGGTGCAGATCGTCATAATTTTCTGTCTGTCCCCCTTGGACAATTGGCCAATCAGCATGGTGATGAGTGTATTTAGCTGGCTGACCTGCTTCTTGTAATATTCCTTCATGGCATTCTCGTAGCCTTCCTCCAGCCGAGCAAAAGAGATACCAACCTCTGTGGTCCACCAGATCTGTGTGCAAGTGAGAGCAACCTGCAAGGGGAGAAAGGAAGTCCCACCAGTTGTAATACAATTAAGCAGACACAGCAAAATAGGTGCTTAACCCTTGGTGCAAAAGATGACCTTGACCGATCACCACAACCAGTAAAAACACCCACAAACACTACAGATGTGTCACCAGTCCTTTGTCTCTGCATCCCATATGATGCATGCCCTGAGACTATATAGAACAGAAGAGCCTAGTAGTGGCTACTATCACTGTTACAATTATAGATACACCACAGAAAAGACACATTATCGCATTATTTGAAAAAGAGAAAACATGATTGAAATGGGGCAGAAAGCCCCCGGCCAATAGGAGCTAATTGCATGGCGCTCACATCCAACCCTGGGATGACATTTTGGACCTCGCGCTACATCCCTGCTGCTACTGCCAAACCCCCCTAACCAGCTCACAGTAAATATTGTGTTTCAGCCAAGGGGTTTCCGACCTCTTTAAAAAGACAGAGAGAAGAGGTGACTGTAAAATGGTGGCAGATTACAATTATACATCTGGGGGTAAATGTATCAAGCTGAGAGTTTTCCGGCGGGTTTGAAAAGTGGAGATGTTGCCAATAGCAACCAATCAGATTCTAGCTATCATTATATAGAATGTACTAAATAAATGATAGCTAGAATCTGATTGGTTTTTCAAACCCGCCGGAAAACTCTCAGCTTGATACATTTATCCCCTGATGTCCCATACTTTACACCAGCCGTCCAGTCGGAGCACATACCTGGGCTGGGTAGTCAAACAGCCATTGCTCTCTGGGCTTCTCTTCATATGCTGTGACAGCTTCAGTCATTTCATGTCTAACAGTGTCCCTCATAGAGTCCAGAACGCGGTTGAGCCAAGTTTCAACCTGAAAAGACACATTTTAAATGTCATATATGTGAATTATACTTGAACAATTTCTTTACATTATTACTGCACTTTGAATGTTTCTGTATGATATTGCTATCTAGGGAGAGGTTTGTCACGTAGCGCCACATATAGGCTTTGAGAAGGTACTGCATCTGTCAATGAAACAAAGACTGTTCTTGGCACTGTCCTTTTGGCAGGAGTTCCTATAATACGACTGTATATGCTGTACTTCAGTTTGCAGTACATTTGTTATACTGAATAATGTATCCACAATATTTCTTCAAATTATAAATAAGAAAGATGACCTGTTCTGAATCAGGAATCCCTGCTGCATCCCTAGAATAAAGTCCAACGTGTTTTACCCCAGGCCCTTGTCCAAACTCACCTGCCCGCTGCAGTCACAGGGCTTATTGAACGTGACATATTCATCCTCTTTACTGTACATGCCAAGACTGGTCTTGGACTCTCCATCTTTGAATTTCATCTTTGCCATATTGTCGAATAATTTGGACAGGTGGCGCATAACCTGTAGTGCGGTATATATATTACTGGAACATGTATACAATTATTTTTGCAAATAACCTGGTTACTGTCATCTCAAAAAGCATGAAAGCATGACATAACTTTCACCTATTACTAAGGTAAATACGGAAAAGCAGATGGCACAATGTATCCAGCTAAGACTGTTAAAATATTAATATATCAGAGACAATTTCCAACTGTTCTAGTTAGTAGTAGAATATTGACCTAAATGGGTGGGTAGAATCTCTAAAAATGATTATCAAGGCCCACTACAGATCATCTATCTACGGGCCAACCAATCGTCACGAGCCTGTGCCTCAGTGATGTCACTGGTTCCTACTGAAGAAAAAGTATACGGTTAAATAGATAAATAATACTCACAAGTTGTGGATCGGTCCCATTTGAGAGGATATCCAACAAATCAGCAGATGATATGAAGTAAAACCTGGGAAATGCCAGTCGTTTGGTATCCAGGTATTCAGCCAAGGCCTTTTCACATAATGATAACCTAAGAGACAAGTAAAATATACACACACGTTATTATACATATTGTAACCACTGAAGTTGACCCAGATGAAACTGCTGTATTAATGGCCACCAGCAGTAGATCTTACCGTCCCTGTATATCCTCCAGCTTATCATAGAGTCCTGGCTTGTTGGTAGCTTCTACCACATTTGGAGTCCCGTTAGCATCATTTGCCAACTCTTTAAAGTCCGTATCAATGCCTTCAAATCTCTTTGAGTCCTGGAAGACGTTGAAAATTTTTACTACAGCTGAAGGAGGTGAAGTTAAACAAGAAACATTTCATTGTACTCTACATACATGAATTAAATGGAAAGTTGTTTATGCCAGGCTTTCACTCTACTATTTTGTTACTAATCTCGAGGCCTCCCCCATTTGATCTTCTGCAATACAGTGTTCTGAACCTGTATGTTACAACTTCCTAGTAAATGTACAAGAGGCATTCCGCCTCTCGTGTCTGCACAGTTGCCAACATTTTAAAATCCTCATCCTCAGCTAGTGGAGGGAATGGACTGAGGATGGATTGGGGAGTGTAAGAGAAGGAGGGTTGGGTGTGTGGGATTTTGCATGAGGAAACATCTTGTTGAGTGGTGTTGGGAAAAGGGGGAGGAGATCCAAGTGGACAGAGCAAGTTGAGGTTAGCAAAAAGGCATGGGTGGTTAGAAGACTGGGTGAATGTTAGAGAGATGAAGTATGTTTGTTTAGCAAAAGAAAGGGCAGTGTTGTAAGAGGAAAGGATGACGTTATGGTGGAGGAAGTCGGCGTTAGAGCAAGATTTCCTTCAGTTGCGCTCAGCAGTGCAGAAACACTTTGCAGGTGACGGGCCTGTTTGGAGTGCCATGGTTGACTATATGTGGTGGCTCCATAAGCACTGTCTAGGGCTAAAGTGAGTATTTAGTTGTATAAAGAGGCAGCCTAGTTATAGGAGCAAGCAATTGATTTGGAGGAAATGAGAAGTGGGTCGATTTGACAGTATGTAGGTGTTGCCGAGTGTATGTGGATTTGGGTAATGGACAGTTGCCGACTATGGAAGAATTGGGAGCACTTTGACAGTTTGAAAATTGTTCTTGTAACGTTTAAATGTTTTCGGGGCAATCCACAACTACTTGATCTTAGCCATTATATTTAAAAGGCCAAAGTACTTTTTATACGAGCAGATTGCCTCTTATCTTCACTCACAAAAATATTCACTAGATATTTTTTGTATGTTGTGTTAAAAAAGACTAGGCTTTGTATATTGTATTGTACAGAACAAATAAATTGATTATTGTAAAATGTATTCACCTTCAGACAGGCAAAAAAACAATTGTAAAAACAGAGTAAACGCCTATTGCTGACTAACTATACATTTTACAAGTTAATCCCAAAATATATTTTCTGACAGGTTTGTAGAGTGTTCCACAAGTGTGTCTGAATTTCTGCAGACTTGCTTACTTGTAAAGCAGGAACATATTTTCTGATTGCTTGGATTTTATTACTGTCGGATTATAGCTCTCTGCTACAACACAAATGTCAATTTATAAGGCTTAAGGCTGTTGCTTCATAAAGAGACAAAATGATGGCATTTGTAACTTTTCACCAGAAAGCTCAGCTCATGACATCTCTACAGCAAACAAAATTATACACTGCCTGCAAAACCTCTCAAATAGCAGTCTGTGTCAGTAAAAATCTATATTCTATTTCGGGAAGGCTGTGTGGTCCATTTGTCAGTCAGAATCAGAACGAGACAGCTCAGACTGTGTCCTAAAGTAAGTTTCAACAAATGCAACAAGAAAAGGCAGTAGACCAATTAAATGTAAGCTGTCTTATTCACATTTGGGCTCATTCCTTTACCTTGTTGCATCAGATAAAAAGAATGTACAATAAAAGCACATGGAAAAAAGCACAGAAAGACGCTGGTGAGATATAGCAATGTGCTTATGAAAAGCTGCAGGAGTGACAGGAATCGGAAGTACGTCATTACAACTCCTGTCTCTATGTTAGATTTTTTTCACAGATTACGTATAGTAACAGAACTCTTTTCTATTTGTTTGACATATTTGTCAATGTAGATGTAGTTTTAAAGCATGAATTTAAAATGAATAGCTTTACATGCTTTAAGATCTAACTCCAGGGGATATATTTAGTAAACTGCAGGTTTGAAAAAGTGGAGATGTTGCCAAAAGCAACCAATCAGATTCTAGCTTTCATTTATTTAGTGCATTCTACAAAATGATGGCTATTATTATTATTATTATTATTATTTATAAGGCGCCACAGATTTGCTAGCACTGGATAAATAAGCAAGTAACAAATAGATGAGGTAATACAAGTCAGTAGCTCAGATGAGTGTAAGTAATGCTATGGGGACTCACAAAGAGTGCAGCAAAAGACGTGACAGGACGTACGACGGATAGGAGACAGACGTGGGACAGTAGGTAGAGAGGACCCTGCCCGCGAGGGCTTACATTCTAAAGGGAGGGGTGGTGAGAGACAGTAGGATAAACTGGGAGAAAAATTTAGATGGCAGACAAGGAAGAGGTGGTGATGGATAGAATGGTTAGGAGGTGGTAGGATAGGTGAGCTTGAAAAGGTGAGTTGTGAGTGAGCGTTTGAGGGACTAAAGGTTGGGGGAGAGTTGAGTGAGACGGGGTAGTGAGTATCAAAGATTAGGGGCAGCACGGCAGAAGTCTTGGAGACGAGCATGGGAGGAGGTAATGAGAGGTGAATTGAGGCAGAGCGGCGTGGCGGGGTAGGTATGTACCTCGAGACAAGTTCAGAGATGTAAGGAGGAGAAGTGTTGGTAAGAGCTTTGTAAGTGGGGGTAAGAATTTGAACTGAATTCTGAAACACACAGAGAGCCAATGAAGGGATTTACGCAGAGGAGAAGTGGAAGAGGTGCGGTAGGAGAGGAAGATGAGTCTAGCCGCAGCATTCTGTATGGATTGAAGGACAGAAGTGTGAGAGCGAGGGAGACCAGTGAGAAGGAGGTTGCAATAGTCGAGACGGGAAATGATGAGTGAATGGACCAGGATTTTGGTTGCTTCCTGAGAGAGGAAGGGACGGATTTTCGTAATGTTACGGAGGCAGAAGTGGCAGGATTTAGTGAGGGACTGGATGTGAGGGGTAAAGCTGAGGGCTGAGTCAAGGGTGACTCCAAGGCAGTGAGCTTGGGTGACATGAGAGAGCATTATGTTGTCAACCAAGAGGGAGATATTGGGAGGGATAACAACATTGACAGGAGGAAAGATGATGAGCTCGGATTTGGAAATGTTGAGTTTCAGGAAGTGCTGTGACATCTAGGTAGTTATAGCAGAGAGACAGCTACATACCTGGGTTAGGACAGCAGGAGAGAGGTCAGTGGAGGAAAGACAGATTTGCATGTCATCAGCATAGAGGCCAAATTATTGAATGAGTTCTCCAAGAGAGGTTGTGTAGAATGAGAAGAGCAGAGAGCTAAGAATAGAGCCTTGAGGGACTCCAATAGAAAAGAGAATTCGGGAGGAGAAAAAGCCATAAGCAGACACACTAAAAGAGCGGCCAGAGAACTAGGAGAGCTGTCAGTGTTTTTGGACAGGGAGGAGATGAGGGATGTGAAATAGGTTTGTTTCTCTAGAGAAATGTTCAGAGGAGCGGGAGCACTTTTGGAAGAGATGAGTAAGAGGGGAGTGCCAGGGTTGGGGTTTAGATTGGCAGGAAAGAAATGGGTATGGCAGGGGCTGCAGTATCAAAGGCAACAGAGAGTGTGGTGTTGTAAAGAGAGACAGCAGCGTTGGAACATGATAGGGAAGAAATTGGAGCAAGTAAGGGTTCGAGAGAGGACGCAAAGATGATGGGGTCAATGCTGTTGATGGGACGCGGTGTGCGAGCGACTTTGGGTGGGAGAGGTGGGGCAAGGGGTAAAGAGAGGGTAAAGGAAAGGAGATTGTGGTCAGAGAGGGAAAGACAGAATTGGAGAAGTTGGAGATGTCACAGAGATACGAAAACACTAGGTCCAGGGAGTGACCATCACCGTGGGTGGTGGAAGTTGTCCATTGGGAGAGGCCATGGGAGAAAGTGAGAGTGAGGAATTTAGAAGCAGCAGTAGTAATAGGAGAGTCGGTAGGGATGTTAAAATCCCCAATGATAATAGTGGGAAGATCAGAAGAGAGGAAATGGGAAAGCCAAGCAGCAAAATTATCAAGAAATTGAAAGGATGGGCTAGAGGAACGATAGATGACCGCAACACAAAGGTGGAGAGGGGACAAGAGGTGGATGGAGTGAACTTCAAAGGAGGGGAAGAAGAAGGGGGGGTTCAATAAAGCTGAAGGTATAGCCAGGAGACAGTAGGACACCTACACTACTTCCTTGGTGGCCCCCAGGACGGGAGTGTGGGAGAAGGAGAGCCCCCCATGGGAGAGTGCAGCGGGAAGCAGCATCAGAGGGGGAGATTGAAGTTTCTATAAGAGCCAGGAGACCAGAGCAATGGGAGAGGAAGAGGTCATGACTGGGAGTGAGTTTATTGCATACAGATCTTGCATTCCAGAGTGCACAGGACAGGGGATGGTGAATAACAGGAATGATGGGAAAAGGTTGGCGGAAATGGATATTCAGGGGGGACAGGATGATATGTGGTGGAGGGAGGAGCAACAGGATAGAGGGGATAGGTTGGGTCTTTAGTATGGAGTAGTGATATGAAAACAAACAAATAGATGGTGAGCATACCATATAGCTAATAGACAATTTTGCACACCTGATCCTTTACAGATAGCTGGCGCAGTGGCTGTTTCATATATTTACCATATAGCTAATAGACAATTGGTTATATGGTACAATCTGATTGGTTGCTATAGGCAACATTTCCACTTTTTCTAACCCGCTGTTTAGTAAATATAGCCCCAAGTATTAAAAGGTGCACATCATCTGACTACTCATACCTCAGGAAGCTGTGCTCGAATGTCATCTGAACCAATAAAAATGCTTTCCAGATGAGACCAGGTTCGCTGAACCTCAAACCAGATGAAGATCACAGAGTCGGCAGTGGAGAGTTTCTTTTGCCAGCCTGAAACTTCCTCTAAAAAGTATGCTATGTACTTTGAAGTCATTAGGTTCTGGAGCTGAACTTGATTATCCTCCAAAGTCTCAATAAGCTCTTCATCTGACCTAATCAATGGAACATTTGTACGGGGGTGATTTTCATACTGAAATTTCATCCCGCTCCAAGTGGTGTCGAGCTCCTTCAAAACTTTCTCCATGCCCATTTCTTTAACAGCTTTGTCAACGATGCCACGTACTTCATCCTCAAAATTATGAAGATTAAGTTTTAGCAGGTCAGCAAGAGTGGTGTCTTCATCCATAGTGAAGCGAACACCAGTTGCTTGCATCAGTTGACTCCAATGTCTTTCACGGATAGCTGGATTCTGAAGTTCTGCCACAGCTCTTAAAGACGTCAAAATGTTCTTCACTTGGTTGTCAAGTCCTGTGAATGCATCCCATGCTCTCATCTCCTTGTCTAAATTCCGAATGTCCTTTGCAAACCTCTTACACTCGAGGTCCATGTTCTCTACGTTGATCTCTCTCCACCTGGTGGTTTGCCAGTCATCCATACTGGATGTAACCAATGTGATCATGTCCCAGAGCTCCTTAAGTAGACAGACTTCTTTCCTGCACTGTTTTAATTGCTTGTAATCCGGAACATTGACTTCAAACAAAGCTGCGGACTCATAAATTGAGCCCATTCTGGTCTCCATTTTTTTAATTTCCATATGTTTGATATCAAGCATGGTAAAGGGTGAAGCACTGTCAAACCTGAGGAAAACAAATGAACTGTTATAGTAGATTACAATGAATTTTTTTTAAAAAGGAGACAGCCCTGTGGTACATTCTTTACCTGAAAGGAGCCTCTTTGCGGAACCTCTCTCGGAAATTGTGCTGCTCAACATCAAATGTGGCACAGTTCCTGCGCAGAAGTGTCACTTCATTGGCTTGTAATGGTGCTACCTGCTGCTTAACAGTAAGAGCCACCTTCTTGATGTTGTTCCATTTCTCCGGAAGCTCCTGCAGAAGAAATAAAATAAAGCATTTCTGGCTAATGCAACACAAAAGATACAATAATATACAGAACTAGGTTGTCTATAATCACTCCATTGCATTCAATGATGAAACCTTGGAGCAAGGTGATTAATAAAGGTGATTAACAAAGACCAGGTGATTAGCGGTTGTAGATGGTCTGAAACCAACAGGTGGAAGATATTATTTAATTCTCTCGCAAGTCTTAATAAATCACAGAAAAAATAAGAAGTTATCAACATAAGACATAGGACTGACCTCCAGCTGTTTGTAGACTTCATCAGGCAGTTCCTGCTCGTAGACTTTCAGCAGCTCAATGGTCTGCTTCAAAGGTTCAAACAACTCATCGGTGTTGCTCTGTCGGTCCTTCACAGCCATTAAGTGACCCATGATGTCCACCAGACCTTTATAGTCTCCTTCTTTCAATTGCTTACTCAAACCTTGCTTTCCCACCTTTATAAAGTCTTCGAGATCAAGTAGACTTAGGGTAAAGTGTGAGAGAATCATTTATTCTGACGTTATGACTGACCGAACGGTACATACGTACAATGACTTTATACAGACTACACATAATATTGCACGATAAATACCTTTTTCCTTCCACACACAATTTGTTTTTTTTGCATCTTTTGGACAATTATTCATGACATTATTCAATATAATCATTCAATAATACATAATTCTTGAGGAGTTTTCATGAATCTATAATCTCCCCAAATACTCCAGTAAATCTGGACACCTTGCAAGGATAAATGAATCATCATAGATCATTAATAATTATTTCCTACATAATGCATACAGGACTAGCTTTAATATAGCCCAGAAATAAGTTTTGAACCAAACAGTGTTCTCTTTCCAAGTATGGTGGGAGCATGAGAAAAACACTAAGGGATATATTTACTAAACTACGGGTTTAAAAAAGTGGAGATGTTGCCTATAGCAACCAATCAGATTCTAGCTGTCATTTTGTAGAATGTACTAAATAAATGATAACTAGAACCTAAATATCAAATAAAGTTAGAGATCTCTCACCTGTTTGTTACATGATCAATAAGATGTTGCTTAAACATCAGGCTCCATCTCTTGATCACATTGAGCAGGGCGGATTTGAAAGGGTGGGCGTCTACCTTCATCCAGCATTCAAACACATTGACCGTCTCCAGGCGGTTGACTTCATCGTAGATTTTCTCATAAGAGTCTATCTGCTCTCTGAACTGTTGCAAAGTGGGTGGTGTTTCCGGGACCCCGTCCTCGGCATGAGCTTCTATCTCTTCTGCAGTCAGCACGTGACCATAGAGCAGGAACTGGCGCATAAACTCCTTCCGGTCATCCACGTACAGGTAGGAGTACTGGTCAAAGGAGTTTCGGTATTCAGAGCATGTGGTCATCATGTTCTGGACACTTTCCATGAGGAAGTTACGCATGTCTGCTAAATCCACCATGTCTTCCATATCAGCCTAGGGAACATTTGGCTCAATCCAGTAACAAATATTACAGCAATATATTGATTAAACAGATATATTACCTAGAACAGAAACAATACCTGATAGTTGGGGAACGTGTTGTTTTGGGAGAGCCTGGGCACTAGAGATGAAATTCTGTAGATATCGTTGATAAGTCCTTCTATCATATCATATAGGCCATCACTGGAACCAAGATCCAACGAGGGTCGAAATACCATGTCTGGAATCACAAGGTCCAACTGCACTTCAAACAGTGGTGCGAGTCCAGTCTTGGTATCTGAAAGGGAATGCACAAGTTCTTGGTCATCACAGGTGGAATCAGGTTCTCTCAAAGTATAGGTGACACACAGTTGATCTCTTTTAAGTCTATTCTGATTGTAATGCCAACTATTCCGGTGAAGTCGGGTTTAATGTAGACCTTACAGTATAACTGCAGCACAGTACATTACAATTGCATATTAGAGTTAAACTATAGTTTTCAGAGTCCATGTGTTTAGCAGACATACCAACTGTGTCTACAGAACCCTGGTGCTAGGGTCCTTGGCGCCCTAGGTACACTTTCACAATCCGCGCCCCTCCCCCAGACACTTTCACAATCCGCGCCCCCCCAGGCACACTTTCACAATCCGCGCCCCCCCCCCCCCAGGCACACTTTCAAAATCTACGCCCCCCCCTCCCCACGTCTTTCCTTACATTTACTTGCCTCCATAAAGCTGCTCCTCCCTGCTCCGTCTCCTCCCCTCCACTCACTGACACTGTCGGGCCGTGATGATGATGTCACGCCCGACAGTCAGTGAGTGGAGGGGAGGAGACAGAGCAGAGAGGCGGCGGTGGTGATCCATAGCCCCTTCCCCCTCCTCGTGGATTAATCGGAAGCTGTGCGGCGGCCGTGGAAGGTATTTGTCAGCGGGCGCCGCACAGTTTTAAAGTAATTTTTATTCTGTGATGCCCTCCAGAGCCCGGCGCCCTAGGCAACTGCCTAACCTTGCCTAATGGGAGCGCCGGGCCTGCCTGTGAAAGATATTACATTTTAGACAAATATTGTTCAACCCTTGCGTCTTTCTCACACCATTCATAAGTTACAAATTCTTCCAACATTGTCACAGTGGCTTTAATGAGTTTATTTATGCAGCCTGTGGGATAACATGAGGTGACACAATGGGCTAAAGACAACTCCAAACCCCCACACAGCAGCAGCGCAATTATAGTATTGTGTTATGACAAGCCTCAGCTACGCACGTGTGATGTGTGGGGGTGAAAGGGTTAATCAAGGCAAAACCACCTGGTCCGTCTAAAAATGACTAAAAACCCCCAACATATATCTCACACCTACTTCAAGAGCTGACACTTACTCCTGACTTATCTCAAACTGCAGTCTCAACCTAAGTGAATCAGAGAGACCGTACACCAAACAAATCCATGCAGATAAATGTAGCATTATAAACAGCCGCGCCTATCTAATTGTGAGCAGAGCGCTCCGGTGACTTCATCGCTGCTCTGCGCCTGCTCACAGCCTATCAATGACCCGTAGAAGCAACAATGTGTGCCATATCTAGGACCCTAGATAGGTGTCCTGGCGCTAAACAGGTGTCAAACACAGAAGTCCAAACTGCAATCAAGGACTTACTAATAGGGCTTAGTTCAAAAATGATAAAAGAATAGGTAACACACTAGGGTGCCAGGATATCAACCTAAATTGTATTTCAATTTATTGCTTTAAAGAGGCACCTGTGAGGTATTAATTCCTTTATTTAATATCAACAATAGTTACATTTCTGACATTAGCCACAATATATAAGAAAATATAAAGATCACATTTTGGGAGACCAAAATGTATTTCTGCCTGACATAAATGTGAGGCCACCTTAAAAACAATTATTTCATGCCCTGTACTAGTGAGACCAAGGGCTAGATTTACTAAACTGCGGGTTTGAGTGGAGATGTTGCCTATAGCAACCAATCAGATTCTAGATGTCATTTATTTAGTGCATTCTACAAAATGACAGCTAGAATCTGATTGGTTGCTATAGGCAACCTCTCCACTTTTTCAAACCTGCAGTTTAGTAAATATATCCCCAACTGTTCTTTCAATATTTGTTGATTGCCCAATGGCTAAATTCTTTTTGCCATTATCTGCCCTAGTAACAAAGGCACATGATAGGATAGAATCCACAGCTATCCAATTACATATAGACGTGTACAGACTCCCACCCCGGCTTTCAGACTTTATTTTCCTGGTTAAGCAACCCCTTTCATTCAAGGTGACAAGATCAATCCCAATTAGTTCTGCATACCCATGTTATCTAGGATGAATTTTAAGGAGCACTCGATAGCACTGAAGAATCCGTCAAGAACCATTTCATCTATGTAATCCACGTACGCTTTCCAGGTGTCAGAAGTTGGATCTGCAGAGAAGAGATCCAAGTTTTCCTAAAGAAAATACAAATAAGTTGCACCTGATTACACATCTGAGCCGACGGATGCGTCCTTTCACCTCTATATCCCCCACGGTTATAAATATAGTTTTTATTTTCAGTGAAAATCTAAAAAAGAAAAATGAATGGCTGGAGGATCAAACCACTACATCTCCTTTACTAAAAATCTGTGTTTCATTATTTTTTACAGCCTTCAACAAAAATGGCACACATACGTTTGAACAGGTTCATTTAATTGAATTTTGTATTTCATATCCTACACAATCCCCAGGTCACATAGTAATGCTGTGTACTGCCATTGTGAGGCAGGCAATGTAATACCTGCAGTTTTCGGTTAATGATTTTTCTTAGTAGTAATGGGGAATAATCAGACAGCAGCTTGATTAAATGGGGCCACATGAGGTTCCCCTAAGCAGAAGCACATTTTGTGTCCCGTTTCCCTATATCCTTCTGATTAAATGAGGAAATTCAAAGTTAATGTAGCTGTGATTTGCTGAAGAATGTACATAAGTTTGCTCGTTTGTATAGCCAATAAGGTGCAGCCATCTCTAAGGCAACATAAGTCTATCTCTGACAGCTTTAGAGATTGGTAGTTGCAAGTGAAATGAGGTCAGGAGTCTTTGTGTCACTGTCGGTGTGGGTCTGTATTAGTGTGTTTCCAGGGTCCGAATGTGTTGGCACGGGTCTGCCTTAGGGCTCGCACACATCAGCCTATCCATCATCTTTCCAGGGTTTACCCTGAACGTCTGTGTGTGCAGTCGTTGAACGCAGTGGCGGAACTACCATTGGTATGGCCCATGGAGATAATGGGGCCCGCTGCATGGCAGATGCAGAGGGTCGAGTGGCCCGGTTCCCTCCTCCCCGTCTCCCTGCTCTGAGGCCCACAGCTCGCTAGTTCCGTCCCTGGTTGAACGTTACCGAGCAGTAAACACAACTGAGATGGGACATTGTAAATGAAAAGTTTGTGTCAGTGTCAATCTCTCTGTGTACTGTGAATTTGACTTATGGTTTTAAATCATAATCAAAGCACATCTGACAAACGGACAAAAGAGAGATATACAAGACAGACAGGACAAAGTTTAGAGTTACCATCTGTGTGTCACTTTACTAAGTCACTCTGTTTTGATATTTACGAAACTTGTGTATTGTAAGTGATAACACTAATACACATATTAGAGACCATTTCAGGGATCTTCGAGCAGTATAAAAGCTCTCAGCCTGTGAGTTTGCACCTTTGAATGGTCACATAACTAATTGTTGACTTTTCTTCAGGCTAAAAATAAACCAAGAAACAGAAATTGTTTCCCTTCCTGAAACCATTTATGAGTTTCTGTGTCACAAATCAGAGAGAATGGAAAGTAGGGATTCTTCAATAGGAGAAAAACTGTGTCTTCATGGACTAAACTCTCCCCCAAAACCATGTCCTACCACCAATGCTGCCTCTGCTGCCTTCCCTTAGCCCTGGCCCTGCTGACTGTACCTTCATGAGTTGGTGAATCTTGGTTCCGGATTCCCGGATGAGGTTATACCGTTTCTCCAAGCGTTCGCTCCGATCATCTAGGTTCAGAAGAGTCTCTCTCTTTGCATCTTTCCGCTCAAAAATAGGCAGCACCCAAGTCTTCATAATGGTCTGGATCTCCTCCACGTTGTCTCGGGCTTTCTGTACCCTTCTCTCCAGATCATGGATGCTGTCTCTAATTTGCTGGATGTAATCCCAAACCCCTTGAGAGAACATACAAGTCGCATTATATCCACAGTAAGATACATTCTGGAGACACACTATAAACAATTGTACTAGTGAACTCTTCATTAATTCTCTTGTTGTCTATTTACTAATAAATGTTGGTCTTCATGTTAAATGTTCTCCAACCCATCATAAATGTTACTTCCCTGGATCTGTTGATCTGGCAGATCCCCAATAGTTCCAGCTGCATGATAGGAGAGTCTCTCCTGCTTGGATGGGCTTTGTTCAGGTTGTCTAAGAGCCTCTCACTTTTGTACTGCTTATTCATGAATGAGAAGCTCATGTAGGAATGTAGGAGCTTCTCTAACACTGCCAAACAAGTACCACTCAGCAGTAGGCAAGGTCTCTTGGGTGGGCCAATAGAAGCATCCAGGGACCTGCCAGATCGATAGTATAACATAGGACTTTATATAGAAGACAACAGGGATTGACCTGTACTGCTTCCCAACTCGTTGCCTGGAAGCTGCCATGATGTAGGTAGGTACTTCTAAATAGAGGCTATAATAAATAGAGGCTGCTGTAAATGTGACGCCTAAAAACCAAACATATAGTGACGTGTCCTATAATCAAGTAGAGTTTTAAAGGCTGTAGAAATGACTTTAGTGCAAAAATAGACCAAAAATAAAGTGAAAAATGATTGAGGATATAAGTTACAGCACAGTCTAAAAGAGATAATAAAAAATCTTCAGAACATTTAGTCTTAGTTAAAATCTCTGGTATAGTCCTCAACTTCTACACAAATAATGTTAAGATGACTAAAATACAAAAAGTTATTTTTTAAGAAAATAAAGTGGTTTCTTTTAGAACATTATTTCCGGATAAGGTGAATATTTAGTGCAACACTTTTAACAACACACAGTTTTCTCTAACACACTCATCTCTAAGTACCATACACATTTTGCTCTTTTATTTGTACTACTACAAAAATAAAAACAATCCCCTTGAGCAGGAAGTCTATGACAACTCTGCAATGGGGAACACAGAGCTCTGCCTATTAATGATTGTGTGATCTGGAACCTAGGGGATCCTAGTCACAGTACAGAGGTTGTCAATGAACACATTGTATGGCTGCCATTTCTGCGGACATCTTTCAGCTATGTAATGTAGAACATTAATATTTGACTGTACCGATTGCTTTCCAGTTTAAACTCTCTTCTGCAGATTTTAACCGGACATCAATCTCTTTCAGCTGTGTGTCTATTAGGGGGAACTCGACCTCCAGGATGGTGTTAATAACCTTGTTGTACCACTTGGTGGCAAGTTCCAAGTTGGCCGTGTACTGTCTGTAGGACTCCTTGGACGAGAAGATGTCCTCGGCTTCCTTTGGGATGGTTTCCATCCGAAGTGTTTGGAGATATTTTACTTCACGGAGCACAGACACCAGCTGTAAGACAGACACATTAATATTTATCCATCCAACAATCTCTGAGGACCACTGGATGAAGGATTTAAGTGCACAATTAGGTCTACACTGCATAAGATATAACCTCAATGATTACATATTCTGGTAAGAATATATAAATATGTGGAAATGTTTATTTGTAATATAATAAGATTTTTACTCACCGTAAAATCCATTTCTCTGACTCCATTGGGGGACACTGCGAGACATTGGGGTATAGTAGTGGGCGGGCTCAGGAGTCTTGTCACTTTAACTGCTAAGTCTTTAGACTCCTCCCCTGCTATGCCCCTCCTCTCCCGAGAGATCCTCAGTTTTGAATAACCAAGAGTGAACGTAAAGGAGCTAATATAACCTGGACAGGTCTTAAATTATAAAGAACCATAACCAAAGTTTTCACACACAGAAGTATATACAGAGCAAGGGAGGGTGCGCAGTGTCTCCCAATGGAGTCAGAGAAATGGATTTTACGGTGAGTAAAAATCTTATTTTCTCTTTCCTGCCATTGGGGGACGCTGCGAGACATTGGAGATATACCAAAGCTTCCTCAAGGGTGGGAATGCTCTGGACCAGCTGCACGCATAATCCTGCGACCAAAGCTTGCATCAGCCGATGCAAAGACTTGAAATCTATAAAATTTAGTAAATGTGTGGACAGAAGACCAAGTCGCCGCTCAACACAACTGTTCCGCCGACGCCCCGTGTCTAGCCGCCCAGGAGGCACCCACTGCCCTAGTAGAATGTGCCCTTAAGTTCTGCGGAATGGCTAGAGAAGCTGAAATGTAAGCCTCACGAATCGTGGACGTGATCCACCGGGTAATTGACTGCTTTGAAGCAGGCCAGCCTCTTTTATTGGCTTCATATAAAATAAAAGATCTCTGGTCTTTCTGACCAGAGATGTACGGTCTTCATAACTCTGTAGAGCTCGTACCACATCCAAGTACTGCATAGACCCTTCTGAAGAGTCTTTCTTTGGTTGGAACGCAGGCACAACAATTTCCTGATTTAGGTGGAACCTGGAAACCACCTTAGGAACAAAAGATGGCATGGTACGAAGGACCGCCCTATCAGCATGAAAGATAAGAAAGGGAGGGTCACAGCGAAGCGCTCCGAGCTCAGACACTCTACGAGCTGAAGCTATAGCCAGCAAAAATACCGTCTTCCACGTAAGATACCGTAAGCCAATAGACTCTAAAGGTTCAAATGGAGGCCTAGAAAGAGCACGAAGAACCAGATTGAGGTCCCAGGGCTCGACAGGATGGCAAAAAGGAGGTTGTATACGTAATACCCCCTGTAAAAATGTCTTGATGTCTGAATAATCAGCAATCTTTTTCTGAAAGTAGACAGAAAGGGCGGATATCTGACCCTTGAGGGAACCCAGACGTTAACCCTTCTGAACACCTTCCTGAAGACAATCCAGAACGTGGGAAATCTTAAATATTGAAGAACTGAAAATGCTCCTCTCCTACTGCTAACCGAAGGCGACTCTGGTGGCCCTCCCAAATCGGTACATGCAGGTAGGCATCCTTGATGTCTAACAATGCCAAAAACTCCCCTTTCTCTATCCCTGTTATCACAGAGCGTAGGGAAATAGAAGAAGGTGAAGAGGGAGAGAGTTCCCGCTATTCTAATAGCTCCATTTTGGCCACGTAGAGCGTGGTTCTCAGATCTATACCCCAGTGACCTAACTCCAAGTCACTTAAAAAAACTGAGGATCTCTCGGGAGAGGAGGGGCATAGCAGGGGAGGAGTCTAAAGACTTCGCAGTTAAAGTGACAAGACTCCTGAGCCCGCCCACTAGTATACCCCAATGTCTCGCAGTGTCCCCCAATGGCAGGAAAGAGAAATGTGTAATATTGTTTTATTCTTTTTCTATTTTATTTGTCAACTATACCTTTCATTTCACAGATATTTAGCGTGTCATCTTAAATTTGAACCTTGTATGGCCCAATGCGGGTTTACAATCCAAGTGAAACCAGAGAGAGAACAAAAAAATGGAACCATAATAATACACCGTGCAAATCTTTCAACATAATAATGACAAGGGAAAGTGTGTCAAACATAACATACATAAAATACACAACATAGAGTCAAACATCATACATAAAATGCACAACATAGAGTCAATATAAAGTCAGTGATAACAATAATACACAATTACAATAATAATATAAATATATAGCTGAACAAAGTGCATCTTGATCTGTCACTCCCTTAGAAGAGGACGGGGGCAGCCATCCCTAAACCGTGGTTAATCAGGTACAGAGCTGTGTAGAATATTAAAGTTGAAGTGCCAATATGGTGAATTATATATATATATATACACACCAATTCCAATACATGCACATACTGAAATAAACTTGATATAGGGTTATTTGGATTGATGGTTATCTAGTCTCCGATGTATAGTGCTTAATTAGACTATAGTGGTATGATACATTATACCTAACATAGCTACAAAACAGACAGTAAAACATGGAGTAGTCTTCTAAACAAAATGATTTAATTAGATTAAAAAACACGTGCATTAAAAATGATAGGATAGATTAACTGTAATGGTGATAATATTAGTCATTGTAATCCAGGGGTTGGTCTCTTGACTTCCACTAATAGTCCTAACCAATTAGGTTTAAAAGAGAGAATCATCAGGGACCAAAACACGAATCAGATAAAAAGAGCAGAAACAGAACTTGTACCCTACGCATTTCGGCATACATACTTAATTATTTATATCTCAGTGCCATGACAGCAATTGGGTGTATGATAAAATAATAGAATAAAGAGAGGGGGATAGTGTTTTTATTTGTGTAGTTGCAATGAAAGAACAATTGGCATTAGATATTTTTGTGAGCGGCGTATACAATGTGAAAGGTGGACACCTGGGCCACTAGTGTCCAGGTTCAAAGCATCGCCAATGGATAGTATGTCAGATTATGAACTCAGACTGATTATTTGCACATTATTTGCGCTTTATGTGACATCAAGGTACATGTGACCTAGAACATAACAAATATGCCAACGGAAAAACTATCCACCTCTGTTTATCATCCTCCCAAAAACTATTATGGCACGGATATAAAAATAACTAATCCAGTAACAGCACATAACCCAGATGAAGTTTATTTGCTGAAACGCGTAGGGTAGAAGTGCTGTTCCTGCTCTTTCATCTGATTGATGTTTTTGTTCTCTCCTCCAATTCTAAATAGTTTGCTCTTTTAGTGGCAGTCAACAGCAATACCCCACAAGGAGTGGACGAATGCTATGACCAGAGGTGATAAGATGTTTTATGAACATGTGTAATGTGCACGTTTCAAATCTACTTTTGAGACTAAAATCCTTTCATTTAGAATAATACACCACTACACTTTCTGTACATTGAGGAGGCTTGAGATAGAAATATGTGGACTTAATATGAAAATGGATGAGTTTGTATCTAACCAGCAATGTGAGCTGAAAATAATGCATCCTGGATCTGGTGCAGACAGACAGGGACCTAATGTGCGTTATAATATATCCGGCTGTGCACTCAGTACTACTATTAGCATCAATATACCTGTGGATCAAAATTGACGTCAATCAAATTGGAGTTTTCTGCGCGTATAATGAGAGGTCGCATGAGATTATACTGAGACTTTTCCGATACTGTCCGGCACCACTCCGCGTATAGTTGCTCTACGTACCTGCAAAAAAATGGGGGCATCATTCAATAATACATATAATTTAACTGGGCAAAATCTATTTAAAGTGAAGAACAAATAAGGTTGATTGTATTTATTGTTTTGTTCCTCTGCAGTATTTGTAATAGCATTTGCACATAGTTGTAGCCTGAAGTTGTCACTGATTTATATGTGGCGAATAGAAAGCTTTTGACTATTAGCTAGACCTCTGTAAAAACAGCAACAGGAACAGCTATAAGAAATATGGGTATCCCCCTGATGAAGTACAGACAACAAATACAATGAAACGCGTTGGTGTATTACGTGTACCAAATTTCTATCCTACAAATTAGATGTTTAGTGGACTACATTAAGGGCCAATATTGGGAGTGAATATCAGAAACCATCGACTATCCAAGTTTTAGGTGGACCTTGGCATTTCAGGCATGGAACTCACATGAGCATTTTTTTATTTTTTCAATGTGTGTTACTTTGGCTTTTATGTAGAGTTAGACACAATTTATGCCACAAGAGTAGGTGCAAATTTAGTTCATGAAAAGTAGTACGTAGAGTCACAGGACTGGCGGAAGTATTGCAGGAAAACTTGCAGCATGAAGGCGTAAGCGACTTATCTGTGGTTTCTTCCTCCTCTAAATAGCACATAAGGTTTGTAGAATGCCCTATGCTAGCCTGCCCCTTCCCTCCCCAGTTGATTGAACAACAGGTATACAAACAACGGCAGTCACTTGAAAACAAGGGAGTGTGCTTTCGAAAAAACTTGCTACTTTTAACTTTTTGGGATTATTGTATTAAGTATACAGCCTTGTGGTATTCCAACCAATTATTAATCTGCTAATGTATGTTGCAGAAATTATAGAAGTTTTGATCTATTTAGTGGTAATAGTTCTGTAAGGCATTCAAAACCATGCTACAACCCATTGAATAGTCACTGAAAAAATTAGATCATTGGTAACGACTCAAAAAAACTTTTGCATTCTTAAGCTCTTTATAAAATATTTCTGTTCTGACTGCAATGCCAGGGAATGCATTCGGCATTAGTACAATTCATTCACAACCACGTTTTTGCTGTTAAAGCCACTTTTACTTAGAGCAAGACTTGAGCGATTTCTAACTCCAAAGCGTTGGATTTACTGTCCGGCCTTTTGGACGGTGGAAATTTTAAAAAAATACGGCAATGTGTAGCAGTATGAAAAGTACCAGAACGCATGGTGTTTAGGTAAAACTGACAGAAAAAGAAACACAGTGGCGTAGTGGTTAGCATGTCTGCCTCACAGCACTGGGGTCATGAGTTCAATTCCCGACCATGGCCATATCTGTGTGGAGTTTGTATGTTCTCCCTGTGTTTGCGTGGGTTTCCTCCGGGTGCTCCGGTTTCCTCCCACACTCCAAAAACATACTGGTAGGTTAATTGGCTGCAATAAAAAAAAAAAAAAAAAAAATTGACCCTAGTCTCTCTCTCTGTCTGTCTGTCTGTGTGTGAGTGCGTGTCTATAGTAGGGAATTTAGACTGTAAGCTCCAATGGGGCAGGGACTGATGTGAATGAGTTCTCTGTACAGCGCTGCGGAATTAGTGGCGCTATATAAATAAATGATGATGATGATGATGATGTGTAGCAGTATGAAAAGTACCAGAACGCATGGTGTTTAGGTAAAACTGACAGAAAAAGAAAGATGATTGTGAGAGGCGAGATAGCTCAGACCACAGAGGCAAAATACACTTATTAATTATGAGGACATTCAATATTTATTGATTAAGGCAGGGTTTCCCCAAACCCAGTCCTCAAGGCTCCCCAACAGTGCAGGTTTTCCGGATCACATGTGACATAATTAGGACCACCTGTGGATCTGTTACAATGTATCAGTCAGTAATGAATACACCTGTGCTCCAGCAAGGAGATATGGAAAACCTGCACTGTTAGGGAGCCCTGACGACTGGGTTTGGGAAACCCTGGATTAAGGGGGTGAAAATAATTAAAAATGATCCTATAAGGGTAAAAATATTTTATGAATATATTAGGTGGGCCAAATTAATGTATGATTATGTTAAGCAGGCAATATTACTATAACATTATATTAAAGGGTCAATAAAATTTTATAATTAGATTATGGGAGCAATACTAATTGATTGCTATGGGGGCAATAATAATTTATTTATGACAGGGCAATACTTATTATTTCATGACGTGACACCCTTTAGTACTACAAGTGCCAGCCTACACATGGGCACAAGCGCATATTTAAAACTGGGGGCATCCAGCACAAGCAGGAGATGAAGATTTTTAAGAAAACTGTGTTATGAACCTAGTTTAATGCAGGTTAAATTTTATTTGCACCATAATTAACAAATGTCAAAGTTTGAAACCTGCACTTGCATATAGAGAGTCACATTGTAGGGCAATCAATCTTTTTAATCCAAGTCTGATTTCACTCGCTCCCAATGGAACTGTCAGCACAAACTATTTATTCTCCTATGCAAATAAGTACCAGCCAATAACTGGCGTATTTGTGGCTGGCTGCGTTCCTCCAGTATTAGTGTTACATCAAGCGTGAACAAAGCGGATCCGGCTTGCATTCACACGTGGAATTGTTGTGCAAATTTGGGAACATTTAATATAAAAATATAAAGGGATAGAAGATTTGGACAAGGTTCATTTCTGTTTTGTGTGGGAAAAGTCAGGACAATTTAACTTCGTAAACGATAAATAGAGCAGGAGAGATGATTTGCTTTTAAATCAAAAATTTTAGCTTTTATGTTTACTCCTATAGCTGTATGAGAGAGACAAGAGAGCATCAGGACACTGGGCTAACTTAGTGCAACGTCGTATTTTACTGGCAAATATTCTCGGAAAAGAAAAGTTAAGACTTAACCCTTTTGGATACCAGGTAGGCAAACTTGAAGTAAAGTAACGTGCAGTATTTTGGGTGTGTTTGGAGACGTATGAATTTTATGATGTCCTCTCCACTAGGATCTCTCAAATAATGGATCTCCATTACTGTCATCATCATCATCTCTTTATTTATATAGCGCCACTAATTCCGCAGCGCTGTACAGAGAACTCACTCACATCAGTCCCTACCCCATTGGAGCTTAGAATTTAAATCTCCTAACATACACACACACAGACCGAGAGAGACTAAGGACAATTTAATAGCAGTTAATTAACCTATCAGTAAATTTTTGAAGTGTGGGAGGAAACCGGAGCACCCGGAGGAAACCCACGCAAAAACGGGGAGAACATACGAACACCACACAGATAAGACCATGGTTGGGAATCCAACTCATGACCCCAGCACTGTGAGGCAGAAGTGCTAACCACTAAGCCACTGTGTTGCCCACAATTTAGTTGAGGAAATGAAAGACGTCTGATTGGCAACACCACCTCCACTGCAGAACAATTTTCAGAAACATCCCACTTAACAAGATATTGTATCAAAGATCCAGAACTGTTCAGCTTCTGTTCCCAAGATGGTATTAACTGAGGAAACTCTTAAAGGTCAACTAAACCCCCTATAGTGAATATTTTATATGTGAAGGGTGAAGGTAAATCTCATTGTCTGGTATCACTTGGCTTTTTATTCCATTTTCCAACACTGATAATGACACCACATCTCCTAAACAGTGTTGAAAGCGGTATCGGTCTAAGACAAAAAGCTGAAATGATGCAGCATGTTCTGACAGTTATACTTGCTGTGTCAGTACGCTCCCTGTTCCTGTGCATGAATCTAATGATCTGCAGTCTGTACACTTCTACTACCTACGAGATGGTAGGCTAATCATACAAGTGAAAGGCTTTGGAACTATCCCAGAAAGACATAAAACAGAAGCGCTACCATAAAAAATAATTTTTACTTTTTGCTTTAATATCAGCTGTGAGGAGTTTGTATGTTCTCCTCGTGTTTGCGTGGGTTTCCTCCGAGTGCTCCGGTTTCCTCCCACACTACAAAAACATACTGGTAGGTTAATTGACTACTAACAAATTGACCCTAGTCTGTCTGTCTGTCTGTCTGTCTGTGTGTGTGTATGTTAGGGAATTTAGACTGTAAGCCCCAATGGGACAGGGACTGATGTGAGTGAGTTCTCTGTACAGCGCTGCAGAATTAGAAGCGCTATATAAATAAATGGTAATAATAATAATAATAATAATAATAATATCAGCTATATCTAAATAACAGAACAGACATCTTTCTGTTCCCAGCACAGATTATTTATATATACTGCAGACAGATAGATTCATTTCATTGTGTATGTACCTAAAATCTCAAAAGCATTTATTTAAAAAAAAAACAGACTGTGGTGCTAATTAGGTCCATGTAGAGGCCTAGACATGACAGACTACAGTAGACTTCATCCCACATTTGTCAGCCCTGATATAAATCCCAACTTCACAGCGGATCTGTGAGGCCTTGGCTATTGGAATTCTGTGTCTGCCATTGATCTAGAGCTGTAATTAAGATTTCTCATCCCTGCTCAAAGCCCAATTAACAACAC
The DNA here is from genome assembly GCF_038048845.1 of Mixophyes fleayi. Lineage (NCBI taxonomy): Eukaryota > Metazoa > Chordata > Amphibia > Anura > Limnodynastidae > Mixophyes > Mixophyes fleayi. The sequence continues at coordinate 204,534,590 of NC_134407.1, read as the reverse complement.
ACTTTTATTTCAAGCCTCTGACTTCACAGAACTCTCCAGGGGACACAAGAGCACTTTGTAGGGTACCAATTAAACCGGATAAACTGCTCTTTGTGCTTACATGTAGGAAAAGAGGAAACAGTCCCCTGTGAATGCAGCCTTTCCGTACAGCAATAGATCCACTGGGTTTAATGTCTAGAATGGATTGACACTGACCTATTATAGAGAGATTACATCTGTGTAAATAGGACTGGCCTAGTCTTCACTTCAATAATTGTCATGTGACCCGATCTATAAAAATAAGTATGTTTAGGTGGCGGGCACTTGGGTCTCCCCGGGACCACAACATTCTGCGTTCTCTCTCTTTCAGCAATGCTTTATGTTTTGTGGCAAGAGCCCGCTACTGCAGAAGCACACGCGAACACCTTCTTCCTTTTTATGTAGCTTTATTGTCAGGATGGTAAATGTTTTGACACCGTATACTTTCACAGCAATTATGGAGACCCTAAACGCTAGCTATACATAGACCAGCTCTCTCTCAGGACCAGCCAGCTTTCCCAGCGTTGGTCTCCGTGGACAAATAACACAAACAAGCTTTTATACATGATACTCCTCCTCCAGCCTTAGTTTGATGGACAGATGACACACCCACCTTCTCTTTAAGAGAAAACGCCCATCCCTGGCTCTGTTTCAACTAACAGACACACCCTGTCTGTTTGCTGAGAGGAAGCAGCTTTTAAATCATGTAAGTTAACCAACTTTAAACTACACATAAGTCTTTACTTGGTTTAACCTGAATCTAGGTGCATAACTGCGCCAATGTCTTACTCTGCTTGTATGTTTTCTTTGCATATTGTCAGATAAATGCCTCCCTTTGTTACAGTTTATTTAGATTTCTGTTGACAATTGATGGACCATTAAAGTCTCAGTATAAAAATACTTTTGTTAATTACTAATCCAATGTCTCAATAAAGGAAAACACATTACTGCCCTTGTAGGGTAATGCCTAGTGTATTGTAGCATCTGTGGAACAGCCGCTGTGTCATATCCGATTCCTGGACATCTATTAACCAAACAGTAGAACAATGCCTTGCGAGGAGCCTGAGAGAGCATATGAGTGCCGTCCTGTCCAATACACACACATTCGTCCCTCGCCACCCACTGTTCAGGAGGTGCTGACCTAACACCTCTCCTCTTTACTAGCCCATATTTGGTTAGAGGCACCAACAATGCCGAGGACTAGTACAGCTGACTCTGGGGAAGGTGAGCCTCGTTTCCTGGTAGAACTCCAGGGGTAAGGTGGTGAAAGTCCTCTCCTTAGAATGTGCCGCACTCTAAGTGTTCCTACGATGGTGTGGATAGAGGTAGGAGAGGTACCGTCAGCTGCTCCATCTCAACTGAAGTCTAAATATGAAGTGCCCCATCAGTATTCACTTTATATGTAGGAGAGATGCATCATTTCCACACACACAACTGTTTCTACAGCAGTGGCTCTAAGAATTGGTATATGCATCACTGTAATGCCGAGCTCGGCCTCTGCCTGTAGCAATCACTGCCAGAAATATAGCTGCCTCTAGAGATCAGCTTAGAAACTCGATAATTCAGTGGATCAGACTGTCAGCCTCCAATATAGGAGCGTGTACATATTATATTATACGTGATGCATATTACTTACCTATCTAGAAGGGCCATCATCTCTTCATACTTCAGCTTCATTCTCTTACCCTCATCAGACTCCATGCACCTTAAAAAGGAAACATTCATTTAGAATCAGAAACATTTTACGTTTTTATGTGTTTTTGAGGAATGCCCAGTGATACCTGCAGATAACAGGTCCAATGTAATAGCTGAACTTCAATCACACATGTCTGATTGTATTTGCTGGAATGCAATAAAATGGTTACAAGACTCTTGGGCCCTAAAGTGTCTCCACACTATAGAGTGTGGCACATTGCCTACCATAATCTAGAGAGTGGCACAATACCTACCACACTATAGAGTGTGGCACAGAGAGTGGCACAATGCCTACCATAATCTAGAGAGTGGCACAATACCTATCACACTATAGAGTGTGACACAGAGAGTGGCACAATACCTACCACACTATAGAGTGTGGTACAATGCCTACCATAATCTAGAGAGTGGCACAATGCCTACCATAATCTAGAGAGTGGCACAATACCTACCACACTATAGAGTGTGGCACATTGCCTACCATAATCTAGAGAGTGGCACAATGCCTACCATAATCTAGAGAGTGGCACAATACCTACCACACTATAGAGTGTGGCACAGAGAGTGGCACAATGCCTACCATAATCTAGAGAGTGGCACAATACCTACCACACTATAGAGTATGGCACAATGCCTACCATAATCTAGAGAGTGGCACAATACCTACCACACTATAGAGTGTGGCACAATGCCTACCATAATCTAGAGAGTGGCACAATACCTACCACACTATAGAATGTGGCACAATGCCTACCATAATCTAGAGAATCGCACAATACCTACCACACTATAGAGTGTGGCACAATGCCTACTATAATATAGAGAGTGGCACAATGCCTACCACCCTATATGGTGTAGCAGAATGCCCACCAACCTACAGGGCATGGCACAATGCCCTCCACCCTATATGTTGTAGGAGAATGCCCATCACCCTACAGGGCATGGCACAATGCCCACCACCCTGTATGGTGTAGCAGAATGTCCAGCAACCTACAGGTCATGGCACAATGCCCTCCACCCTATATGGTGTAGCAGAATGCATATCACCCTACAGGGCATGGCACAATGCCCACCACCCTATATGGTGTAGCAGAATGTCCACCAACCTATAGGGCATGGCACAATGCCCACCACCCTATATGGTGTAGCAGAATGCCCACCACCCTATATGGTGTAGCAGAATGTCCACCAACCTACCAGGCATGGCTCAATGGCCACCACCCTATATGGTGTAACAGAATGCCTGCTACAACTAGACACAGAAAGCAGCGAGACTCACGGGTGGGTAATGTGGTAGAAGTTCTTGTACGGAACCTGCAGCCGCTCTCTCATGTCTTTAGCCCAGTTCAGGTTCCCTGCCACCAGGGGCATGTTTTTGTTTATCTGTGGAGATCCTGGAAGACAATTTAGGACAGATGTTACACGTATATAGCAAAACAAACAGACTGAAAAGAATGTAAGTGATAAACCTGGGTTTTCATCAAATAAATATTGAGTGAAGAAAATAAATATTGAATTAAATTCAAAATTGTCATTGTGCCAAAGAACATCAGACTCCAGTAACTCTTCTTAGTCTAAACATAAAATCATAACATTTTACTTTGATTTTCAGTATCTGCATCTACACCAAGCTGTCTAAGAGCCATATAACAACATAATATTATATATAATATATGTGTAAACTCATCACACATAATCATATATATTAATACATGAAACCTGACTTCAACACTACAGAAATTTTGCTGTGAACCCCACATTTTCTGTCAGGTTGAAGCCAGGCTTCACCCAAAAATACGGACAACTTTTGGGGAGGAAGGGGAAGAATGGTGGTTTTTTTTCCTCTAGAATAAAGAAATTTCCGGGGTCCTGAATAATAAGGGCCTGACAAATAGCTAGCACTAACTCATTGAAGCCCTGTGTGATAGAGGATTCCTTCTCCCAACCTGTCAAGTCTTCAAAATCCAAGTCCCTTGGGATCTCGCCTTACTCCTGAAAGGAGAATTGAGATTGTGGCACCGCTGAGGAGAAGAGATGTCTGTCAGTTCTGGCAGGCTTTTCTGTCTGAGGAAAAGCCTGGCAAGCAGAAAATGCCAGAATCAGGGGAATGCATCTTCCCCATGAGAGAGAGAGAGGGAGATAGATAGAAAGAGAGAGAGAGAGAGAGAGAGAGAGAGAGAGAGAGAGAGAGAGAGAGAGAGAGGGATAGAGATAGAAAGTGAGGGAGAGAGAGAGAGAGAGAGAGAGAAAGAAAGGGGAGAGAGAGAGAGAGAGGGAGAGGGGTTTATCATCATCTCCCGTCTCGACTACTGCAACCTCCTCCTTACTGACCTCCCCTGCTCCCACCTTGCCCGCCTCCGCTCTTTATTCAATGCGGCTGCGAGACTCATCTTCCTCTCATGCCGCTCCTCCTCTGCCTCCCCTCTCTGTCTTTCCTTACACTGGCTCCCCTTCCCCTACAGAATCCTTTTCAAACTCCTCACCACCACTTACAAGGCTCTCTCTCAGTCTACTGCCCCTTACATCTCTAACCTCCTCTCCATTCACACTCCCGCCCGCTCCCTGCGCTCAGCCAATGATCGCCACCTCTCCTCCACTCTGATCACCTCTTCCCACTCTAGAATCCAAGACTTCTCCTGTGCTGCCCCCCTTCACTGGAACGACCTCCCTCGCTCCATTCGTCTCTCACCCAATCTGTGCTCCTTCAAGCGGGCTCTTAAAACTCACCTGTTCCTTAAGGCCTACCAACCATCCACTTAACCTCTCACCTCTTCTGGTTCTCCCCTGCCCCCTTTCTCTCTCCCCGTTGCTTCACTGGCTCCCTTATGTACCTGATTCTGTTTACCCTCCCTTAGGATGTAAGCTCGTATGAGCAGGGCCCATCTTCCCTCCTGTCTCCATACCCGTTCTTCCGCTCCGTCTCTACTGTATTTGCCTGCCTGGAGTTTCTGAAGTACTGGTACTTTGTGTTTATTGTTCTGTACTGTCTTACCCTGTATATTCTACTGTTTGTACCATGTACGGCGCTGCGGAAACCTTGTGGCGCCTAACAAATAAACGATAATAATAATAATAATAATAATAATAATACATACACAGATATACTCAAATGTATACATATGATACAACAATATGATGCACACCAGGGTTTCTGCCACAACCTTACAAACCTTGCTTTGTGTCTTCCAGCATATGTTTGTCATAAATAGCTTTTGCAGAGTCCAGTTCTTGGTCAAACATAGCAATAAGAAGAGGGTATTTCTCAAATGCATCTTCTGCAATTAATGGTCTGTCCAGCAGGCTCCCAAACATATCCAACAGCTGTAACCGAAACAATGGATGCATGTGATTAGATGAATCGCTCATATCTACACCAGTAAAAACCAGTGAATAGCATAATACAGATGTATTTGGGCAGCAGATTTGACATTATCAGTAACCTACAAAGCACAGGCGGGCGACGTGAGACTATCCAGCTGTTGTGGAATAAAAACCCCAGTACACATACTGGGGCTTGTAGTTCTGTGCCAGCTGGCTAGCCACAGGTTACACAAGCCTGCTTTACAGGGATAAAAAGTTATGTTTTCAAATACAAAATAAGCAACAAAACCACAGAGACCATTCCTGTAAATGTTCAGCTATGGTCATGTGAGTTTGTACGGAACTAGACATTTTCAAAATAATTATAAAATGGTCATAGCCGCTTTACTCCTCGAGGAAGTACTACACACCCTGAAGGCATGTTCCAGGCCTGAGGCGTCATCAAATGCCAGGTAGAACACGGTCCCCAGCCGCCTGTCCATATCTTCCACTCTCAGCTTGAACTCCAAGACATCTGCCTCAAATTCCTAACAAAGGACAAACAAAGTCAGAGAGAGAAAATGTAATTATACAACTAAAGCTGGTAACATGCTGGAAATATTCAAAGTATGAGTAAAACACATCAGTGAACATTCTTCTGCCTCTTGAAAAAAAAAAAGGAACTTATAGCTATTAAGTCATCCCACCAGCAGGGGGCATCTTTGGTTTGAAGCAGACCTGAAAGTTTCTGGATTTGAGGCGGTTCTGCTACAGTGCAGAAAGGAGAGAAAACTTCAATTATATTTAAAAGAAAAAAGTCCTGATTGTAGATTAATGCACACAAATAATACAGATGTGAACAAGGCACATAAAAGGTTTTCAAAGCACTTACAACCTAAAAAAAATCTTGATAATTACATTTTTTTTTCACCCATAGCATTAGTCTGAGAGATTAATATAGATGTGTGTTTACTTTGTACTTATTCAGATTTCAATAATTATGATATGCATTCCAACAATGGAACAGGACTTTAAATGGAGTGATGTCACTAAAGTTGGAGTACACTAAGCATGTGGGCTAGGGGCACTTGGCTTTGACAGACGGCTGTTTCTGTGTTTAGACATAGTTATTTTTTTTTTCGTTCGATTTACTAAAAAGATGATCAGATAAATGGGTGATCGGGATGACTGCCTGCAGTTCCCCTCCAAAACACTGGATGGCACTATCTTTTTTATCTTCATTTCCGATTTTACAAACTTTTATATATAAATAGGAATAAACTAAAAACTCTGTAAGTAGGACTCCTAAGTGACTTATAATATCCATATTATCTTGACCAGACATATTATAAAGAAGTATCTAACCTGTAAATATAACATTCCTTAGGGTGTATTAATAGTTTCTTTATTGCATAACAAATATTTTTAAGTAACGTTTAAGTATATGGAATAATGATGATGGAGTAAATATACATGGAATAATGCACTTCATACTGTAAATCATATGGATATTATAAGTCATTTAGGAGTCCTACTTAGAGAGTTTTTAGTTTATTCCTATCTAAATTTAAAAGCTGTATATGTTTGTTGTAGTTGGTAAAATCTGACGTGAAGATAAAAAGATAGTGCCATCCAGTGTTTTGGAGGAGAACTGCAGGCAATCATCCCAAACATCCCTTTATGTGATCATCCTTTTAGTACATTCCTTTATTTGTAATCTATGGACTTTTTTCTCTGGCTCAGTAAATCACATTGTAGTATAAGGATCATAAATCAGAGCATGGGGGGAAATGTAGCATTCTAAAGTATCAAAGCTAATGTAACGATTGTCTTATAAATATGTAATTTGTTTTTTAAATTCTGAATGGAAAATAAATTATTGATGGATGATTTAAATTTGGTCTTGGGATTCTACTTTATGCTACCTGGTCACATACATTGCTGTGCAGCTGAGGCTTCATCTTTCATGCGCGTGGATAACAGCCTAATAAAAAGTTTTATTAGCTCCTTAATTAAGCTTGTGCAAGAGACTGATTTGTGGAATAATAATCACTATATCTTGTCAAGGACAAAGAGATTGATCATGCTTAGTCACCGCTGGGTCATTCATGCATGTTTAAAAACTGTCACAGGATCACTCCCTACTCTGACTTCCAGAGTGTAATGACTGGCAGTCTGCTCAGCAACACAAATCAGACACACTGATAAATAATAGTCAGCTGAACTCAACTCTCGCAGTCTGCCCCCTGGTGGAGAGTTCAAATGCTGCATGGATTTTAAGTTTGCAAGCAGGGCCCTCTTATCTCTCCGTAGGTATTACCCAGTATTGTTTAATTACTGTTTGTTTCCAGTTGTAAAGCGCCACGGAATTTGCTGGCGCTATATAAATGAATGTTGATGATGATGCCTGAAGGAACAAGTCCAATTTAAAAAATTCATTTAAAACTCCTTAAGGGTTATTTAGAGCTGCAATTTTGCATTTTTGTAAAGAGCAGCTCTGTGCTGGCATCAGTTATATTGTCAATGGGAGGGCCTTTTGCTCTTTACACAAGAAAGTGATTTTTTATTATTTAATATAAACATTAAAATGTATAAATGTGACGAACGTAATACAGACCCAACGTCCTCTCACTCTCATGGGTCTAGCCTCCTACACAAGACTCCAGTGAGCAGTGGAGAACATTGATGAAGTGGGTCCAACATCTGAAGGTATGCAGGTCTTTAAAGTGACATTAATACTATTTCCAGCATGTGTATTCCCCATTCGCAAACCCGCAAATGGTGGCACACAGTTAGGGCTTAATAGCGCATCACCAGGAACTATAACAAAATCTGGGCAGCGTACTGCCGATGCCACTAGAGTCCTGGGCCCATCACTCTGCTCTGTGATTAGCAGAGAGGGCGTCTCTTCTGGGCATACGTGGACTAGCACATGCGCCACTTAGAAGAGGATTGTGCCCTAGTAGGGTGGGGTTCGAGGACCCACTCACCTGCAGACCCAGTAGCGGCTGCACCCACAGTAGTTCTGCCACTGCACACAATGATTCCTCAGGGTGACTTGTTAGAGCAAAAATTGGGCAGGCTCTTTATTTTGTTCTCTGCAGACAAACAGGCTGTGGCAGGAATAAAAGCACAACGCTTCCACATGTTTGCATTTTCATAAATGACTCTGAGATATCTACTCATACATGTGATAAATGAGTCAATTAGTGACATCACTACTAGCCAGCTTTTGATGACTAGGGGCCTGATTCATTAAGGATCTTAACTTGAGAAACTTCTTATTTCAGTCTCCTGGACAAAACCATGTTACAATGCAAGGGGTGCAAATGAGTGTTCTGTTTTGCACATAAGTTAAATACTGACTGTTTTTTCATGTAACACACAAATACTTGATAGCTTATTTGTACACTGAAATTTAAAGTTGATATTTGTGTGCTACATGAAAAACAGGCAGTATTTAACTTATGTGCAAAATAGAAAACTAATTTGCACCCCTTGCACTGTAACATGGTGTTGTCCAGGAGAAAACGTATTCAATTTTTTTTCCTTAATTTTCCTTAATGAAGCAGGCCCTACATTAGCATACATTGCTGTTAAAAGGGTAGTTCATATATTGATCCAAGTAAGTGACTAGGGATGTAGGACAGATGTAGATCTGTTAATAAGAATGATAAAGGTTATATGTAAAGGATGTATATGATTCTTAGTGGGTAAAGCACTGCGTTCCGGTTGAAAGAAGATGATAAGAGTGTAAGTTCTCTGTTAGATTGTAAGCTCCACGTGCAATGCCCTTTTCTCAGTCTATTACATTTTTCTTTAATTGTCCAGAGCTGCTTCTAACCTTGGCTCTGTATAATAACAATACAGTTGTAATTCTGGCCATGCATGCTGCAATTGGCCCGAAATCTCAGCGGGTGTAGCCCGAAAACTACCTCCGTGCACGATAATATTCTGAATCGAACTGACCAGATCATTATCTGCCACGTTGGTAAATGTGGTAATAAGATGACTGCAGATCGCTCCTATCAGTGTGCACTCATCTTCTGAACACACAACCTCAAGCCATGTCGGAACAGACCAGGGGGTAAAGGTATCAAGCTGAGAGTTTGCCGATGGGTTTGAAAAGTGGTGATATTGCCTATAGCAACCAATCAGATTCTAGCTCTCATTTTGTAGAATGCACTAAATAAATGATAGCTACAATCTGATTGGTTTTTCAAACCTGCTGGAAAACTCTCAGATTGATACATTTACCCCCAGGTCTTTGAGTGACCAAGTAGGACATTGGTTCTGTCACTTGGGCCTTGAGGCGAGCAGATGGATTGGCTTATGTGTGACAAGCTTTAGGAGCTTCCATCCTCATCCATTGGCTGGTTACTTGCACAAGAGTGGAGACTCGAACTTCAGGGACACACAAATTCAACCAATGAACATGAGGTTGCTGTAAGTGCCCATCGAAGGAGGATGGTATTTGGTATACATAAGTTTGTAGTGGAAGTTAAGCAGCTGCTGCTGATGAAGATGATGATGAGATGTAATATTATATACTCTGAGCCTGTACCACTCAATATACCACTGACAGAGGATTGAGAAATCCATGGTTCAAAATCTGTCACTCATGGGGGGGGGATTCAATTAGCCGCAAAGTGCCTCACGGATATTCCAGAGACACCTCATAGAGGTGCGAGGAACAATGAGCAGTGATTTCTACCGCAATTGCCGGCAATTGTACTCCCCCCATAGAGCATTCATGTTGTCCTAACTCCTCCCCCGCGAGGAAAGTTTTGTCACAAAAGTACTAATCAAAATAAAACAGAGAAAGTATATTTAAACCCACAGTGCATGTATCCTGTCTTCATAGTGGTCACTACTATTATTTATTGGACTCATAGACGTGACAAACAGACACGTAAACATGAGATCTGACAGAGGGTGTTGCCCACCTTGTTCCCTACGTCCAGGCAGTTGTACGTCCTCTCGGAGAACACTTTGTAAATGTCTTGGAACTCTTGGTACATCTCGGCCACGGTCTGAGTCAAAACTTTTCCTTTAATACCCCCGATCTCTATTTTATCCAGTTTCATCATGTCCAGGGCAGTGACTAATAAATCCTGTGGAGATAAATCAGCAGTCAGAACAAGAGTTAGATTTGGAAATACAGTGTTAGTTGCAAGGAGAGAATGATGTGAACGCTTATAGCATGACTCTTAGGGGTAGATTTACTAAACTGCGGCTTTGAAAATGTGGAGATGTTGCCTATAGCAACCAATCATAGCTGTCATTTTGTAGAATGTGCTAAATGAATGATAACTAAAATCTGATTGGTTGCTATAGGCAACATCTCCACATTTTCAAACCCGCAGTTTAGTAAATATACCCCCTGGTGATACTTCTGATGAAGTTCCTGGCTCTGTGACTGAGGGGTCTATTTATAACCTCAGCACGGTAGCCATCAATATGTCTCACTGCAATGAAGTACCGCTGCAATTTACTATGCCGGGTCTGCTCTGGGACCCCCAGCGTAGACTCCTGACATCAGCAAAGACTTTTTCTTTGTACCTGCAGCCTAACTCTGCTGGCAAATGGAGAAGGCAATGCACAGCACAGTGGCCTAGTGGTTAGCACTTCTGCCTCACAGCACTGGGGTCGTGAGTTCGATTCCCGAACTTGGCCTTATCTGTGTGGAGTTTGTATGTTCTCCCCGTGTTTGCGTGGATTTCCTCCGGGTGCTCCGGTTTATTCCCACACTCCAAAAAACATACTGGTAGGTTAATTGGCTGCTATCAAAATTGAACCTACTGTGTATGTGTGTATGTTAGGGAATTTAGACTAAGTTCCAATGGGGCAGAGACTGATGTGAGTGAGTTCTCTGTACAGCGCTGCGTAATTAGTGGCGCTATATAAATAACTGATGATGATGATGATGTGCGCATGCACATAACGCTTTCACTGGGGATCCAGCGACTCCCGAGAGGCTTCAGATGGATCCCATTGAAAAAGACCAGTAAGGCCATCCTGAGATGGCGTTACTTTGCTACGAAAAGCTTTGCTATTATCAGTTTAATAAATTAGCCAATGCAGCTATCCCCAGAGACGTCTATGGGCAGCACAGTGGTTAGCACTTCTGCCTTACAGTACTGGGGTCATGAGTTTAATTCCCGACCAGTTTGTATGTTCTCCCCGTGTTTGCGTGGGTTTCCTCCGGGTGCTCAGGTTTCCTCCCACAATCCAAAAAATATACTAGTAGGTTAATTGGCTGCTATTAAATCTATGATTTATCCAACCTTAACCCTTTGTCACATAAGAAAACTGGTGAAAGAGCCTTTACACCAACACATTTGGTTTTTCACCATTGGTTAAATAGACCCCTTATTTTTTTTGCCTACGAGGACCGCTGTGGCCACGGAGTACATATACCGATAATCTTGCCATAGCATTTCGCAATTTTGATTTGTAAGCCATGTTTCAGTACAACATTAATGCATGAAAAACAGTATTTTAATGATTAAAACTCTTCCATGAAATAGAACCCTTTCACTGCAACTCAACCCAGCGACACAGCGGCTGGAAAGGGTTACAGAAGAGGGAACTAAGATCGATAAAGTTTTGTATTCAACTGCTGTGCGTCCGAAGGATCAGAATGTTCCTGGTAATGTCCATTAGTTTAACTACAAGAGCAGCCTGCGCACCGCAGCCCCACTTCTCCTGCTACTGCCAGGCGGCTAAACAGAGGCAGGGATAAAAAACAAAACACTTAATAAAGGAATCTTCTAAAAGCATTAATAATTGAAACTTTAAGCTTACAGTTCATTAACTCTAAAAGCACTATTTACCAAGGAGCTAATTTAAGGAGCATGAAAGCCGCCCTTAAAAAAACTGCAACATTAAATTTCAAAGGAGTACAATTAAAATGATGCAGGGGTTCTCAAGTATACACAATTACAGTTTTAAACAAGATCCCTGCTTGAGAGCAAAAGTTGGATGTATAAACCTTGCTTTACGCACAAGTATGGATCAATTTTATATTATAACAGTTCAAAAAGTGTTAAAAAATAAAAAAATTGACATGTTTGCATTTAAAACATTTTTAACACTTCTTTTTGCACTTCAAATTAATTTAAATGAAAATGTGTGTTCTGCATCAATTCCCGACCATGGCCTTATCTGTGTGTAGTTTGTATGTTCTCCCCGTGTTTGTGTGGGTTTCCTCCGGGTGCTCCGGTTTTCTCCCCCACGCCAAAAACATACTGGTAGGTTAATTGGCTGCTATCAAAATTGACCCTAGTCTGTCTCTCTCTCTCTGTCTGTGTGTGTTAGGGAATTTAGACTGTAAGCTCCAATGGGGCAGGGACTGATGTGAATGAGATCTCTGTACAGCGCTGCGGAATTAGTGGCTCTATATATATATATAAATAGTGATGATGATGATGCATTATCCTGGGTTCTAGCAGCCGGAGGTGAACTTGCCATGATATAAAATCCAGTTAGGCACACTAACTGCTACACTATTCAATAGTTTCATCATTAGAAATGACAGCGAAATGGGATATTAAGAATACTGGATTTGTGCAGCATCTGCCTCTAATTCGTGCCAGTAAGACAACGTGCTGTGGGGATCACTTGTAATCCTCCTTTGTAGCTTCACAGCAACAAAAATATCCCTCTTTGGAATGTAATTACTTCTCTGCAGCAGGCTGGATTTAGTGGCATTAACTCAACCTCTAAGACACTGGATGAGTGGGTCTGGCAGACGAAGGGTTACACACAGGAAGGACTTCAATCTTCATTAAATATGCTCTCTCCTGTGGTTCTAAGGAAGCTACCGCGGGGTATTGCTTCAGATAAAATGCTGGCTTTATTCTGGTTTGTTCAACCAAACTGAAGAATCAACATGTTTATATAAGAAACAGACAATATATTGATCATGTTGATATTGATGTTGCTGTACAGCTCTCTTAGAAGATAAAACGAGCAGCACAGTTGACAACTTCCCTTAACAGGAAAGCTTTAAACTTTTTTTTTGGGGGGGGGGGGGGGGGGGAGAAGAGGAGAGGACGGGAATAAATGTCAAATATAGACTTAAAGGGTCTACATTGTATATGTGAACTCTAGGCTGTATCTAACTATTGGTTAGATACATTCTCTTGTAGAGTTTATGTTCCAGGATCTTATTAAGCAGACACTTGATTTTCAGGGAGAGATAGGGCAGAGACTGGCTGAGCTGGGGCTCCCATAGTGAGCTACCCAGGCCCGGCGCTCCCATTAGGCAAGGTTAGGCAGTTGCCTAGGGCGCCGGGCTCTGGAGGGCGCCACGGCGACCGCTGACCATACCTTTCACAGGCCCGCCACACAGCTTCAGATACATCCACAGGGAGGGGGGGAGGGACTATTGCTCACCACCACCGCCGCCTCTCTGCTCCGTCTCCTCCCCTCCACTCACTGACTGACTGTCGGGCGTGACATCATCATCACGGCCCGACAGTGTCAGTGAGTGGAGGGGAGAAGACGGAGCAGAGAGGAGGCAAGTTAGAAGCAGGTAAGAAAAGACGCACATTTTCAAAATCGGCGCCCCCACCCTGCACACATACACACTATTTTGTAAGTGTGCAGGGTGGGGGCGCTGATTTTGAAAATGTGCCGGGCGGGGGGCACCGATTTTGAAAATGTGCCTAGGGCGCCACGGACCCTAGCACCGGCCCTGGAGCTACCTTGGGCTGGGTCAGTGGGCTACCTGTATTTTTTCCTAATAGGCTGCTGAGCCGAGTCTTGTCCCCCAGGCTAAAATTTACCATCCCTCCCCTGGGTAGGGGTGTATTCAGCATTGTGGTTACACCCAGGTGCCCAGAAGAAAAAAAAAAGTCTACAAAAGGTGTATTTATTCTTTAAATCCCAGATGCCGTCAGTGTCCCTGTTTTCTAGCACCAACATGTGATGTCTTTTCTTCTTCTCCAGAGCTGACAACTGTCACCGAGGGCAGTTCCAGCTATTCCACATTCGCCTGTATACTCTAAGAATTGTTGAAAAGAAAGTATGTAAAATATAGTACAATTATTTACAAGTATTCTTATCAAGTACATGCAGTTTTACACAGTGTTGTACAAGTGATATTTTAGACGCCGTTTTACTGACCAACATGTCTAAGATATAATGAGACATTTTCAAGATACAGTTGGTGGCCAAAGTCTTATTTCTAGTATGAAGTGTTATTTCAGTAAGCTGTAGTACCCAGTATAATGATTTTCATCTCTAACCTGTGAACCTTAAGCCGCACAGAGAAAAGGGCCACCCGCTGTCGTGTTGTACTTACCTCGATGGCTTCCAGTCTCTTTATGAAGCAGTCCAGTCTTGAAAAGATGAGCACAGGGGGGAAGTCCCAAGTTCTCACTTCTTTACCGTTTCCAAAGTAGCTGGGCAGTTTGTCCCTCTTATCTTCAAATGTGTGTATGAGAGAGCGTAAGGTGGAGAGGACTTCACGCACTCTGGCCACACTTTCCTCCGGTTCCCCCTTCATCAAATCTTCTGGATTTAAGTAGTTTTGAGCCTGTGTTAGATAATGGAGAGTATCGGAAGATGTTCAACATGTCAAATTATATCCTGAAACACGCTTACACCACACACAGGGGTCATGGTATAAAGCCACACACAGATAGCCTTGGGGTCATCTTATAACCACCATAGATTTAGGTTATCCTTCTGGTGCTTGCTATAAGCAAACGGTGATTACCAGCACTGTGTTGTATGTTAGTTCTATCCTGGATCTGACCACGACCCCAGTGATGTCACAGTCCGAGGTCACAGATATCCCTTACTACTAGACCACACCAACATACTATTGTTCTTTTAGAGAATATTATCAGTGAGACTGACAGGAGAGCTCTGTGAGAAATGAACATAAATGGCGATGGTGAATAGGTACAGTTGAATAACAAGAATATTTTATATATTTATCCCTTAAAGGCTAACTCCGCCCAAAACTACACATTTTCTTTTGGGAGAATTCCACTCATTAAACATTAAACCAAAATATTTCTTAGCTGGGTTCTCTGTTCCACCTGATCCAAGGGGTGTGTGACGTAGTCCAGCAAAGCTCTCATTGCTTATGGCCAGGTGGGCTGGTAGGAGCCCAGAGAGCTTTACGAGACCATGGCATACTTCAGTGGACCCACCAGACTGGGGGAAATGCTGGTCCCAATTGTAAAGCGCTACGGAATATGTACACTAAAGAAATAATACAAGGGGGGAAAAAGTAGTTTGTGGTTGTAGGTGTTGGTTAATAAAGCTGGACATGCCAGACTAGCAGCCAATCTGGCAGAACAGTGTGCAGTGTGTGGCCTCATGAACAATTGTCCCTAATACTCAAAATCCAACCTGATCTGATTGGTCAGAATGAAAAATTAGGTTGACCAATGGCATCCATTACTGTCTGTCTGGTCACTAACCCATATTCGGTAGAGCACACGGGAGGCCTAAACAACTGCATCTTTGTGGCCCTCCACCGGGGGCTGGCTGGTAAATTTTAGTAGCCAAAGTCGAGACGTGGCTCAGCAGCCTATTAGGAACATTATAAAGGAACAAAAAAATGCAGGTGTCCCAGTAACCCAGTCCAAGAGTCCACTATGGGACCGACTCGGGGCGGCAGATACCCCTCTGACCTCCAACCTAGCCAGCCCCTGGTTATTACTGTATAGGAAAGAAATGTGTTTGTTTCGGTTGCACCGAGTAAGATGACCCCGACACAACCCTCCAGGAGAATATATTACGCCTGTGGATGGGGCTAGTAGCTCACTCACCTGTTGGATGAAGAGGTTGCAGATTTCTTGCATCAGGACTATAAATCGTGTGGGGGTGTTGTAGTATTTGGAGCGAGCCCACACCAGGCACAGCACATGCAGCAGAGGAACAATCAGAGGTTTCGCCTCATTAAACTCAACATTCTCTATTTCATCAAAGTGGCGCTGGAGAGGCTTCAGATGGAGATTGATATCCTGCGCTTCGGACAAGGCTGGAGTTAAGAAAAGGACATGGATGAATTAGGATGACAGATTTACATAGCTGAGGAGGCATCTTTTCCTGGGCTGAATCAATATGCACGAGAATGAAGTCTATCAATCCAGTAAGAACTAAGGACATCCCTCCCGAATGTGTTGACAAAACTGGACCCACACTGATCGTGCCAGCAAAGTCGGTCTCTGGCCCTGCGAGGGCTATTCCATATGTGCCGCAGTGTCCGACTAAAAACGTGTTTTAAAAAAAATTGAATAAAATCTCTATTGTATTTCTCCCTGATCTAAGAATATCAAATATCTTATAAAATAAGCCATATTTGGTATTCCTCTAATTGGGAAAACTAGTTAACTTAACTCACTTATGGAGTATATTATTGGGGTTGGTGAACGTAACCTTTGATAGAATCATAACAAAGGTATGTTCCCCCTATTTTTGCTATTATTGTTACAAATAAATACATATATAATTACAAGTTAACCCGTGCATGATACTCATGCATTCTAGTCAAATCAAGCTACTTAAGGTGTTAAAAAGGTTCTTGTCATACATTTGGGCCTAGCCCAGGCCTCTTCAGGGGAAGAGCGTTACTTCCCGACGCAAGCGCCCTTTTTTAACGTGGTTTTGTCCACATGTCACCACCTCATCATTTTTCTCCATCACCTCATCCTTCATCTTCATCGCCACATCCTTCATCAAGCTATTTAAGGTGTTAAAAACTCCCCACTGTCACACCCGGCAACCACCAACCACTCCCAACTGTCACTTCTCCTTCAAGAAATATATAGGTCAGTGTATAACTCTGCCCAGCAGGTGGCGCTGCAGCTTGTTTTTTTTTTTTCACACACGCCACTAGGCATTTATATAGTAGATTACAATATGCTATCAATAGAACCCCAAAGTGTTATTGAATAGAATAAAAAGCATAACAGATATTTCCAGTGAATCCATTGAGGTACAAAACCCCTCCGGTCATTAAGGGGTAACTTTATTGTGCTTCTCTGCATCCTCTCTAGTTTCAGGACATGGTTTATGTGAATTGGTGCCCAAAACTGAACTGTGTTTATAAATAGGCAAAATTGTGCTTTTCCATCTTGAGGGTGTGCCCCTTTTTAGTGGAAGAAAATGTCCTGATGTTTCTAGATGTAGCAGATTGACATTGCTCACTCTATGATCTACATTTATACCTATATCTTCTCCACTGTGGATTCATCCAAGAATAAAGGTCATTCACAATGTACAAATAGGGCCGATCTACAATGGCTGTCCACCTGATGGCCTTTGAAATACAGAAGTGGAAGTTGCTGAATCAATTTATAGGTTTTATAGGTGGCTTTCCATACATTTGCAAATGTGTCCAACTGAGACTTTTGCATTTTTATGTACAAGAAGAAATGGCAGGTCCTTTGCTGGCTATAGCAGTGTGCTGGGGGATTTTTCTCTGTGTCTGTTCTTTTCTGGATAACCCCACCCTTTCAAGCACCTGCTTTGAAGCTATAAATAGATCAAGCAACTTCCACTTCTGTATTTGTCTGAGAGGTATGTTGGTGTCAGTAGCTGAGGGGGAGTGCTGGCGCTGTATTGCTATTTGGAAGCTTCTGGGGTACCTCTTGGTAAGTTAGCTCTCAATTTAAAAACACATATATGTATGGCCCAAATATATGGAACTCTCACTGTTTAGAGTTAGGACCACCCTATTAGCAAAAGCGCCGTGGTGTGGCGGATGACTTTCCATACGAGGGAGAGAGGCCATTAAGCCGAACCTAGTTAAAATCATGTGTTTGTGTCCAGCATGTGCTTAATGCTGCAGGGTTAAATCTGGGAGTGAACAACCCATAGAAGGAAGGGGAGGGTCTAATGGTTTCATATTAGCAGTAGAAATTGGAGACGACTTCCTTTTCCAAGGAATCCGGATACCTCCCTCCCACCCGGCATTAACAGTTTATAAGAACGAAGTCTTTTATTCAAGACAGACGAGTTGCAGTCGGAGTGGGAGAGCATCGCAGTAGGCTCACGGTGAGCAGACGGTATTTACGCGGTTAGGGGTAATGGTCACTGTCCTTTTCGAAGTACTTGACTCTGGGTTACTCTAGTAAGGAGGCCCCTGGGATGCCTGGTAAGGGCATAACACCGTTTGAGTCCAGAGGGGGATAGTTGATTATTGTTCCACAAAAGTACCGGCCAATAGATAAGGTTTATCCTGGGTCGGTGGGAAGGTGTTCTCCCAAATTATTGGTATATGCTTTTAAGCTGACTGCGTTGCTCTCTCCGCCACCTCCTTTAAGCCAATCAAAATAAATCTGCCCTTTCTTGCAAATCTTACATTGTTGTCCGTGTCTTTATTATGGTTACTGGTATTAAATATACAGAGTTTAAGTGTAAGGTTTGGTACATGCAGAGGAAATCAACACTATGCATTTTAATTTGCAAATGTGTGCAACTAAGACTGCATTTTTATGTACAAGTAGAAATAGCAGCTCCTTTGCTGGTTATTGCAGTGTGCTGGGGGATTTTTCTCTGCCTTTGAAATACCCCTCTAATACTCATGGCCTACCCATTTATCTCATTTAAATAAACCATGAGGGTTGAGAGAGGGGGAATAGAGAGAGATAAGGGGGAGAGAGAAGGGGAGGGGGGACAGAGAGTGAGAGAGAAGGGGGGAAGAGAGGGAGAGGGAGATGGATGGAGAGAGGAAGAGAGGGAAAGGGTGAGAGAGAGAAAGGGGGAGGAAGAGAAAAATGGGGGAGAGAGAGAGAGCGAGAAGGGGGAGAGAGAGAGAGAGACACAGAGTCAGAGAGAAGGGAGAGACAGGGAGAAAAAGAAAGAAGGGGGAGAGGGAGAGAGAGAGACAGAAAAGGGAGGGAAAGAGGGAGAAAGAGAAAGAAAGGGGAGAGGGGCAGAGGGAGAGAGAGGGAGAAGGAAGAAAGAGAGAGAAGGGGGAGAGGGGGACAGAGAGAGAAAAGGGAGGGAGAGAGGGAGAAAGAGAAAGAAAGGGGAGAGGGGCAGAGGGAGAGAGAGGGAGAAGGAAGAAAGAGAGAGAAGAGGGAGAGGGGGACAGAGAGAGAGAAGAAAGCGAGAGAAAGAGAGAGAAGGGAAAGACAGAATGAGAGAGGGAGAAAGAGAAAGAAGGGGGAGAGGGAGAGGGGGAGAGAGAGAGAGAGAAAGAGGGAGAGAGGGAAAAAGAGAAAGAAGGGGGAGAGGGAGAGGGGCAGAGGAAGAGGGGGAGAGAGAGAAATAGGGAGAGAGAAGGGGGAGAGAGAGAAGGGAGAAAGAGAGAAGAGGGAGAGGGGGAGAGAGGGAGAGCGAGAAGGGGGGAGATAGAGAAGGAGGAGAGAGGGGGGTAGAAAAAGAGAGAGAGATGGAGACTGATAGGGGAGGGGGAGGGAGACAGAGACAGAGATATATTTGGCTTGTGATCTTTGTGAGCCTCCTTTTCTTTTTTTAAGACATATGTGTTGTAATGAGTCTTGCCAGCTGCATTGCAGTTATATTAATAACAACAACAACTTGTAACATACCTATTGCTTTAAAAAGGAATGTCCTTAATACTTTTAAAGAGTGAAGGGAAAGGTTTTACACCCCTAACACTAAGCTAGCACATTATAGAGACCTCTCTCCTGATTTAGTGGTTTAAATGAGAGGAGACTGCTGATTGGATGAGCATAATGGCCATCCAATCATAAAATCCCTCTCATTCCTCATTAAAAGTTCTACATAACAAAAATGAATAAGAGAGGGAGAGGTAGTGGGTTATTATGCATGAAAACGGAATGTCGACCCAAAAATAAGTCACCTGTGATATGAAATCTCCATAGATGGCGACAGAACTATTCATCTGTCCTGAGTGCAAAGCACACCCTACCTGCTACAACATCCCTGAACAGCGCTTTGAATGCTGGGAAATAGCTGCTCTGCATTTTCTCCAGCAGTTCTGCCATCCTACGTACTTTCGTGGTTTTTAGTTGATTGTATATACATTCCAGGTCTGCGTATCTGAAAATACAAGAAGCAATTAAAAAAAAAAAGTGATTTAGACCAGGAGGAGGTCACTTACAGAGTGCACAAGATGCACTGTGCAGTGCAAAACCAACTTTGGACCGACTTTGTGTCTTATCTACGTAGGACCAGCTGGACTTTCTCCAAGGCAAATGGATTTTCCAAGCAAGATGGAGGTGCTTGTGGAAGAGATTACGTTTTTCTGAGTCAATTGGTGGATTGGCCAGAGTAAGGGCATACCTTGTAAAATACGAATAATGCGCACTGGTATGTTACAAAAACTAGTAAAATAATGGGGATGAGAGGGTACTTTTTAGAATTGGTATTTGCTTCACAAAAGGGGCACACTGCTATATTTATTCCACAAAAGGACTTGAATTTTGCCCCAGCTCAGAGTGGTATACAGGTCCTGATTTATACTTTTAGCGGGACTCATGTTGCACTTTCACTGTGTACTTCAAGCATTGTAGCAAAAAGCTTCACATACACAAAATCCCCTCAGTCGAAAGGTTAATTTAAGCCGACCCAAGCAGTATTTTAGGAAACAATGGGGAAAATTGATGTGCGCTAAGCAGACCAGGTGTGAGGATACTGAAACAAGTGGTTTTGTGGTGCACATACAGGACACTTTGTATATGACCTCCACAGTGATGTGACATGTATATTTAAAGAGTACCCACCAGAAGAGCAGTAGGAGATATCCCCTCTTAGTTCGATAAGGCAACAATTTGATTGCAATAGAAAGTGCCAGTCTGTAGCCTGAGCCCCCATAACCTGGCAAAGCTCTGGAATCACCATCTAATAGCTGAGAGATCCAGCGCTAAAGTCATTTCTTTAATGTCTACTCTTGGGGAAGGGGAGGAGCTTTCTTACTTGCCCACGTTCTGCCAGGATAGAGAGCAGTGGGCAGCACTTTGAGGCTTTCAGCTAGATGGTAGATCCTGTTCTGGTCCCAATGTTGAGAAACCATGCATTACAGCCAGCTGGTGACCTTGCTCCATACTGGTCAGTACTGTAGCCAAATGTTATCTGGAAAGGGAGACCAGAACTCACAGTTACTGTACCTGTTTTTCCAGAAATCGAGCTCTACAATGGGGTTTGGGTTCCTTCCTTGTAAAAGCTGCTCAGATGACTCTCTCTTCAGCACTCCACGCACCTGATGACTCCATTGGATGATGGCAGATTCAATGGCATGGACAATGGTCTTATCTAGGAGGTCACTGTTAAGGAAACAAGTTGGAAGCATGAACTTCGGTTTACATAGAAGCGCATTTGACACCACAGTATTCCTGTATCAGTGTGACAGGAGCCTCACGTCACTAATCTCTTCCTTTGTAGAACCCTTAACACTCCACAGAGACTGCGCTGACCAAGGTTGTCAATGATTTGATCACAGCAAAAAAGAATAACCATTACTCTCTTCTAATTCTCCTGGATCTCTCTGCTGCATTTGACACTGTTGACCACTCTCTCCTCATACAAACGCTACAATCTCTAGGTCTTGAAGGCACTGTCCTATCCTGGTTCTCATCCTACCTATCTAATCGCTCTTTCAGTGTTAATTTCTCTGGATCCACCTCTGCTCCACTTCCTTTATTAGTTGGAGTACCACAAGGCTCAGTCCTAGGTCCTCTGCTATTCTCTATCTTTACCACTTCTCTTGGAAAACTAATAAGCTCCTTTGGATTTCAGTATCATCTCTATGCGGATGATACACAAATTTATCTATTCTCTCCTGATCTTTCACCATCTGTGTTGTCTCGCGTTACTGACTGTCTTTCTGCCATTTCATTTTGGATGTCTTCTCGCCAACTCAAACTCAATCTTTCAAAAACTGAATTAATAATATTCCCACCCAAAAACAGAAGCTTCCTGCCTGACATTTCAATTTATGTTGATAACATGACCATAAATCCCACCCCGCAAGCTCGTTGCCTAGGTGTAATCCTTGATGCACAACTGTCATTTATTCCCCACATCAACTCTATATCAAAATCATGTTACATACACCTAAAGAACATTTCCAGAATATGCACATATCTGACACAAGACACCGCAAAAACATTAATTCATGCACTCATCATCTCCCGCATCGACGGCAATTCCCTCCTTACTGGTCTTCCCAAAGTCAGACTTGAACCCCTACAATCTATTTTGCATGCAGCGGCTAGATTGATTTTCCTTACTAACCGTTTTTCCTCTGCTGAGCCACTCTGTCAGTCTCTACATTGGCTGCCTGAATTTCAACAAATCCAATATAAAATTCTTCTACTAACACACAAGGCCATCAACAAAATTGCACCGACACACTGGTCTCGAAATATCTCCCCACTTGACACCTCCATTCTGCTCAAGATCTACGTCTCTCCTCCACTCTCATCACATCCTCCCATTCTCGGTTACAGGACTTTTTCCGGGCTGCACCCACTTTGTGGAATTCCCTCCCACGCACAATAAGACTTTTCTCTAGTCTTCAAACCTTCAAGCGTTCACTGAAAACCCACCTCTTCAGACAAGGTTATGATATTCCTCAACCACCATCTTAATTTCCCTAGATTACCCTATTACCATCCACTACACAGCTAACGCAAGACAACAACCCTCTGACCAACATTGCAAAACACACAGCCCACTCAATACTTTTACCTTTATGTTGTAGCTGGTCCATTGTACACTATGATGTAGCACATGCCCTTGTGTTTCTAACTCCCATTGTCCTATAGATTGTAAGCTTGCGAGCAGGGTTCTCTTATCTCTCTGTCTGTATGTATTACACAGTATTGTTTTATCAATGTTTGTTCCCAATTGTAAAGCGCTACGGAATTTGCTGGCGCTATATAAATAAATGTTGATGAAGATTAACCCTGATCTTTCCACTGTATAACTCTGGGTGTTCCCGGCTGCCATCCATCCCCTATCCATATACCTAGGCTGGGACCATCATCTAATGTATTTCACCAGATCATCCTTTACTGCCATAGTCTGTTGACACCACACAACTCAATCTGCTACACCGTGCCTTACTCCTGCACCGTGCTACACCGTGCCTTACTCCTGCACCATGCTACACCGTGCCTTATTACTGCATCGTGCTACACCGGGCCTTACTCCTACACCGCGCTACACTAGGCCTTACTCCTGCACCGTGCTACACCGGGCCTTACTCCTGCACCGTGCTACACCGGCCCTTAATCCTGGGCCGTGCTACACCAGGCCTTACTCCTGCTACACCGTGCCTTACTCCTGCACCGTGCTACACCGTGCCTTACTCCTGCACCGCGCTACACCGTGCCTTACTCCTGCACCGTGCTACACCGTGCCTTACTCCTGCACCGCGCTACACCGTGCCTTACTCCTGCACCGTGCTACACCGTGCCTTACTCCTGCACCGTGCTACACCGTGCCTTACTCCTGCACCGCGCTACACCGTGCCTTACTCCTGCACCGTGCTACACCGTGCCTTACTCCTGCACCGCGCTACACCGTGTCTTACTCCTGCACCGTGCTACACCGGGCCTTACTCGTTCACCGTGCTACATCGTGCCTTACTCCTGCATCGTGCCTTACTCCTGCACCGTGCTCCACAGGGCCTTACTCGTTCACTGTGCTACATCGTGCCTTACTCCTGCATCGTGCCTTACTCCTGCACCGTGCTACACCGTGCCTTACTCCTGCACCGTGCTACACCGGGCCTTACTCCTACACCGTGCTCCACTGGACCTTACTCCTACACCGTGCTCCACTGGACCTTACTCCTACACTGTGCTACACCGTGCCTTACTCCTGCACCGTGCTCCACTGGGCCTTACTCCTGCACCGTGCTACATCGTGCCTTTCTCATGCATCATGCTACATTGGGCCTTACTTCTACACCGTGCTACACCAGCCCTTACTCCTGCACCGTGCTACACCGTGCCTTACTCCTGCACCGTGCTCCACAGGGCCTTACTTGTTCACCGTGCTACATCGTGCCTTACTCCTGCATCGTGCCTTACTCCTGCACCGTGCTACACCGTGCCTTACTCCTGCACCGTGCTACACCGGGCCTTACTCCTACACCGTGCTCCACTGGACCTTACTCCTACACCGTGCTCCACTGGACCTTACTCCTACACTGTGCTACACCGTGCCTTACTCCTGCACCGTGCTCCACTGGGCCTTACTCCTGCACCGTGCTACATCGTGCCTTTCTCATGCATCATGCTACATTGGGCCTTACTTCTACACCATGCTACACCGGCCCTTACTCCTGGACCGTGCTCCACTGGGCCTTACTCCTACACCGCGCTCCACTGGGCCTTACTCCTGTACCATGCTACACCGGGCCTTACTCCTGCACTGTGCAACACTGAGCCTTACTCCTGCAGCGTGCTACACCGGGCCTTACTCCTGCACTGTGCAACACTGAGCCTTACTCCTGCACCGTGCTACACTGGGCCTTACTCCTGCACTGTGCTACACCGTGCCTTACTCCTGCACCGTGCTACACCGGGCCTTACTCCTGCACTGTGCTACACCGTGCCTTACTCCTGCACCATGCTACACCGGGTCTTACTCCTGCACCGTGCAACACCGAGCCTTACTCCTGCACCGTGCTACACCAGGCCTTATTCCTGCACTGTGCTACACCGTGCCTTACTCTTGCACCATGTTACACCATGCCTTACTCCTGCACCGTGCTCCACTGGGCCTTACTCTTGCACCGTGCTACACCGTGCCTTACTCATGCATCATGCTACAGTGGGCCTTACTCCTACACCATGCTACACCGGTCCTTACTCCTGCACAATCACAGTTCTGACCCTTTAATCCACCTATTTTATATATCTGCCACGCTGTTAAAACTAACATGGGCTTATTGATACATGTATGCAGAGTTTTGCACACGTGAACAGCAGCCTCCACTAACTCAGTTACATTCTCTGTGTACTAAGCACAAGCAGGACACAGGTGAAAGTGTTGACATAACCGAGCCCTCAGACCTTTGCTTAATATTATCAGCCTAACCAATCACTATTCAGCCGCTGCTGGCACCAATTCAACTTTGTAATGCTTCTTTGTTATTTGATTTCTAAGGTATCAATAAACCACATTTCTAACTGAGCCGTATAACTGAATCAAGTAAAATCAACATAAAACACAAATCAATACCTCCATAAACCAGAATGCAGAGCAACACAATAGTTCCAATTAGCCACTGTAAAATGCGATAAATATTTCTATTGCTCGGCATGAGTAATGTCTATTCTACACTGCTGATTAATAGATGGCATGTAGCGAGTCCCTGAAATGCTGCAAGGGTTAATCAACTCTCCTTCAGCACAATACACAAACTGCTGCTCTATTACCTGTGCAGCAAATTCAACTTAACAGCAATAAATGGGATTAAACAGAGCTCTGTCACAGAGAGTTATACAGCTGGAGCCTGAAAAGTTCACTCACAAATGTACGAAGAAATTTTCTTTGGCCTGATACTTAAAGTGAAGTTATTTTACATATAAATAACATTACAGAATTGTGCAAAATAACAAAATATTGGAACAAAGCAAGGTCCAATCTAACTGCACAGTATAATCAACATGAAATCTCAGGATGATTTAATATTGACAAGCTATCCGGGTTACAGATGTGTACAGTAACATACGAGTAGATACAGGTATCCTCACTTACGTCTCGTTGTCGTAGTTGATGTATTCCACCCTCTCTGATCCTGAAGGAAGAGGGAGCAACGTCTTCCCTCGGACCTGACCCACCATCACAAATACGGTACTTTTCAGGTTGTCCACGTGGCGCATTACATCCTGGGACACTACTTGAGGCCAGTTTTGATGGTTCTTCTGGTTGGCCAAAATTGGGACCACGATCTGTGAAGACAAAAAGCGTTAGACCATCATGTCCAACTCGGATGACCACAGCTAGATCTCTAGAGCACAGGATATTATGATGTCAACAAGGACTGATTCAAGAAAGGATTACATCACTTTGGTCAGAATTGTACTGAAGCTTAATTGTGAGTGATCGCCGCAATGTCCGGCAGCGCACATTATCGCTTATTAAGGTAACGAATCTCCACTCATTTTCTTGTGCACTTCTATGGGGTGTGAGGTAAAATGAGCGGAGATATACCACCGCGGCGTTGCCTTCATGGACGTTCCGCAGGTAATCCGTGGCACATGGAGCAAAATGTATTCCCCCCCCCCCCCCCCCTTAATGTTACTTGTTATTTTTATGAGGTTCAAAATTTTCTATACAATCTCTGAAGTACCATCAGCAAGATACTGCAGTCCTATGTATAACAAGTAGAGATGCTCAGGCTCGGTTCGAGAAACGAACACACCCGAACTTAGGGGATCCGAGTCGGCTCAGTACTTCTGCGCGCCCTCGGAATTGAAAACGAAGCAAAATGTCATCGTTACGTCCTCGGATCTCACGATTTTTGGATTCCTTCTTAAAATCCAACATAACGGCAGACCCAAGGACCATTCCATCTTGCACCATTTTTCTTTTCTGCCCCTGCTGTGTGCCAATGTGCCCTAGATGTGCTAGGAACTACTGTGTGTTTGTGTCATTGCTCTGTCGCTTACCATCCAGCCAGGTCGCTGCAGTATTTGTCCGAAAGTGTATGAAAATAATATTGTGATCTGTGAGGTGGTCAAAATTGACTGCAAATGACTTCAAATGAGTGTTATTGAGGTTAATAATAATGTAGGAACAAAAAAAGAGCAAAAATATATGATTTCAGCATATTTTAGGATTTTTTCTAAAAAATCCAAAACCAAAACACACGAGGGCGGTTTTGCCAAAACCAAAACACGAAGCTAATCCAGATCCAAAACCAAAACCAGTTCACGGGGGTCAGTGAGCATCTCTAATAACAAGACACCTGGCCACAGTTGTTTTTTTACACGTCTTTCAATTTTAAGGTTCTAACAGTTATAAACGCACATTAATCCGCGTCCCAATATGAGCAGTCATTCTCATGTTTTACTGCAACTCATTTTTAAAGGATAAAACAAAGCATTTATATAGACAGGGTTTTAAAAACAAAAGCAAAAAGATGTTACAGCCTGAATTTTATTGACAGATTCAACGTCTTTTTTAACCTACTAGAACGCCTGCTGAATTTGTCCCTTCCAAGTAATTAGCCTAATTGTATATTGTTTTGGATATAATATACTGATTCAGGGAACGTTAAGGTTGTTTTTCCATTTAAAAAGAGTTTGGATAAGTCTGAATTGTTAGAAGTGGTTGGTGACTAAAGAAAAGCCATCATTAACATAAAAGAGAATATAGAAAGGACTTACCTAATACATATGCAGTTCTGGCTAATGCCTGGTTCTACGCAAGAAACTGAGTAATAGTAATCAATGTGGAAGCTGAACCAATATTCAGCATTTCACTGGAAGCAACAAGTCCTTTTCTATCATTTTATTAAAGTTGTGATAAAGAAAGACATATAGCAATTGGATGGACTTTTAGAGTTGAAGAAACTTATTTCACGTTGTTGCACAGCCCCATTAGGAGAAACGCATAATGCATCTGTCCAGTCACTAATTTCCCCAACTTTATTCACATGATAAGAACTTAGAGCAGTGACAACTTTTATTCATAACAACACTGCCATCTTGTGGCCAAGCCAGGAAAGGACAGCTAGTCTGTATTATTAACTTTAGTTTCAGAGACTTCTTGTTTTGTGATTTGTAATATTAGGATGTGTTTTTGTGATTTGTACCGGGAGGATGTGTTTTTCTGATTTGCACCTTAGGATGTGTTTTTGTGATTTGCAAAATTAAAATCAAAGTATTACATGTTTTTGGCTTTTAATAATACAGGATATCAGTATTCAATATGTACCAGTGACAACATTGCACTGCGAACGTAGTCCCTCAGTGATGTCACTGGTTTCTAGCATACCTACCAACTTTATAGTCTTTATAGGCTTATGTGTCATTTGACAGCAGGGGCGGGGCCAAACGCCGCTATTCACCGGGAATGGCGGCGTTTGGGAGCTAATTCTGCCCACTTCACTAGGAAGTGGGGCACTTCCTAGTGAAGTGGGCAGATGCGGAAGATTGCCACACTCGCCCAGGAGTCCGGGAGACTCTCGCAAAATGCGGGAGTCTCCCGGACATTCCGGGAGAGTTGGCAAGTATGGTTTCTAGTGACATGTGATGGCGGGGCTTCTTACATACGTTGAATATGTCGACACTTATCCATACTTACCAACTTTGAATAGTTGGTTTCCGGGAGCCTGTCATAGGAGGTGGGAGTGACGGGGGCGGGGCTCCAAAATGTGCGTCATTTTGGCCCCGCCCCCATAATGTTATGACGCAAAAAGCGCCATTTTATAGCGATTCCCGGTGAATCGCGGCGTTTGAACCGAATTCTGCCCGAAGTGGGCAGATCAGGGAGATTTCCACACTCTCCCGGGAGTCCGGGAGACTCACGCGAAATGCGGGAGTCTCCCCGACATTCCGGGAGAGTATGGCTTAAAATGTAGAAAGTGTGACTGTCGACAGTCACAATGTCGACACTAAGTGAGCAATGCTGCCGAGCCCGCCAGCAAAAAACAATTATTAAAACATTAAAAAACTACCCCCAACCCCTCCCCTCCCAAAGCACATTAAAACTTGTGCTGGCAGCCAGAGGACCCGGCAGCAATACAGCTAGCGGACCTGCCCACAAAAGGTTAAAAGATTTTTTTGCAACACGATAGGAATCATTTTTACAGATTTTTTTTTTAACGCCATTTGGATTAAAAGCTTACAAGAACACAGATATTGGTAAGTATTAGTGTATATAAATTTAACGGTGACGAGGAGAGTGCTTTGTTTAAATTTCTTGTTGGGGCACTACAGGTCACAGCGGGCATTGGGTGCCAGGGCATGTTGGCACATGTGGGTCCCCAAGTGCCAGCATGCCCTGGTTAGTAGCACCAGCATGCCCAAACTGTTATTGGCAGCCTGGGTTTGCTGGGTCCTGTAGTTCACAAAATGGTGTCTTTTCTATCTAAACCTACTTTATTCCCACCAGGGGTGTGGGAACAGCACTAGAGCTTTCAGCATGGGGCTGCGTACACTTGGGAGGGGGTCCGCACTTTTGTTTTGCAGACCCCAACTTCCTAGGGAATCCAGCCCCACGATGACCAGTCTGGGGCTGGTTGTCACTATGGCAGGGAGACCCCACCCTGCGGTTTCCCCTGCTATAGTGCCACAAGATAGATAGGTAGATAGATAGATAGATAGATAGATAGATAGATAGATAGATAGATAGATAGATAGATATGGACAAAAGTATTCTGGCCCTTCATCCCAAAGGTATTCAATGGGGTTGAGGTCAGGGCTCAGTGTAGGCCAGTCAAGATCTTTCACACTGAACTCATCAAACCATATCTTTGTAGTCCTTGCTTTGTGCACTGGGGCACAGTCATGTTGGAATAGAAAAGGGCCTTCCCCAAACTGTTACCACAAAGTTGGAAGCATAGCATTGTCCAATATGACTTGGTATGCTGAAGCGTTAAGTTTGCCCTTCACTGGAGATAAGGGGACTAGCCCAAACCCTGAAAAACAGCCCCAAACCATTGTCCCTCCTCCACCAAACTTCACAGTTGGCATAATGTAGTCAGGCAGGTAACGTTCTCCCAGCATCCTCCAAACCCAGAGAGAAGTGTGATTCATCACTCCACAGAACACGTTTCCACTGCTCCACAGTCCAGTGTCGGTGGGCTTTACACCACTCCATCCGATGCTTGGCATTGATCTTGGTGATGTGAGGCTTGCATGCAGCTGCTCGGCCATAGAAACCCATTACATTAAGCTCCAGCCGCACAGTTTTTAATGCTTACATTAATGCCAGTGAAAGTTAGGAACTCTTCAGCTATGGAATCAGCAGAGCGCTGGTGACTTTTTCGCACCATAAACCTTAGCAGTCGTTGACCCTGCTCTGTGATTTTACGTGGTCCTCCACTTCGTGGCTGAGTTGCTGTTGTTCCGAAGCGCTTCTACTTTCTAATAATATCACTTACAGTTGTCCAATGGCAAGGGCCCCATTGAAACACCTCAATTCCATAATTAGCAGGTGTGGCCAAATACTTTTGTCTATATATATATCTCAATACTTACACACATACTCTACCGTAGCCAATATTTTGGCACCCTTGCCCTTTTTTCCTCTAAACATAAGTTGGCATTAGCAACTGTATTTGGTCTCCAATATGCTTCAATTATTTATCTGTTATCTGAAATTTGGTCCATTCTTCTTGTAGGATTTAGATATGGACACAAAATTGGCCACTTAAGAACAGTTCAGCGTCCTATCTTGAACTGTTCCTGGATGCTTTTTGAAGTGTGTTTGGGGTCATTATCCTGCTGAAAGAACCATGTCCTTCGATGGAGGCCCGGTTTACCGATATTGGGTTTAACATTGTGCTCCAGTGTGTCTGAAGGTCAGCTTGAATCTGTTGAATGATTGATTGTGGTACATTGTGGTGCTTTCTCCACCATTCAAACAATCCTGTGCTGCAATCTTCATCATCATCATCCCCATTTATTTATATAGCGCCACTAATTCCGCAGCGCTGTACAGAGAACTTACATCAGTCCCTGCCCCATTGGAGCTTACAGTCTAAATTCCCTAACACACACACACAGACAGACAGACACACAGAGACAGACAGACCAGGGTCAATTTGTTAGCAGCCAATTAACCTACCAGTATGTTTTTGGAGTGTGGGAGGAAACCGGAGCACCCAGAGGAAACCCACACAAACACAGGGAGAACATACAAACTCCCCACAGATAAGGCCATGGTCGGGAATTGAACTCATGACCCCAGTGCTGAAAGGCAGAAGCACTAACCACTTAGCCATCGTGCTGCCCAATTTCTCTCTTGCGGTCATGTCAAGAGAGTTTGTCTACAGTGCCTTGGGCTATAAACTTCCTACTATCATTGTGTACTGTGGAAACTGGAACATCAAGGTCTCTAGAGATTCATTTATAGCTTTCAGATTGTCCATACTTGGCTACAATCTTCTGACTGACCTCCTCAGACAATTCTCTGGCTTTCTTTATTTTCTCCACTCCCATTGCAGTACATAGTGTGACCCAAAACAAGAGAATGAGCCACCTGCCACTCACCACAGTTCCAAAGTGAAAGAGAATCACCTGCTTGACATCTAATTATTTCCATTTCCAAAATGCAGCAATAATTATGTCTAGCCCATTGATGAATCTCTGGCAGAATAAGCTACAACTTGGTAAAGTATTCAGCTTTTTGAGCAAATGGTGCTCTCTCTCTCTCTCTCTCTCTGTGTATGTATATATATATATAAAAGCCTATTTACTAAAAGTGGAGATGTTGCCTATAGCAAACAATCAGATTCTAGCTGTCATTTTGTAGAATGTACTAAATAAATGAGAACTAGAATCTGATTGGATGCTATAGGCAACAGCTACACTTTTTCAAACCCGCATTTTTGTAAATATACGCCCAAATCATGGCCAAAACTTGTGGGGTACGCCATCATTGGACACTACTTTGCTTCTTCTGAATATGGTCAAGTGCTTCATCTGTGAAGAACTCGAGGAAATCAAGGTTCATTACTGGGAAACAGCACATTTGGCTGTTTTTTATATTTTTAATGTAATCATGTTATTTTGCTTCTATTCCTATTAAAGTATTTTAATTGTACTACACCAGCCCTGGCCAACCTGTATATGATCCATCTGATTATATGGGGGAGATTCAGCACAATGTGTCTCTGGAATGTCCATGGAGATACATTGGGCAGATGTTCTGGCTGGAAACTCCTCGCTTGTATCTCATAGAGGCGTGAGGAAAAATGAGTGGATATTCCCTATCATAATGGGCAGCATTTGGCGCAGCCAGACATCACAGTGATGTCCAGCGGCACATCTCCGGCAACTGAGATCCCCCAAGGAGTCTAGGATCTCAAGCCTAGTTAGCAGCACTAGGAAGTCAGAGGTTTCACAAAGCTTCAAGACAGAAACTCTCTCTCCTGCTGGTAGACCAATTTCAGATTGGGCTGAAAGGACATAACCCAACGGAGTTGACATAAATAGATAACCTCATCTGTAACTTAAATAACCCTTTATAACAAAACTGACTACCCCAATCATGTGAAAACCCTGGAGGTCATTAACCATTACCATGAACGGCAGCACAGCGAGATAGTGCTCGAGAGGTCAGCCATACCAACACCATCATCCTCTCGAGACCTTGCCCTTAGATGAAGCTCTATCATAACGAGAACCAACTATAACAATTAATGCCACCTGGCAAATTATGATCTTGGGCTCACCTATCCTTGAGAGATGAGTTTATTTACTTACAAAACTTCAAGCAAAGGTCCAATGGCATGTACTTTATGAGCCGCGTGCAGATTTTGATCAAAGAGTTATAGTGGTTAATATCAAAGATTCAGAATTCCCTTGGCTCTGTCACCAGACTCTCTGATTGTAGATAAAATATGCACCCTTGGGTACATTCCCTCCCAGTCACTTTAAAATCACTGTGGCCAGAGACAGCACTTTGA
Source organism: Mixophyes fleayi (assembly GCF_038048845.1). NCBI lineage: Eukaryota > Metazoa > Chordata > Amphibia > Anura > Limnodynastidae > Mixophyes > Mixophyes fleayi. The sequence continues at coordinate 204,502,021 of NC_134407.1, read as the reverse complement.
TAGTAAAGCACTTTACCTGTTCTACCGTGTTGGTTTTCAAACAGACGGAAGATAAATTTGGACTGGGTATTCACAGCTGTAGAACAGCTGTAGGCTGTAGATGGTACCAGGACAAAGTGGGCATGACGCATGGGGCTTCGGACATTTCTGGCCACTGTGGTTGAATACCGCCAGCGTGTCTGAATTCTTCTGAGCCCCAAAATATTACAGTTACAATAATAACCGTGGGACATTGCCACAGGTCCCACAACATGTGAGACTCCCTATTGGTAGCCCTGTCCATAATCATCATCTCCTTGGGACCTTGCCTTTGGGGGTACATTTTTCCATACCCTCAGACTCCATTGCCATGAAGGACCAAACCCACATAATCAGGACTCTCCAGGACCCCTGTACTCATAACCCAATTTTACCCCACACCGGGCTATTCCAAACAGGCAGGAGATGCTTGTTTACCTTCATATTTAGCTTTCTTACTGTTATACCTTAACCCCGCTTACTGCTAGCTCAGTCATGTTTCCTTTTCACAAGGCTTGTTCTAGGATCTATTTGTAAAAAATACACTTGTTCATGTGTCATTGCAATATGATATACTGAAAACTGGTCCCTACATCGATGGTAGTCATTACAGCTACTACGAAAACAACGACAACACTTATCCTGACATAAAAAATAGAAAAATGGAGAAGTCTGCGCTTCCCTTGAGTATGAATGTGTGTTGTGCTGTCTTTGGGAGGAGAGTGGGTGGAGGTGGGTCCTTACCCCGACATGCTCAGCGCGAAGCTGTCATTCCCGACAGACTGGTAATGCGACCAATCACCATCCCGGGACCACAAAATTACGTCACTTTCAAGGGCAACACTGTTATTCCTGCTCTTAGGGGGGTAGTGCATGGAGGCACCACCTGTACAATGTAGTAGCCTTCGTAAAAAACATTGTACAGTCAGCACTTCCTTGCATTACCCCTTTAACGGCACGAATAATAGTATCGCCCTGGAAAGTCACAAAATTTTCTGTTGCTGGGATGTTGATTGAAAATGAGACCTCCAACAATGGCGACCAGTCAGGATTACCAGTCTGTCAGGAATGACAGTATAATATATATATATATATATATATATATATATATACAAGTTAACCTGTGTATGATACTCATGCATTCTAGTCAAATCAAGCTACTTAAGGTGTTAAAAAGGTTCTTGTCATGCATTTGGGCCTAGCCCAGGCCTCCTCAGGGGAAGAGCGTTACTTCCCGACGCAAGCGCCCTTTTTTAACGTGGTTTTGTCCACATGTCACCACCTCATCATTTTTCTCCATCACCTCATCCTTCATCTTCATCACCACATCCTTCATCAAGCTACTTAAAGTGTTAAAAACTCCCCACTGTCACCCCCGGCAACCACCAACCACTCCCAACTGTCACTTCTCCTTCAAGAAATATATAGGTCAGTGTATAACTCTGCCCAGCAGGTGGTGCTGCAGCTTGGTTTTTTTTTTTTTTTCACACGCACCACTAGGCATTTATATAGTAGATATGTATTATATATATACTAGGGGTAGGGGTAAGGTATCATATTCATCCACATTGACCAGCTCCTGTATGTGTGGTATTTTTTATTTTTTTTATTGCTAAAAGCAACGACCAAGACAAAGATGCAGCAGAAGACCATGAAAAACAAGACGTAATTTATACACCTGACAAGACACGGAGTAGGAAAAGCTAATTAGTATGAACGTTGCCTAGTTTGAAATCCTGTTGTTTCTGCAATTATAATTACAGCATATTATAATAATGTTAAGGTTTCGATTCCCATTCTCCTCATATTTTGATGGAATAATTTGACTTTGTGTTCTTTAAATACTATTTTTACAACCACAGGTTTTATGGGAGGCAGAGAGAGAAGGAAAGGGAGAGACATTTATAAAACATTCATACTAACTAGTAATTTTCCTTAATTAGAACAATTTGCCTAAGAAAGTTGATAGTTGGATAGTTTTCTTACATTGCACATGACTTATATAAATGTTCTAACTTTACCTATCAATGTGGTTAGCACTTCTGCCTTACAGCACCGGGGTCATGAGTTCAATTCCCGACCATGGCCTTATCTGTGAGAAGTTTGTATGTTCTCCCCGTGTTTGCGTGGGTTTCCTCTGGGTGCTCCGGTTTCCTCCCACACACTCCAAAAAGTGTGAGTGTGTGTGTGTGTGTGTGTGTGTGTTTAGACTGTAAGCCCCAATGGGGCAGAGACTTATGTGAGTCCTTTCTCTGTACAGCGCTGCGGAATTAGTGGCGCTATATAAATAAATGATAATAATGATAATAATATTTTCGATCACCATATGCCTGGGTGACAACATTACACTTTTTATAAATGTCCCTAAAGATTTGTGGTTGAACCCTACTTCCAAATAGTAATACTTCCATGTCTGAGAGTTCTCTGGTGTAAATATATCACATTGTAAAGCTATCATGTTCTTTGATAATGCGGCCACTCTGGTCCTTGTTCCACGGCAGTTTATGGCTAATATTATACTTCATCTGGCCTATAAAATAAGTGTGACAGCTCTCGCTAATAAAACTTGTATTCTTTCTTCCCTTTTGTCATGTTTTGGGTGGGGGGCAGTGAAAAAGAAATTTGTGAAGGAAATTGAACATAAAACAAAAAATAAAACAGTCATATCATTGTCCCCGACCCTATGTCTCCTGAACACCCTGAGAAAAAGCATCTAATTCTGGTATGCACATAATGATAAGCGCTCGGCGATATAGGGCTACATTTACTAAACGGCGGGATTGAAGAAGTGGAGATGTTGCCTATAGCAACCAATCAGATTCTAGATGTCATTTTGTAGAATGTGCTAAATAAGTGATAACTAGAATCTGATTGGTTGCTATAGGCAACATCTCCACTTCTTCAATCCCGCAGTTTAGTAAATGTAGCCCTCAGTCTTTTTATAGTCATTTTCTGGGGTTGTGCTATTTGGTAAAACTTTCATCTACCTATCAAATTTCGAACAAAAATGTAAAAGTAAAGATTATATTGGATCCAATAAGGTATGTACATGAAGGATCTATGTGTCATATATATAGTATATATGTATCAAAAAAAATAAAAATAATATATATATATATATATATATATATATATATATATATATATATATACACACACACACTCACACACACACCTACTCTCCAAGAATGTCCAGGAGACTTCCGAATTTCTGGGATTCCTCCCGATTTCCTGGGAGAGCAGCCTCCCAGGTCCTGGGCACATTAATTTACTGGCAGTGGTGGGGATTATGATGGGAATCACGCCTCATGGTAGGGTATACAATGCTATTCGCCAAGCCCCGCCCCAACACGGCCACCTGTCCTCCGTATCTCCCAGAGGCAAAGTTGGCAACTATGTAAATTATTTTATTTTTTAACATAAACACACATACAACATACTTGACAAATCTCCTGAATTTCAGTTAGTCCTCCCTGACTCCCGAAACAGTAGGCAAACCTCCTGGACCCTGTAAAATGCCGAAAATTCATGGCATTGAACAGCAGGGGGCGGGGCTTAATTATTTCATTAGGCCCCACCCCCACTATTCAATTCCTTGAATTTCTGTATTTTTTTAGTAGGGGCGGGACTATAGTGACGTAACACGCCCCCTCCTACCCTCTGTCACATGATCTGTACTCCAGGATCTTCCAGAGTACAGATTTAAAAAGTAGGCAATACATGCCCAAATACATGCCCACTTTTAAGATTTCTCCCCCGGGAGATCCGGGGGAGAAGTCATGTGACATGGGATAGGAGGAGTGGTGACATTTACCATAGCCTCGCCCCCACCATAAAAAGCCGAAATTCACAGCATTGAATGGAGGGGTGGGGCTTAATAACACGCTTAAGCCTCGCCCCCTCCATTCACTGCAGTGAATTTTGCCAAATTTCGGGAGTTTTGCCTACTCTTCCGGGAGTCCGTGAGACTCATGCGAAATGCGGGAGTCTCCCGGACATTCCGGGAGAGTTGGCAAGTATGGGCAAATATGACATACAGGGGTCTAAGTGGAAATGTAGATGTGGCAGTATGGGAAATGTAAGCGAATGGAATTTGATAGTTTTATAAGGAAAGCAGCAGGAGAAGTGGCGCTATGGCGTACCACCATACACCACTGTACACCACTGTGTGTGTGTGTGTATGTGTGTGAGCGTGTGTGCAGGGGCGAGCTGGGCCGGGGGGCACCCCCGGGCCGCTCCGTCTGACAGCTGTTCGGGCCGGCCGCCCCCCCTCCTCCCCCCTGTAGACACAATATTTTCTATTACCGGCAGCCGCATCACAATACACGCGATGCGGCCCCCGGGCTGAACTTTGCCAGCCCGCGGGTGTGTGTGCCTGTGTGTGTGTGTGTATGTTAGCTAAACTTAGATATAAAAATGCACAAAGTGTCCCACATGGATCTGGTCATACAGGTGAAAGCTAGCTCTGGTCAAAAAGGGGTTAATGCTGCACATAATTATTATTAAGATTATTTGCTCTCCCTGTACAACCACTACATAACCAGTATGAATAGCTGTCAGTCCTGCTCTTAGTGTGGGATGGGGTGGGACGCTGCACTGTCACCATGGCAATCAAACACACAACTTTCATCTAATAAGGTCTGCATTTGCCCTAAGCCGGGTTAACCTGTTATCTTCTGCATTAGGCATGGATTTTATAAGCATAATGTATTTAACAGTGAATAAATTACAAATTGGGTTTACTGTAAATGCAGGACATCCACGGAGCTTATATAATCACCTGGTGCAGTGCTATACAATAAACACAGCTATAATCTGATTGGTCGCTGCGTTTGTAAAAAAGCCTGTATGGGGTAGCTATGTGGATACCTTACTGTGCCAGGGCAGTCTGACCTTGACCTAAGCTTGGGAATCCCTCCATGCACAGCAGGGAGTCCCTGCCCTCACCTGGTCTGTTTGTAATATAAATCAGTGCCAGTAAACAATGGCTGGCTGAACAAACTTCACACAATCACTGCTAGGTAGACTACACACCTTGTTTACTGGTGAAAGACTTAGTCATAGCTACAAATGCATTGCTGCTTGGGATTTCCAGGGGGGTTGGGCAGGGTTACCAAGCAGGCACTAGCTCACAAAAATTCTCAAAAGATCATTCACCCCTGCCACTGTCTAATTAATGAAACCCAATAGCCGGGCTGATCTGTATTAATTTTCCATGCCATTCACCTCTTGTAAAAGAATGTTATAGAGATACATACCCCAGGGCCGGTCTGACATTAATGGAACCCTGCAATAAGAGTTATCCAAAAGCACAATCTAATATTAAAGTGGCAGATGGCAACTCTAGACGGCCATTATTATAATATAAAGCATTGTTAGAGTTTGCTGAAGCCTAGGTTTTAATCAGCTAATGGGATATCAAGCCCAGTGTACAACACAAGAGGAGATGTAAGAATTCTATTAATAAGGAGTAATAAATCCTATTGTGATAATAAGAGCCCATATATTAGAGAGTAAAGGAGTCCTGGGTAATGTTCATGCATTATTGAGTTTGCAACAACTGTGGTAGAATGGGTTAAATAATGGGATGACTTACCACAGTCTACAGAACCAAAAGAAGTCAAATCAACCATTGTGACGCGTTTCACCAGCAGTCACAGCACTTTGTGACTGTGATAATAGGTCTACATGGGAAACAAGTGCTCTGTATATACTTATTTTTGTTTCCACCACTGGATGGATCAACAATGCTATAAGTGTGGTTCATGACAGGTCAATGCTTGAATGCTGAGCATACAGCTTCTTTCTATCGGAAGAGAGTAAGACAGGAGTGTAGGACATCCAATAGGGGGCAGGCTGCTGCAAAAGTACAGCAGAAGGGCAGACACATTTCTAGGCAGCACAGTGGCCTAGTGGTTAGCACTTCTGCCTCACAGCACCGGGGTCATGAGTTCGATTCCCGTGGAGTTTGTATGTTCTCCCTGTGTTTGCGTGGGTTTCCTCCGGGTGTTCCGGTTTCCTCCCACACTACAAAAACATACCGGTAGGTTAATTGGCTGCTATCAAAATTGACCCTAGTCTCTCCGTGTGTGTGTGTGTGTGTGAGTGTGTGTCTATATTAGGAAATTTAGACTGTAAGCTTTAATGGGACAGGGACTGATGTGAATGAGTTCTCTGTACAGCGCTACGGAATTAGTGGCGCTATATAAATAAATGATGATGATTTCTAGTTATAGTGTTCTCGACTGATGTCAGACCTGATGTAGCCCTACTCGACTGATGTAGCCCCACGACAGCATGGGATGTGGTGCAAAGGAGATAAAAGAGCAAATTTAAAATGTGCACACAGATTTAGAGATGGGGAAGGGGCTTGTCCTAGCTCAACTCTAAATTGCAGTGTAACAATAAAGCTGTACAATATTTGTGTGCTACAAGCAAACAGTATTCTCCCTGCATGCAAAATAAAATTAAATCAATGCAACATGGTTTGTCTAGGACAGGGGTAGGCAACCTGTGGCTCTCCAGGTGCTGTGAAACTACAAATTCCAGCATGCCTTGCCACCTATCTGCTGGTTATCTACTGGAAAAGCATGCTGGGACTTGTAGTTTCACAACACCTGGAGAGACGCAGGTTGCCTACCCCTGGTCGAGGAGCAAAGATGAGTATTTTTCTTTTTTGCTGTGCTCCTAACTCTAGATAAGGCCCATAATGACCAACAATCATGCTCATAATTTTGCTTGGTGATTAGAATTAGGAGGTGACTACAAGAAGCTAAGATTAGGTATTGTTATTATCTTTTATTTATAAGGCGCCACAATGCTTCCGCAGATCAGAACAATGGGCACAGATAAGCTCTATATGAGAGAGTGGTGACATGATACTGATAAAGGTGACATGAGAGAGCAGGAGTATCAATAAGATATCTCAGCTCTTCTGTGGTCCCAGACCATAAATGATATAGTATTATTTTTTAGGGATCTGAACAAATGAAATGACTCTGCAGCCCACTCTAAAATAGTCTCATTGGCAAGAAGTGATTCACCTGTGCCCAAGAAAGTATAATGTAAAACTGATTTTTAGCGGTAGGAGATAATTGTATTTTGCCTACATAAAACTTCCGCAACAAACTTCTGAGGTTTCCTTAAGGGCTTGTTCAGTTGATCGGTAAGGACATTTTAGTAAGAATTTGCTCACACCATTTTCCGGATGGAAGACGTGAGCAACCACTGTGATTTTGGGGTTAGAAATGGGATCCTGTAGTCTTCACGCCTTTGCTGTTTGTGCACTGCGCCCACGGGCTGGCTAGACTGGGGGGCATCTGCTCCCCAGGTCGGTCCCATAGTTGGCTACCTTGGGCTGGGTCACTGGGCCACCTGCATTTATTTCCCTTTAAAATGTTCCTGATAGGCTGCTGAGTTGAGTCTTGCCGCCTCAGGCTAAACTTTGCCAGCCCTCCCCTGACTGCCCCTCTCCCACCGTTTGTCTCTCTCATATTGTGTCTTGTCTGGAACAGTGTGGGGCTCGTGTTAAGTTGAACGCAAATTACATTCTTGGCGTACAATACGATTTGTTATGCTAGTAAAAAAAGCGTATTATGGGGCATATTCAATTGTGGAATTTTCCCGTGGCGTTAAAACTATTACCGTTATTTCGGTAATACTAAGCCAGCTTGAAAGGTACCGTTATAACGGTATTTACGCGCACTATTACCGTAATGACGGAATAGTGCGCGCACCGCATTACTTTTGCCAGTAACGCCAACAATTGAATATGCCCCTATATGTCAAGAACGCAATTTGCGTTCAACTGAACGTAAGCTCCTTTGAGAGCAAATTCGTACTAAAGACCCATTCGCTGCTTGTCTCTTCAATCCCTCGCTCGCTTGCCAATAATTGCCCATTTTGTAGCAGCTTGTTTCCTGTGGGGTGTTCTATACACAGGTGATTTTTAATTGCTGTGCACCCCAATAATCCTCTTTTAATTCCATTCAATGAGCATAATAGAATGAGCAATCTAGGCAGTTTAGGGTATGAAAGGCCACTTTGACAGCTGTAATGAGATTTCAGATAGTTTAATCTCAATCAATTTATTGAATAAAGTGTTTTCTCAGCAATTAATGTTGAAAGATTTAATGGTAGCCACTAAAACATAGTACAATAGTTTAGGTCTAACAGGCCATCTTTAGTGATTTCTTTAGTAATGCCCAAGTGAATGAACCAAACTGATTTAGCCACCTATGACCTCATACAGTGGAATGCTCCAATCATGACAAATATTAGACACATGTTTTAACACAGAAGGAATCTGAGAGTCTTACCTCCTCCACCATGGCAGAAAAGTGTTCCAGAGGGGTGTATGAGAGGTCCCCATAAATCAAGTTGTTCTTCATTGACTCTGAGCTGAGTGACACATTGCTCCTCTTCAGAAAATAGACTGCTTTATTCTTACAAGAGTTTGGAAAGTCTAAGGAGGGCACCAGATGCCCTGCTGGGTTCAAAATCACTATCAGCACTAAGTGGTCTGCTTTATCCAAGAACTCCTGGAAGACCAGCCGGTGCTCCTCGCTAGAGAGACATTTCTGCCAGCGATCAGCCTTCAGCTTTAAAGTTTTCAGCACATAGTCTTCTACAAATTGCAGCCTCTTATCTACAGGCACCGGCTCCCCCATCTCTCCTGTGTCCCGGGAGCAGAGATTGTCAGAGTCTGAGGAGGGCTGGCTGGGATTGCTCAGACACCTCAGTCTTCCCTCAGCTGCTATGGAAACTATGTTTGTATGCAACAAGTTGCAAGGAGTCCTGGTTGCTGCTGCTGGGACAATTGTCTTTCTCCCTGGGGAGGCTGAAGAGACACAGGTGGTTAGGTTACTATTGTACTCAAAACGTTTGTAACCACAGACAAATTGCCATGAACTAGTTAGACCAGATTTAAGTGTTGAATTTAAGATTTTAATGGAGTAAAACGACAGAAAATCAGTGGGATTATAATCTACTGCACCTCATAGGACCTTTTAACACTTCATTTCATTCATCCAAAAGTGATTACAGCAGAGGGTGTTTTGGACATGTAAGATTTAGATCGATATCTCACAAGGGATATTCAAAATACTATAAGGCTGTCATTCCAATGGTTTTAGCTGTGATATTGACTCTACAGAGTGTGTAACATTGTTAGAGGCGATTACAGAGGAAAGAAAAGGAACATTTTAGAGAGTTACATATATTATGTTTGATGTGTGTGTATGATTGTTTGTGTGTAATATATATATATATATATATATATATATATATATATATGCACAATGCTCTTTTGTTATAGTTCTCACCGGAACTGAGTTCCGGCACCATTTTCGAGAGATTTTCTAAGTTTTTAAAGTAACATTTGCATATTTGATGTTTGGTCCATGTGGACTTGACTCACCCTGTCGAGCATTGCAGGTCGGTGGAAAAATCATTAAAACGGTGCATCTGTTCTGGCTGGGATGGCGCTGCTCAGCTTGTGATTGGTCGTGTGGTTGCGCGCTGAGTGCTTATTGCGGTCAGTGACCGTTGTGTTTCATTATACAACTGACGTGTGTGGATGTGTGTACAGTGATTGACTGCATGATGTGAGTTCCGGCACCTTTTTTCTTACAAAGAAAGCACTGTATATATATATATATTAAGGGGGAGTTTTAATGAGATAAAATATGCACGATGTGTCTCCTTGCACCCCATAGGGCTGCGAGCAAAAATGAGCAGATATTTTTATCGTCCTAACGGTAAAAATGTACAGCCGCGATGTTCTCGGGAACATTGCGGCCAATAGAATCTCCCCCTAAATATTTATCATGGTCAAAATGTTCTCTGACACTAAACCTATTAATACACATACATATATATTTGATTTGAGCACAGGAAGGAAGTGTCCAATTTGATCACAGACACACACACACACACACAAAGCCATTGGGACCGTTCAGGTTGTTAGGCACTAGCACCGACTGGGGCATATTTATTATTTACCGCATATTCAACATGACCAATGTCAATCCTTATCGTAAAGATAAGGATTAAAATATTGTGACTATTTATTAAAAATCTTCACTAGGAAAAGCAATCACGATTAACTGCTGTTACTGCAAAGACCTGTCTCCTATGTCCTCTATGGTCACTATCGCAAAGTGGAAAGTGGACATCTTTGCGATAGTGGCCGGGGAGGACAGCAGGTAAAATGCGGTGAGGGACCAGAAGATCCCTCTACCACAATGCTCTCCTCAGCTGGCGTTAGCCATCGGGCAAAAGTTCCGAACAATTACCGTCGGCAGCCACTAGCAGATAGCGGGCATCAGGCCCTACGGTCACAATCAGTTTACGATCGACCCAGATCACATGTTAATCGGGATTAGCGGTGGATTTGGGTCCAAATATGCAATTTGAACCAGGGAGCTTGATCTTAAATGACCAATCTGCTGTGTAGCCCAGAAAAGATATGGTATTATATATATTAATCAGATCAGATTCTGGAGGGTTATTATCTAGATGGGTGCCAACAACAACACGTTAGACTATTGTGCACCTCAGACTTTTTTTATTCTTTGCATTTTTTCCATAAGCAGCCCACCTCTTTATTTTTTTTGTTTTTGTTCCTATTAATTTTAGTCTGAAGAAAGAAAAGTGGAAAAACATACAATGGTATTTAAGTTGATCTTTGCCCAGTGAAAGTGTGGGTTATTTACAGGGCAAGCAGTCAAGATTAAACGTACCTGTGCATCAGAGCCAGACCTGTTTAGAAACTTTAGACTAGAAAATCAATCACACGTAAAGCTCACAGATCAAATGCTTGTTTTGCAGCTGTGATCTATTCTATACAGACTACAATGTGATCGGGGAAGCTGAATGCTGGGCAGCATGAGGCTTGTTAGAGTGGGTTGTGCAGTGGAATATTTTAACATTTGTGTATGGAGGAAAGCATGTGGCATCTGGGGAAGTTGTGTCATAGCCACAGAGAAGTAAAGAACCAGCTGGAAGACGGAGTAAGATCTAGGAGCTCTCTAGGTATCCTGTATGAGCAGCAAGAACAACACACCCTCTTCTCTAAGATACCATGTACATAGGGATCAGTGATGAACACAACACAAAGTAATGCACCACAGACCAATGTTAAATTTATTAGGAAATGTCATCGGGAAAGATGAGAGACGCTCCCCTCCCCGTTGATACTAGTTGGCTGCAGTAAGAGGAATCTTACCACAAGCCAGTCCTGGGAACATCTGTGAATGTTTAGTCAGCATGTTGGTTCGGGCATGAACACCGGAACTGGAAGCCCGGACATGAGATACCAGTTCCAGATTCTATTTAAAAAAAAAGAAGTAAATAAATAAATAGAATTTTATTTTTTATAGAAAAAATGCTTTATTTTAATAATAAATAATTTTTACTGTGGGCACCATCCTGAGATGTACATTCTTATCATGGGGAAGCATCACAGGTGGCCATCATCGATGCCTGCTGCCTGCATTAGAGAGCAGTGGAGCGGGATAAAGAGAGCAGTGGAGCGGGATAAAGAGAGAAGTTGAGTGGAATAAGAAGGGCAGTGTAGCGGGATAAGGAGGGCAGTGGAGCAGGATAAGGAGGGCAATTGAGCGGGATAAGAAGGGCAGTTGAGCGGGATAAGGAGGGCAGTGGAGCAGGATAAGGAGGGCAGTAGGGCAACGATAAGGAGGGCAATGGAGGGGGATAAGGAGGGCAGTGGAGCGGGATAAGGAGGGCAGTGGGACAAGATAAGGAGGGCAGGGGAGCGGGATAAGGAGGGCAGGGGAGCAGGATAAGGAGGGCAGTAGAGCAGGATAAGGAGGGCAGTTGAGCGGGATAAGAAGGGCAGTTGAGCGGGATAAGGAGGGCAGTGGGGCAGGATAAGGAGGGCAGTGGAGCAGAATAAGGAGGGCAATGGAGCGGGATAAGGAGGGCAGTGGAGCAGGATAAGGAGGGCAGGGGAGCAGGATAAGGAGGGCAATGGAGCGGGATAAGGAGGGCAGTGGAGCAGCATGAAGAGGGCATTGGAGCAGGATAAGGAGGGCAGTAGAGCATGATAAGAAGGGCAGGGGAGCATGATAAGGAGGGCAGTGGAGCGGGATAAGGAGGGCAGTGGAGCAGGATAAGGAGGGCAGTGGAGCGGGATAAGGAGGGCAGTGAAGCAGCATAAGGAGGGCATTGGAGCAGGATAAGGAGGGCAGTGGAGCGGGATAAGGAGGGCAGTGGAGCAGCATGAGGAGGGCATTGGAGCAGGATAAGGAGGGCAGTAGAGCGTGATAAGAAGGGCAGGGGAGCATGATAAGGAGGGAAGGGGAGTGGGATAAGGAGGGCAGTGGAGCGGGGTAAGGAGGGCAGTGGAGCAGGATAAGGAGGGCAGTGGAGCGGGATAAGGAGGGCAGTGGAGCAGCATGAGGAGGGCAGTAGAGCGGGATAAGGAGGGCAGTGGAGCGGGATAAGGAGGGCAGTGGAGCGGGATAAGGAGGGTAGTGGAGCGGGATAAGGAGGGCAGTGGAGCGGGATAAGGAGGGCAGTTGAGGGGGATAAGAAGGGCAGTTGAGCGGGATAAGGAGGGCAGTGGAGCGGGATAAGGAGGGCAATGGAGCGGGATAAGGAGGGCAGTGGAGCGGGATAAGGAGGGCAGGGGAGCGGGATAAGGAGGGCAGGGGAGCTGGATAAGGAGGGCAGGGGAGCGGGATAAGGAGGGCAGGGGAGCGGGATAAGGAGGGCAGTGGAGCAGTTAGACAGTGTAATGGTAAACTGTACTGAATGGGTGGGTTTTAAGGAAGTGTTTGCAGCTTTGCAGGTAAAGGAATAGCCTAATAGAATAATGAGATTGTTCCAGAGAGGGAGGGGAAGAGGGAGAAATCTTGGATGTGGGAGTGAGACGTGGTGGCCATTGGTCGATCGGAGAGGGGGAGGAAGCAGATGAGTTGGAGTGGGCTTTGAAGGTGAAAAGTTTGAAGAGCATACCTTCCATCTGTCCCAATTTACAGTAAGTGGGACAGTCCAGATTTTTTTACTGCTCTGTCCCGCCCATGGACATGTGTGTTCCACGGGTGGTAACGTTGGGGGTAGGGAGCTATGTAATAGGCAGCCTAGTGCTTTACAATCCTAGGCAGCCTTCTGGGGGCGTGGCCATACCCCAAGACCCCCTGTCCCGCTCCCAGAGACTGACATGTTGGGAGGTATGGAAGAGGAATCTGTACAGGAAAGGGAGCCACTGTAAGGCCACTGATTCCACAGCGCTGTACAGAGAACTCATTCACATCAGTCCCTGCCCCATTGGAGCTTACAGTCTAAATTCCCTAACACACACAGACAGACAGAGAGAGAGAGAGACTAAGGTCAATTTTGATAGCAGCCAATTAACCTACCAGTATGTTTTTGAAGTGTGGGAGGAAACCGGAGCACCCGGAGGAAACCCACGCAAACCCAGGGAGAACATACAAACTCCACACAGATAAGGCCATGGTTGGGAATTGAACTCATGACCCCAGCGTTGTGAGGCAGAAGTGCTAACCACTTAGCCACTGTGATAGATCTTTACATGGATATTCCAGGAGGTGCTCCCCAAGAGTATGACCGTGTTATCTGTCATCAATACTGTATATCAAAAAGGAGGGAAAGTCTCTATAGTGGGGGCTCTCTACAGGGCCACAATATTCAATTCAAATTTATAATGCTTTATTTCATTACTTTAAAGATATTTCCAGAAAACTAATTTTATGATTATGTATTTACTAGAAAATTATTTAATAGCTAGTCATTTGTGTCACTGTTATACTTTTAGAATTAAGTTATGTGTTAATTCTCTTACTGCAATATCTATGTATATGATGATACTTTTAATTTGCTAATAAATCATAAAATAATTTTATTTCGTTTGGACCTACTTCGAAAAGAATGAAATAAAGCATTACAAATTTTAATTGAGTAATTGTGGACCCATAAGGAGCCCCCACTATAGAGTCCTTCCCCCTTTTTGATATACTTGACAGAGAGAGGCATCAGAGGTGGACCAGCCAGAGAGCAAGATTAGCCTTGCCAAAAGAAAAAGTTGTTTTTCAGTGCTCGTCTGAAGCGTTAAGAACCACAAAATCAAAAATGAAAGTTAATTCATTAGTGGTTAGCACTTCTGGAGTCATGAGTTCGATTCCTGACTATGGCCTTATATGTGGGGAGCTTGTATGTTCTCCCCGTGTTTGCGTGGGTTTCCTCTGGGTGGTCCGGTTTCCTCCCACACTCCAAAAACATACTAGTACAGTGGTTCCCAAACTTTCTCAGTTCGAGGCACCATAATTTTTCAAGGCACCCCTAAGCCAAAATAATTACCGGGTAGTCCCGTTTTTTAAGTAGTTGGGTCAAAATGACGTAAGATGTATTTGGACTCCTTCACCATCACATTGTGCCCCTTCATCATATCACTGCGCTCCTTCACCTTATCAGTCTGTATCCCCTTCTTTGCCATCTCACACACTGAGTCCCCCTCTTTGCCATCTCACACACTGAGTCCCCCTCTTTGCCATCTCACACACTGAGTCCCCCTCTTTGCCATCTCACACACTGAGTCCCCCTCTTTGCCATCTCACACACTGAGTCCCCCCTTTTTGCCATCTCACACACTGAGTCCCCCCTCTTTGCCATCTCACACACTGAGTCCCCCTCTTTGCCATCTCACACACTGAGTCCCCCTCTTTGCCATCTCACACACTGAGTCCCCCTCTTTGCCATCTCACACACTGTGTCCCCCTCTTTGCCATCTCACACAGTGTCCTCCTCTTTGCCATCTCACACCCTGTGTCCCCCTCTTTGCCATCTCTCACTCTGTGTCCCCCCTCTTTGCCATCTCACTCTGTGTCTCCCCCTCTTTGCCATCTCATACTCTGTGCCCCCCCTCTTTGCCATCTCACACTCTGTGTCCCCCCTCTTTGCCAGCTCACTCTGTGTCCCCCTCTTTGCCAGCTCACTGTGTCCCCCCCTCTTTGCCAGCTCACTCTGTGTCCCCCCTCTTTGCCATCTCACTGTGTCCCCTCCTCTTTGCCAGCTCACTCTGTGTCCCCCCCTCTTTGCCAGCTCACTGTGTCCCCCCCTCTTTGCCATCTCACTCAGTGTCTCCCCCTCTTTGCCATCTCATACTCTGTGCCCCCCCCTCTTTGCCATCTCACACTCTGTGTCCCCCCTCTTTGCCAGCTCACTCTGTGTCCCCCCCTCTTTGCCAGCTCACTGTGTTCCCCCCCCTTTGCCAGCTCACTCTGTGTCCCCCCCTTTTTGCCATCTCACTGTGTCCCCTCCTCTTTGCCAGCTCACTCTGTGTCCCCCCCTTTTTGCCATCTCACTGTGTCCCCCCCTTTTTGCCATCTCACTGTGTCCCCTCCTCTTTGCCATCTCACACTCTGTGTCCCCCCTCTTTGCCAGTTCACTCTGTGTCCCCCCCCTTTCCCAGCTCTCCCTGTGTCCCCCTCCCCTCCTTCAGCGTCTCTCTCTCTGTGTCCCCCTCCCCTCCTTCATCGTCTCTCTCTCTGTGTCCCCCTCCCCTCCTTCAGCGTCTCTCTCTCTCTCTCTCTCTGTGCCCCCTTCACTCTCCGTTCCTTTATTTACCTTCTTCCTCATTTTCTGCTGTCTTCTCTCTGCTGCTCCTGCTCCTCACGACACTGTCGGGCGTGATGACGTCACGCCCGACAGTCTGTGAGAACAGTGAGGAGGATCCGGCGCTGGGTAGGTAAGTTCTTTTTTTTCTTTTTCTTCTGAGGGCGATCGCGGCACCCCTGTGACAGCGCCGCGGCACCCCAGGGATCCGCGCACACACTTTGGGAACCGCTGTACTAGTAGGTTAATTGGCTGCTATTAAATTGACCCTGGTCTCTCTCTCTCTAAGTGTGTGTCTGTCTCTGTGTGTATATTAGGGAATTTAGACTGTAAGCTCCAAAGGAGCATGGACTGATGTGAGTTCTCTGTACAGCGCTGCAGAATTAGTGGCGCTATATAAATAGCTGCTGCTGCTGATATGAAAACAAATCTCTTAACATTTAACATTGGCTAATGTTTCCTTTCTATTAACGGGATCAGCATACATCTAATTTGAGAAATAAATACATAGTTAAGAACTAAATTATAATAATAAATAAATATAAATAATATAAAGATAAATTTAAATATAAATAATAAATAATACCTAATAATGAATAACTAGTAATTAACTCAGTTTGTGGTGTTAAAATGTCTCAATTGATAGTTTTTCTTTTATAGACACTGCCAAATGTGGCAGTGACGTCACAGGCTGTCATGGCTATCTGCCCTCTCCTTAAGTTATATATGTATATAGACCTGCATATCTCTCTCTCTCTCTCTCTCTCTCTCTATATATATATATAGGACTGCAGCGGTCACATGGTACACAGTGCAGGAGCAAAGCATCCAGAACCAAAAGGATTTATACAGATAAGCGACATCTTATCTCTTTGGTGTGTACACAAGTGGTGATGGGTTATCACTGAAGCACACTAGCCTTGACCTTTTTGGTATTCTGTCTTTTCTTATATGCATACAAGACTGGAGTGAAATCATATGGTCTTTTGAGAATAATAATATATCTTGGAAAATGAATATACCCACTGAGTTTTGGATGATCTAATCTGAGAAATACCAAACCATTGTGCGCCCATTCCTTGTGTTGTACCTGCCCTATGTATATAGACCTGTATAAAAAGTAAATTCTAATATTATCACTTATAATTGGGGAATTATGATGTCATCACTTCAGTGTCTAACAGACTTTTTAAACTTTTGTATAATAAGGAATAATGTACCCAATACTGTAAATTATTATTATAGAATTGAATCTCCCCCTATATGTGAGGAGAGGTGTCTGGACCAGGTATGTTATATAATATATAGGGTTTAATATTACACTGCAGTAATATATTCTCTGTTATACATGGGATAATGAACCTCTCTAATATAAGGATATGAGAAGTCACAGAGGCTGAGCGCCTCAATACAGGTCACTTATGATATATTTATAAATCAAAGCAGAGATGCATTATGTCATGCAGTACATGTGTAGTAGTAGTTGTAGTTTTTGACAAATACATTAAATATATTATAATATTTATCTTTAATGTATTAGATGATGTTTTGTTATACTTACTTTATTGTTTATGTAACACCCACTCCCGGTGGCTGAGTGTATGGGTCGGCACTAGGACCCAGAGGAGACACAGCAGGAGGGTTGCTTAGCAACAAGGCAGGTATGGGAGGGACAGAACCTGTGTGGGGAGGGGGTGTGGCGGTTGTCAGTTGGAGGGGACAGTTGGCACCAGGACCCGGGAGGGGGAGGAGGGAGGTCCTGGGTCTATGGTGGGAAGGTAAATGCAATATAAGCTACAAGCCAGTGACTGAACCTGTGTCAGAGACAGGGAAGCAGGGTTGGGAGTACATTGGAGAATGTTACTGTACATCCCAGAGTTATCAGCCACCGTTCACGCGTCATCGTGGCCACGCCCCCTGTTGTCATAGGCTGAATTTGTGGTGTTCATTTAGGGGGTGGGGCCAAAAGGATGGTTCCCCCCCCCGCCCACATTAATTAAAATGACGCTATTTGGCAAGCCCCACCCCCCACACACCCTCCTGCCCCTGGGATCTCCCGGAGGCCAACGCACACAAGTTGGCTAGTATGGGTGATGATTGCCCCACCGCCAAAGTGGTTACTGAAACCATTAAGATCATGCAGCAGGAGAAAGGGAGCTGTATATGTTTAATTTATTATTGCAGCAGTTTAAGAATGTGGAGTGCAGACGTAGTGTACAGTGTATGTTTTGCCTGATGCCCAAATTAATTGCAGTGCAATAAACATCTGATTGCACTGCACCAGCAAGTTACATGACCTGGGTCCCACAAACTACAAATAGACTTTGTAATAAAATACCTGCATGTGCGGGGACCCCCTGGTAATTTACACCCATGGCCATGAGCCAGGGCTAGATAAGGAGGAGCACTGTGTAACCCGTGCACCTCACACTGCACACCAGGACTGGGGGTTACATATAACTATGTATTTTATTTTTTATATTTTAAATAATCTTTGTTTGTGACAGGATTCTGTCTGTGAAAGTATGCTGCATGGTTGGAGGGATTAGGTAGAGCATTGGCGGTGCTTAGTGACATGCCGGAAATGTAATCTATGGTTGCAATTAAAATTATAATAGAAGAAAGGAATGAAGCAGTGGGTACTGTTCAAATTTAATGGACCTCATTAGCTAAGCACATGGATACTCACTGTAATATGCCTTGGTGTTGTGCCTAGACGGTCTGCTCAGCGCCTATGCGCGCCCACTGTCCTCTACCGGGAGAGTTCCCTTCAAATTAGAAGTACACCTAGACCATACTTGCCAAACCTTCCCGGAATGTTCGGGAGACTCCCGAATTCCAGATGGGTCTCCCGGCCTCCTGGGAGAGATTCTTGAAAATCGCATCATTTTGGCTCACCCTCCCCGCATTTGCATCATTACATCACGGAAGGTGGGGCAAAATGACGTGATTCGCTTGGAAAGGTTAACAACTATCACCTAGGTTTACTGAAAGGCAGAAAAATCTGAGATCTGATCAGTGCCAATTCAAATGTACCTTCTCTACCCCTTCGTTTCAGTGATCTCACTATGAAAAGGCAAATGTCCTAAAATGACCAACATAGTGATCTAGTTATCTGTGATGATGACACAAATAGCTGTATATTTCACTCATGTAGTGTAGTAATATATCACATTTCTGAGGAGATTGTGTAGGCCAGACACAATATAAAACATGCTTATATATTCCCACATCTGTATCCCAGCTGTGTACATAACACGGTGCAGTAGAGCAGGGGCAAACACAAGATTTGCAGAGGGGGGTTTCCACACCACGCCGCCAGTGGGCGTGACCAGTATGTATGGGGGTGTGACTATAACTTTAGACAGTGCTTGGCTGCTCTCCAACTCTTCCTATCCCCATAATATACATGGACAATTCTGCATGCACTACTGTTAGGTGCACGCAGCTCTCCCTTTTCAAGCAAAGCTGTGTGAAGTGGGTGCAGGGTCCAGCCACCTCAATTATACAGTTCCCCAGGCTTGGAGGGGGGTTTCCAGGCACCAGGATCCTCCCCCCTCGGTTTGCCTATGTAGAGGTGTATGATAACTACACGCTAGTAATATATTCTTTATTAAAGTTTTACATGCATGATTAAACTTTGATGTGTCTAGTACTAGGATATTATAATCCAGGTGCTACCAAGCTCCATGTATAATGCTCTAGAGCTGACACTGCTATAACACTCTACATGGGGTTAAGCTGATCGCACTCATAGATTTTGTATTTTTCCTTTACAATGTTCTAATCATAAAACAGTCTCATCTTACAGAGATCAAACCATCTATCAAAAGTGTTCACACAAGCAGCACAATTTTAGTTTGGCAACGGGTTACATGATTGTTGTTACTGAATTCAATGTTTAATCTGCATATGCCTCAGTTGTTTAACGATGGAAACATGAACTGTTCAACCTAGACTATTGGATTACACACCGTGATATTAGAATATTTTGAATACTGTCATGAAATGGCAAAAATGTGTACAGAAGTGTCCTGTATTAGTGAGGCCAAAAACAAACCAAGGGGCAGATTTCCGAAGTCCTCCAAAAAAGGAAAACTGGAGATGTTGCCTATAGCAACCAATCACATCTAGCTCTCTTGTCTCCAGAATGTACAAAACAAATGACAGCTAGAATTTTATTGGTTGCTATAGGCAACATCTCCACTTTTTAATCCCGCAGATTAGTAAATATACCCCTCAGTGTTAATCCAGAGCATGGAACGAAAAAAATTCTCTGCAAGGCACCAATCTGTTTTTTTCTTGTGTGCATTTATAGTGCAAACAATGGAAGTCTTAAAATTAGTGCATTTTCCCCCATTTGTATTGTTTTGCATCTGAATTCTATCTTGATGCACTTGATGCAGTTTCTCCACTGATTTGATCAACTGGTTAAAAAATGCACTTTTTGGATGACTTTTTAAACAAAACCCCAAACAAACAACGAAAAACCTTTATGTGAACAAACCCTAAAACTCACAGTGAAAACTAAAATACCTTATTCATCTGGCGTTCTGACTGTGTTGCGCTCTTGTGTGACAGAAGAACGCCGTTCCCTATTCACTTTAATTTTTCGCTGCAGAAGCGGTTGATCACTTCAGATAGACCCGGTGGCAAGCTGCTCTAAACCATTTATAACCTGGTACTCATGTGGATGGGGCAAATTATTGCATGATGGAAGAGAAGATCATCAGGATTGGCCAAGTAATTAAAAACAGAGGTCTGTAGTAGGTTACAACCTATTGCTATACTTACCAACTTTTATAACCTCCCCTCTGGATCAAGAGGCAAGTCGGGGGGAGGGGTGGTGGCGTAATCACGTACCAGTGACCTGCACCCCTGCTGTGAAATGCTGCGTTTCATGGCTCTGCACAGCGGAGCCTCTGCTCTTCGGGGTGTAGAGGAAGACTACACCAAATTCGGGAGCCTCCCATACATTCCAGGAGAGTAGGCCGGTAAGCCTATCGCTAGTCTAATAGGTACCCAGGGCCTAGGCGGTAAGTCACAAGCACAGTACCCAAGTTTTTGCAATTTAATACTTGTTCCTTTCTTTACCACTGGAATGAAAAACATCAGGCTCAACACATAGTGGAATGCTACTGCCGAATTCTGGCATCTACAGCCCTGTAGAGACACCAGCATGTTGTGCCACGGTGACGTTACATCACTAGTTCCCACGAGCAGAGACAAGGTGGGGATGTGGGAACATTAGTCACACTGGTTCATCATCTGCACATTGGGGCTGCTGTGCTGACCTGAGGCTGTTCTTCTACAAACGGGTTCAGGAAGACGAAAAATACTTAATTATCATATAAAATTATAAATGTATTTAATGTAATATGTGACCGTAACTGGGGGCCATATTTACTATATAGGTTGGTACATGTGTGAGTTCAGCTTTTATGGTACTGGATTTGCATTGTCTTTTCTTGTTCAATGCACAGTGTCTCCATCACAACAGTGTTACTATTAGCTCAGCAATCATCCATTCCGAAGACGAGTGGACATCATCATCATCAATTATTTATATAGCGCCAATATATTCCGTAGCGCTTTACAATTGGGGACAAACACAGTAAACTAATAAACAAACTGGGTAAAACAGACAAAGAGGTGAGAAGGCCGCTGCTCCCAAGCTTACAATCTATGGGACAATGGGACATGTGTTTTCTCAACAATCCTCCAAATAAGAGGACTATTAAGTAAATAGAAGACTAAGGGGTGTATTCATCAAGCTGCGAGTTTCTGGCGGGTTTGAAGAGTGGAGATGTTGCCTATAGCAACCAGTGAGATTCTAGTTATCATTTATTTAGTGCATAGAATCTGATTGGTTGCTATAGGCAACATCTCCACTTTTCAATCCCGCCGGAAACTTGCAGCTAGAAAAATTTACCCCTAAGAGTGAACGTTAATCTAGTTCTGATAGATGCGTTGCGCAGCCACCACTGGAGCACGTATAACAGTCTGGTATTTGCAGTCTGATCATTTTATAGACGTAGGACTTCTTCAGTTACTTGCAATAGCTTTATAATGAATTATTCAGGGTACATAATCACACACATATATATACCGACTGCTATGTTTTATATTTTCTTATATCAGCGCTAAACACATTGCGAATCATTTATCATGCTGTCGTTAAGTCATCTAGCATGGTATTGTCAGATATTCATCAGCGATAGCCAAGCTATTGTTTTGCAAATGTTTTCAATTATATCTGTGTAGTTAAAGTCTTACAATAAATAATGTGTGGTTTATTTTGTGGTTAGGATTACTACATGTTTTGACACATAGGTGTGATAAAAAAAATTAAAATGATTATAATATTGGTTTCGACCAGCAGAGGGCACTATTGCCTTAATGTAGCATGATCTATTCATAGTCCAAAGCTCACATCTGTATTTTATCATTAACCTTTATTTTCCCCGCTCTGGATGGCTTTTATGAAACGTTAAAAATGTATTTATTTAAAACATGTGTTAATCAAAGAAGCACAAAAATCCAATCTAATTATTAACCATAAATGTTTAATACCAATAATCTGCCACAATAACCTTAACATCTCAAACATTATAATACAGTTCATAAAAACAGGATTTGCTGTTAATCAATAAATAAACAATTTGTAAAAGTGCTTGTATTGACTAAGTGTACGCTTGATTGTCATTATCGCCTGTTTCAAATGATTGGAACAATGGAGTTACCAATGTCAATTCGCAATGTGCCTCATTTAAATCCACCCACCTCATTTTGTCTATTTAAAAAAATTAAAAAGTCCGTTCCATGTATTGATAAATAAAGTCCTCAGCCAGGGCGTGATTATCCAATAGGCTGACTCGGCTGCAGCCTAGGGTGCAAGGTTTTTTGGGGAGAGGGTGAAACATATTTGGGGGTGCGAAATTGTGACAGGGAGAGGTTTAAACTTAAAATATAAGAGAATACTTGTTTTCCAAATTAACAGTAAAATGAGACCATGAAAGAAAAATGTAGCAAGACTTTAATCTCGAAGTTTTCCCATGGTAAAGGCTGAAGACAATGAGTCATCCACAGACGAGGGCTGAGGTTAAGGGACC
Source organism: Mixophyes fleayi (assembly GCF_038048845.1). Taxonomy (NCBI): domain Eukaryota; kingdom Metazoa; phylum Chordata; class Amphibia; order Anura; family Limnodynastidae; genus Mixophyes; species Mixophyes fleayi. Next base: position 204,479,294 of record NC_134407.1, on the reverse strand, counting down.
AGGAGAGGACAGTGACAGGCGCAGACGTGACAACCCCCCTCCCCCCTCCTTCACATCTTCACCCTCGGTAGCCTCTGTTCTGCTATACAGTTCTGATTTTAATGAAGACAAAGATTACTGTGACCCTTTTAAAAAGCCAATTGGCACCTTAGGTCTCTTCAGGTCTTATGTTTCTGAAACCAAAATACTTCACCATTAACTGCTTAGAGTTCCAAGCAGGAAAAAGACAAAGCTCAAAACAACTAGTGGGTTCTGTGAAATCACCTAGGCAGATCGCTGCAACCAAAACGTAGTTTATTCCGTAGATGGCAATTCAGACAGGTGGATAATATTAGAGATGCTCACTGACCCCTGTGAACTGGTTTTGGTTTGGATCTGGATTAGCTTTGTGTTTTGGTTTTGGGTTTGGTTTTGGAAAAATCACCCTCGTGTGTTTTGGTTTTGGATTTTTTAGAAAAAAATCCTAAAATATGCTAAAATCACATAATTTTGCTGTTTTTTGTTCCTACATTATTATTAACCTCAATAACACAAATTTCCAGTCATTTGCAGTCAATTTAGACCACCTGACAGGTCACAATATTATTATCATACACTTTCGGACAAATACTGCAGTGACCAGGGTGGATGGTAAGCGACAGAGCAATGACACAAACACACTGCAGTTAGCACATCTAGGACACATTAGCACACAGCAGTGGCAGAAAAGATAAATGGGGGTCCGCCCTCCCTCCACCCTCCGTGATGTTGGATCTGTAACAGGAATTCAAAACTCGACGACTTCACAATGACGTTTTACCTCGTTCTCTATACCGAGGGTGCGCGACATTACCGAGCCGACTCAGCTCGGTACTCGGATCACCTAGGTTCGGGGGTGTTCGATTTCCGAGGAACCGAGCCTGAGCATCTCTAGATAATATACAGTCACCAGACAGATGTGATCCCACGCAGGTAGAGCGTACATGTGTGACGGCAGCACAGTTCCTAGTCACTCATCCAGGAACACACACATATAGTCATAAGGAACAGTTTAAATACCCTTCGTTATTCCCACTATGATGGAGCTAACGGGGGCGGATAAAGGCGGCAGCCAGCTTGTGATAGGTGGGCAGCTGGTAATGCTTACCCCTGAGTGTCCCCCTCTTGATGGTTGGGGACCTTTGGCTCCCTGTAGAGAAGGTGTCTAGGAGTCTAATTCAAGGTGCTATTAGGGTAGCACGGTGGCTCAGTGGTTAGCACTTCTGCCTCACAGCACTGGGGTCATGAGTTCAATGCCCGACCATGGCCTTATCTGTGTGGAGTTTGTATGTTCTCCCAGTGTTTGCGTGGGTTTCCTCCGGGTGCTCCGGTTTCCTCCCATACTCCAAAAACATACTGGTAGGTTAATTGGCTGCTATCAAAATTGACCCTAGTCTCTCATCCTCTCTCTCTGTCTGTGTGTATGTTAGGAAATTTAGACTGTGAGCTCCAATGGGGCAGGGACTGATGTGAGTGAGTTCTCTGTACAGCGCTGCGGAATCAGTGGCGCTTTATAAATAAATGGTGATGATGATGATTATACAACGACCTTGATGGCCAAATGACAAGTTTGATAGTCTTGTTCTGTCTTATCCCTGATTAAATACTCCACCTGGTGATATTTAGGAATAAATCTGTCTAAAGTATACAACAAGTAGCATAAATACGCATGGCATACAATAACATATGTTAACAAACGCATATGAACACAAATTACAATAAACTGTAAAGCAGCGGGAGGATGACAGTTCTGTACGCAGAAACAAACGATGGATCGCAAGTGTCTGAATGCTTCATTTGCACGCACAGCATGCCACTTAAAAATGATAGCAATAGCTGGGTAGATGGCAAGTCTCCCGTTCTATGCTGAAGGGGTAAGTGAAAGAAATTTCACTTCCATGCCCGAACACAGAGTGTGCGGCGTACACACAAGCGCTGTAACGTGCACGCCTGCCATCGCTTCTGTGCATACGGCCTACGAGTTACATTTTTTGGAAGCTTACTCATAGCAATCCACTCCTGGAGAAAAGACCTTGAGATCGCCAAGGATATATTATTATTATTATTATTATTATCGTTTATTTGTTAGGCGCCACAAGGTTTCCGCAGCGCCGAACATGGTACAAACAGTAGACTATACAGGGTAAAACAGTACAGGACAATAAACACAAAGTACCAGTACTTCAGAAACTCCAAGCAGGCAGATACAGTAGAGACGGAGCAGAAGAACGGGTATGGAGACAGGAGGGAAGAGGGCCCTGCTCATTCGAGCTTACATCCTAAGGGAGGGTAAACAAAGTCAGGCACAAAAGGGAGCCAGTGAAGCAACGGGGAGAGAGGAAAGGAGCCAGGGGAGAAACAGAAGGGTGAGTGGTTAAGTGGATGGTTGGTAGGCCTTAAGGAACAGGTGAGTTTTAAGTGCCCGCTTGAAGGAGCACAGATTGGGTGAGAGACGAATGGAGCGAGGGAGGTCGTTCCAGTGAAGGGGTGCAGCACGGGAGAAGTCTTGGATTCTAGAGTGGGAAGAGGTGATCAGAGTGGAGGAGAGGCGGCGATCATTGGCCGAGCGCAGGGAGCGGGCGGGAGTGTGAATGGAGAGGAGGCTAGAGATGTAAGGGGCAGTAGACTGAGAGAGAGCCTTGTAAGTGGTGGTGATATACAGGCTTTATGGTCGGCCTTTATCTCTTCGATGAACTGAGGCCCCAATAAATCTGAATCTACCAAAATTGGAAAATCTAGAGATTTATGGGCCCGATTCTGAACACCTGCTCTGGAATATAATTAAAGGTCTGCACTATGATGAGGGTACCTCTGCTGATAGCTTTAGGGAGGGCAAAATTAGAGGCTACCAGTGATTCCAGGAAGCAAACAGATATAAAACTTAAGGATGTGCACCAGCCACTTTTGGTGTCTCGTGTTTTGTGTTTTGGATTCGGATTTGCTTGAGGTTTTGGGTTCAGATTTGTTTCGCAAAACACCACTAATTTCCAGTCTATTCTGAACACCTCACAATATTGTTTTTAGGCCAAAAGGTTGCACCGAGGTAGCTTGAGCACATAATGCCAAAAAAAGAGGTACAAGATGGAATTGTTCTGGGCCCTCCCTCCCACCCCTCGCGAGATTTGACGTGAGACTTGGACGACAGAGCCTCGTTTTCATTTTTTTGCCCGCCAGAAATATCCGAACAGTGCTCGGATCCCGTTCGGATCTGCACTGTTCGGATGGGCTCGGATTAGCGGAATCCGAGCCTGCTCATCTCTAATAAAACTGCAGTTTCATATTGGGCTTCTCTCAGTGTTCGGTCAATGGGGTCATAATGCATTTTGCCACCGACAATGGAGGCTAAGGCCAGATCAATATCTGGGGCAAAGAGTGCTGGGACATCTGGTAGCCTTGCGTGACTGCGTAACACCAACACATCTTCTCTAATGAGTGTGGCGTGGAAGGTCAGCTGTGTAAATTACCTCAGAGTTTTGTTTTAGAGCCCAAGGTGTTGCATATAATTTTCCTGGAGGTGTCCGGTGGGGCCACCCGAGCCCTATGAATCTCACCAATTTCACCTCACGTAGATGAGTCCTATCTCCTTGTTACCGCGGAAGGGCCTGACGGACATTCCTCCACAGGGGGGAACAAGGTGCTCTGACTCCTTACTCTGACTGCCAGTCGCTTCGTGCTGCCATCTTTGGTGAAAATAATTATGCCAACTATGGCCGGGCTGCTATATCTGCTGTGGGAAAGAATAGGCTGCTGGCTACAGACATCATCAGGGAAAGTAGTAAGTGCACATGTCTGGCATCTCTGGGGCAAGGTTTAATTAAAGTATTTTTATTTGTCAAAAAAGCTTGTTTTTGCCTCTAAGCCCCTAAACACGGAGAAGATAAAGGGGGCGATTGTACTTCTTCCTCAGAGTTTGCGGTAGCAGACTGTGAAACATGTCGGACAGGCTTATGTCTCTTCTTTTACCTAAAGTCTAAGGGCTAGATTTACTAAGCTGCGGGTTTGAAAAAGTGGGGATGTTGCCTATAGCAACCAATCAGATTCTAGCTGTCATTTTGTAGAAGGTACTAAATAAATGACAGCTAGAATCTGACTGGTTGCCATAGGCAACATCCCCCTTTTTTCAATCCCGCAGCTTAGTAAATATACCCCTAAGTCTTCTGATGAAGAACTACTTCCTGAAGGGGAGAACACTCTGTTAGTGGCTCTCCTGTCCCCTCTTAGGACCAGGTTCATCAAGGAACGTAATGACATTTTGTGTGTATAATATGAAAATCTGAGCATGCCGTACCATACGCAACTAAACACAATCCATCATCGCATGCAAAGGACACTTAGTACAGCTTACAACTTCTGGCATTCAACGGGGCGGGGAATGGGCGTTCACCCGTAGGCAATGTACAGTAAGGTCGTGCCAAGCTCAAGCGCGCGCAGCCACGTCCGATTCAAGCTTTGGGCATCTCAAAGTTCATCATCATCATCACCACCATATATTTATATAGCGCCACTAATTCCGCAGCGCTGTACAGAGAACTCATTCACATCAGTCCCTGCTCCATTGGGGCTTACAGTCTAAATTCTCTAACACACACACACACACACACACAGACACACAGACTAGGGTCAATTTGTTAGCAGCCAATTAACCTACCAGGATGTTTTTTGAGTGTGGGAGGAAACCAGAGCACCCGGAGGAAACCCACGCAAACACGGGGAGAACATACAAACTCCACACAGATAAGGCCATTGTCAGGAATTGAACTCATGACCCCAGTGCTGAAAGACAGAAGTGTTAACCACTTAGCCACCGTGCTGCCCTACTTGTTTTCTACCGTATCTCTTGCTCCAGCTACAGGGTTAGTCTAAGTCCTGAGTACTAGTGATGGCAGTCTCGTGTGCATGCTATAACATGTGTTTGCAATCAGGAGCAACTGTAAAAATGTATTTTATACTCAGTAGACATTAAGATCATCCTAATAAATTTTTATGGAAAAATAAAAAAAATGTTTTATCATTAATGCTTATATTATTTTATATTATTAACAGGTGACATTAATTGAATAGTTTTTTTTTCCTTCCGCTTTTTTTTTTTTACAAATTTATATTTCACATAGGTATTGGACGTGTCCTGCAGTGTGCTGTGTAGTAGAGCTGAGCAGACCTACACCCAAATTCATCAGCGCATGTATCTTCAGATCCACTACATGTTGATTTCGGATGTGTGTATAACCGAATTTCCGTGTGTTTTAAAGTAAACGCACATTGTGTTCAGTATGTCTTGAGAAATCAGACCTTTAGCACTAGATTTACTAAACTGCGGGTTTGGTAAAAGGGGAGATGTTGCCCATAGCAACCAATCAGATTCTAGTTATCATTTATTTAGTGCATTCTACAAAATGACAGCTAGAATCTGATTGGTTACTATAGGCAATATCTCCACTTTTTCAAACCTGCAGTTTAGTAAATATACCCCTTAGTGCAGTTGTAAAGAGTCTGTCACAGCGACACAGCGTTCTACAGCTTTAACGCTATGGGGACATCCGTGCGCGTACATGATCACATGTGCGCGCACGGATTTTCAATTGGACAGTGGTGTCATTATGCACCTCGCATCTTCATATGTTGTATTACAGAGGACATTCAGCAGTTGCTACAAAACACTTTGTGACATTTGTGTTCTTCCCTGGTCAAGGTAAACCGGCCTCCTTCCCTTCCTTGGGTTTTTTCCCTTTTTCGAGGAGTGGATTCCTATCAGTTAAATTCTGGAAAATCTAACCTATGGACCGTGTGCTGCATGTGTTCTATGCATGTGACTACTCCCTGACTTCAGCATATATCAGGAGGCTTGCTACCTAACCTACCAGCCATTGCTTAGCAGCAATCCTGTTTAACCAGAACAAATCTAGTTTACAGGTTGTAGGTTCCAGCAAACTCATGTTAACTGCCTTGAAAGGATTCCTGTGTGGTGAGTATTGTATGAAATGAACACACTCAGCACTAGAGGGGAGAGGGAGGCGTTCCCTCACTCAGCTCATCTCGCTCAGACTGCAGGTCAGGAGGAAGTGACGGACCCAGTATACTGTTCCTTTTTTTATACATTACAGCAACGCCATATTGACAGACACCGTTAGAGGGAAACTTGCTGCATCCTGTAAGTAGTTAGATACCACTGGTTCTGCTATAGTATCTGAGAAAGACAACACATTTCCTAAGTCTGTTTGTCTTCTGCAGCTATTACACACACACTGACCTACTCCATCTGTCTGAGCCTTGACACAGATCCTGTAACACTGAGGTGTGGACACAACTTCTGCCGGGTCTGTATTGATCGTGTGCTGGACACACAGGAGGGGTCTGGAGTTTATTCTGACTGCAGAGAACAATTCTGGGAATCTCCTGCATTATACAGAAACACAAGTCACTGTAACACAGCAGTGTGATTCCTCCACCAAACATCAACAGGAACACAAACAGGTAAAAACTACTTTCACGTTGCACCAAGTAACACAAGATTTGTGAATACAAGTATTGATGCACTATTACAAACTATTGTGCAAACCACAAGATATAAAATGCAACATATAACAGTAACAAGGACATAGAACTAATTACTTTAATGTATTGACTAGTGTATGTCTTGCTGCAGAATTTACTAAATGCATTGTGTTACTAGCTCATACTTGCCAACTCTCCCGGAATGTCCGGGAGACTCCCGAAATCCGGGTCGGTCTCCCGGACTCCCAGGAGAGCAGGCAAGTCTCCCGCATACCGCAATTCCCTGGCCAGAATAACACGATTTGCGGTGAATCGCGTTATTTTGTCCCTGCCCCCCGGCGACAAAACATCATTTTCGTCAGGGGGACGGGGCCAAAATGCAGCTATTGACCGCGCCCGCCCCTCCCGCTCTCTAGTTACGCCCCTCTCCCAGACTGCACTGCCTGAAAGTAGACAAGTATGTACTAGCTTGACTCCATGGTTCTCGGCAATGTATTGATATCATCATACTGAGATGTGCATTTTTATTTTGTTGCTATGTTGTGAAACTACAATTCCCAGCATATCTTGCCAGCTATTGGCTGTCTATCTACTGGCAAAGCATGCTGGGACCTGTAGTTTCATAACACCTGGAGAGCCACAGGTTGGCCTGGCCTGCTTTAGAGGTTCCTACATGTGAAATGCATCAAACGAAGTTCTTTATTAACGAACACCAAAATTCTAGTAACATTTACCTCCCCTCTAACCATTGCCTCATCTTATATCAGTATTTGAGTAAACCTCTGTTTTTCTTGATACAACCCTTGCAAAGAGCTGGCCGCTATCTCCCAATCACACTTGCAAGCTCCAGCTTCATGCAACACTATCTCACTTACGCCAAGGAGCAGCTTCTGTTATGAATAAAGTATTTGTCAGCTCTTGCCTTTACCAGTGTGACTGTATGTATCTAGCACAATTAAAATATTAGGTATTGGTTCAAATTGCGATCAAAACATTTAGGTTGTACACACGATTTTAACATCACTGCAGTGTTGTTTAAATAATAGATGTAAGAGTAGGTCTTGCACAAACTGGGGACCCTTGACGTTTGGTTGCAAGCTTAAAAGTTTTGAATATAATATGAACCAATACCTCATATTTCTATTGTGCTGGATATACACTGATTCACAGCAAAATAGAGAAAAATGTTGTGAGTATTCTGAGGAAGCAAAAAAAAAATCTTTCACTTTCGTTTTTTGTTTCTGACCTCAGCGATGGCGTCTGCTGATCTGAGAGACGAGCTGAACTGCTCCATCTGTCTGAACATTTATACAGATCCTGTAACACTGAGATGTGGACACAACTTCTGCCGGGTCTGTATTGATCTTGTGCTGAATACACAGCAGAGATTTGGAGTTTACACTTGTCCTGACTGCAGAGAAGGTTTCCAGGAACGTCCAGTATTGAGGAAGAACACCACTCTGTGTAACATAGCCGAGTGTTTCCTTTCAACTCACCCAGAACAGGAGGAGACTCTAATATTCTGTACAAACTGTATTCACTCTCCTGTACCTGCTGTTAAGACATGCCTAATGTGTGAAGCTTCTCTGTGTGATAATCACCTGAGAGTACACAGCAAGTCAGAGGAACATGTCCTAGTTGAACCCACCACTGCCCTGGGAAACAGAAAATGCCCCGTCCACAAGAAGATACTGGAGTATTACTGTACAGAAGATGCTACCTATATTTGTGTGTCCTGTAGGCTGGATGGAGAACACAGAGCACACAAGGTAACACTGGTGAAGGATGCTTCTGATAAGAAAAAGAAGAAACTGAGAAATGTTCTGGAGAAACTGACCTCAAAGAGTGAGGAGATTGAGAAAGGACTCCAAAGTCTGCAGGAATGCAGGAGAGAAGTGCAAGAAAAGGCAGCTGGTGAAAGTAAGAGAGTGACTGCCCTGTTTACCGACATCAGGAAAAGGCTGGAAGACGTAGAGAAAAGAGTCCTCAATGAGATATCTCGGCAGGAAAATCAAATTTCCCTCTCAGTTTGTCAACTTATTAAGAAGGTGGAAATGCAGAAGGAGGAGCTGTCTAGGAAGATGTATCACATTGAGAAGCTCTGTAACATGACTGATCCATTGATTGTCTTACAGGAATCAGACACTTGTGACTTGTGTGATATGGATTATGGAGAGAATGAGGACAAACGTGATACAAAAGTTCATGATGTGGGTGATCTGGATCAGGGTCTGATCTCAGAAACATTACACACAGGTTTATCTGATTTTGTTACTTGGCTCAAAAGAAAACCAAATATGCAGGAAGCTCAAGATATATTATTAGATATGAACACGGCTTGTGAGGACATAGATATATCAGGTGACTTAAAAGCTATATCTCGATCAGAAATAAAGCAGTATCACCCTGAGAGATTTCAGTACTATCCACAGGTATTAAGCAGCAACAGTTTCTCTGCAGGACGACATAACTGGGAAGTAGAGACCAGTGAATCAGGTAACTGGAAGATAGGGATGTGTTATCCCAGTGTAGACAGGAGTGGAGATCTTTCGTATTTTGGAGATAATAACAAGTCCTGGTGTTTGCGGAGGTATAATAATAATCAGTATTCAGTGGTACATGACAGTAAGGAAATCCAATTAACTCACAAGTTTTCCTGTCAAAGATTGAGAATATATCTGGATTACGAGGCCGGGCAGTTGTCCTTTTATGAGCTGTGTGATCCGATCAGACACTTACACACCTTCACTGCCACCTTCACCGAGCCCCTTCATGCTGCATTCTGTGTATGGGACGATTGGGTGAGAATACTACAGTAGTAATACTGAATAGCATATAACAAAGACCATTCCATCACAGTGTAGAGTAGGATCAAAGTCCAGTTGACCTGAATTGGTCAGAACGTCATTCTTTATTTCCCTTAAAGGGATTATATCACTGTTTTGACAAAATCTTTAGCTTGCAGATATACTCCCACTGATCATAGTACGATTAGCCCTTAAAAAAAAATGAAGTAAAATCATTTGTTACTGTCTTTACTATTGTCTACAGCTAATTCAAATAACTGGTCAAATGGTATCTAGAAGCAACATTGACTTATGTAGGCTAGATGGTGGTCCAGCATGCAGCTCTGAATATTTTCTTGCATTGCGTACACGTTCAGTGCTTGCTTGGTCACTTCAGCTTGTCTACCATGTAAGATGTCTATTATTATGGTCCCTGGTGCCTGGATTGTGTTTCTGAAAATATAACTACATTTCTTAAAAATAATACGATAAAATGTGGGCATTTTTTAATAAGTAAATAGCAAAGTTAAATTGTATTTAATGAAATCCTCGGAGTTGGCGAGTTCTGAAGCAGAATAGGGCACCTTAGTGTTACCTACAGGCAGTAGAGGCAGCCAGTGGGGGGCTGTAACTTTGGTATCATTTTATGAATTAGTTTGTGCAGCCATTGTCTCAGTGCAGATAATGATTAATTGAGAGCAACAACCATTTTATATGGTTTTTTTTTCATATATTTCAGTTGTAGTCAGCATATCGTTACTGACTACCCCCACAAGACTTACGCCAACATCAGGGTTCCAAAGGGATGCTTCCCGTTCTTCACCAATGATGACTACTCTTCACACCGACTTCAGCCAATGGTGATGAAGAAGGCGGCTGCACTTGATGACGTCATTGACCATGCCGACACGGTTAGCGTTGTTCTTAAGGGGGCAATGTAAATATGCACCCATGTACAATGTAGTTTACAAAAGGCTTCTACATTGTACATGGCTGCATACTTACATTACCCCCTTAACAACAGCGATAATCGCGTTGGCATGCTCAATAACGTCATCAAGTGCAGCTGCCTTCTTACTTCATCGTCATTGGCTGAAGTCGGTGTGAAGAGGAGCCCTCAGCGGTGAAGGTCGGGAAGCAGCCCCTTGGAATCTTCAGTTTGGGTAAGTCTTGTCGGGGTTCTCGGCATGGATATTCCGTACCCCACCCATATATTTTACTAAATTTGTTGTGGTCAAAATATGGGCTCCATGGTACTTTCAAAATAATGCAGTAAATACTGAAAATTTGACTTGCTCAATATTTTTGAAAGTGCCCATCGTTGAACAGCTGAGTTTTCAGCAAATGCAACAGATTGAGAAACTGAAGGAGGTAGTGTGCTCCAGAAAAGAGGAACAGCTCTAGAGAAGTTCTGTAAGTGCATGAGAGAGGAGGTACCACGAGAGGAGCTAAATAACAGGTTCTTAAATCAGTGTACATCTATGAGAATAGTTTAAGATGAGGTTGCATATTTAGGGTGGGTATACTTTCTTAGGTTTTTTACCTTGGTCCTGGGAGGTATGAAGAGAAGAGTTCAGCATAATTTGATTTCAAGGTCAGGTCTGCTCAATGTTCACTGAGGTGGGTGCAGCTTGATGACACCATATGTGGTTGGGTAAGGCTTATAATGGCATGAACATGCCCCCCCCCTCCCCTTTAGGCAGGTAGGTGCCCTTCTGGGAGAATGAATTGGTCTCCCCAGGAGGTCACACCCCAATCTGGAAGTCCCCCAGGAGAGTAGGCAAGTAGGAGATGAGGATCGGGCAAAATCAATGTGGTTCAATCAGCACCCATAGCTGTGGAAAATTGAGACTACAATGCTATATTAAACCAAATAAAGGAAACTGAACCAAAACCTGGTGTCTCATGTTAAAAGTTATTTAATCACTGTACAAATTGTGTACATGAGTACGAGAGCCATTTTGCAATGTAATATGCTCAATTATACAGTCACAACTGCACTTGAGTCACTCACCCTGGGGCTATATTTAACGGAGCCCAACACTAATGCAATTAAAAAAAAACAAAACAGAAATGTGACACAAATAGATAGAGACAGTCCTGGCTTCTCAGAACTCCAGTATTACAGAACTAAGGCTTGAAGGGGAAGTATTTTATTAGAGGAACGTACATGTTGAAATTAATAAATAAAATTTACCCAAATAACCGAGGTTAAGTTTTTACTTTTTTCACAAAACAAATTTAAATTCTGGATTAAAACTCCCCCCCATAGTATTCCAATTAGTGGTCAGAGACCCAATTGCTTTGTCTTTGGTTAGGAATAATCAGATATTCACACTTTACAGTGTCTGTCTGCATAAGTAGTGCAACTCTCAGTGTCTTTACAGGTGGTTTAAATCACAATCGTCCCATCTGCTCCCACAACTGAGATTGTAACCTTAGAACTTCATTACGATGAATTCCATTGTACTAAACACCCGCTCATCTGCTGCTGACACTGAAGTTGTAATGGCGCTTTTAAAGCGGAAATACCCGGACCCCACATCATGTATAATGGAATACAGGCGTGCAGTCTGAGTATTGCTGATTTAAAAACACCATTGTCACTGTGTCTATAGTAAATGACGTAATTTGCTACTGTAGCTGTTTAGCCCATTCGCATTTTACACTGGACGATTATTTAAAGCTTTGGAAAAACTTCATGTCTGTTATATGGTAAGTAGTGATTTTATTATTGTCGGACCCATCGTTATTCTCCCGTTGTTTTAAACTATGTCAGTTTTTACATCGCCATTCTCCCATACTCCACCCCAAAAAAACACATCATACACCCCTCCAGACTGTTATAACTCTGAAGATGTTTTAACACTGCCATCTGCTGGTGTAAATATAGAGCACACCGACTACTTCTGCAATGTAATTTTAACTGGCTGTTACATTGAGGCATTCTAATCATTAATGGTCGGTAACTTTATACACTGACCTATATATTTCTTGAAGGAGAAGTGACAGTTGGAAGTGGTTGGTGGTTGTCGGGGGTGACAGTGGGAAGTTTTTAACACAAGTAGCTTGATGAAGGATGTGGCGGTGAAGATGAAGGATGAGGTGATGGAGAAGAATGACGAGGTGGTGACATGTGGACAAAACCACGTTAAAAAAGGGTGCTTACGTCGGGAAGTAACGCTCTTCCCCTGAGGAGGCCTGGGCTAGGCCCAAATGCATGACCAGAACCTTTTTAACACCTTAAGTAGCTTGATTTGACTAGAATGCATGAGTATCATGCACGGGTTAACTTGTTATAGATATAAGGAGCAACTGCTCTCAGCTGGCCAGAACTCAACCTCACTAATGGTTCGGATCTTCAGATATTTCAAGACCCAGAAACGAAGGGACCTTGCTTATACAACAAAAATGCTGTGCTCATAAAAGCCGCAAGAAATCGGCCTTTCTGTTCCATCTTTTAGTCATATATGAATGTCAGTCATTCAGTCTCCAGGATCAAAAACCAGATCAAGGTCTCTGTCAATCCTTGGACTCACTCGAACATCCTCATCTCCAACGGACACCTCAAGACCCGCTGCTCCGAAGCAGAGCTGGTCCCGTAGCTGACGGGAGTTCTTTATAGTCCACATGCCTACTATTTTTTACTCGCACTATCTTTAAGTCAGTTTACCTGCCTTTACTAGGCGGCTTGTGGTCATTTCTTCTTTGGTCTATACCCTCCATGAACCTGTTCATCATTCCGACCCTCCGATACTCGTTTCAGTACTACTTCACCTTTGAGGGATTGCATTAAAAAGTCTACTTATAAGATATTATATGCTGTTGTTTCTTAACATCTCATTTTGATGTGAGGACTAGATTCACCATTTGTTGATAAATAGCTCCAGCTTTAGTTATCCCCTGCCCACAAATAGCATTCTGCCTTCTTATTTCAATGTTTATTCGCTGATTTTTAGTTGAAGGGAACTGGTTGTACCTTAGTTAGAATAGTATGCCACTGAACTAAATTACTTGAGCTGAACTTGCTTAATGGTTTTTGTAATAGTTGCAAGAAATTTATTTTTCTGGAAGAGGATTTGTGCTAAATCTTTCCTCACGCCTCGCATGTGGTCATACTTGCTACTCATCATTCCGTTAATTTAAATAAAACATATATATATATCGATTGCTCTCAAGACCAGATCGAGGCTGAGCGTCATTGTGACGTCGTCGGATCTCGTGGCTCGGTTCTCGCGATACTTCAAGATAATAAATACCTGCCTCCACAGCAATCCATCGCAATTTGACAGAGGGAGAGAGAGCAGGGTGTAGTCACAGGCTGATTAGAGCAGGGACAGAGAATACAATATTCTTATTCCAATTGCTGTAACAAAAAAAAAAAGCCCAGACTATGCAGACTTCTGCTCATCAAATTGTGACGACACTGAATGCACTATTACACAGGTTACACCCCTTGCAATTGTTCGCATCTTAATGTGTTCGTTCATACGTTTGTTTGCTGTGGTCCATTTTATACAACTATATATGTTGTCATCATCTATTGCCAGGAATCTCCTGTCTTTGTTCTCACTACTCTCCACTTACCCCCAAGTACTCAGGATGTACTGTTTTAATAAATTTGGAAGACATTCCCTGCCAGACAATCTTCTCACAATTGGTTCTTCGTATATAGATCCACAAGGCCAGTTTATTATATTGACAGGTTCCACCGCTCACACACAGGGGCCTTAATATGCCATACCTGTAACTATTTCTTACCCAATATCATAAACCTCTCATCTAGACAAACAGCAGAATGAATTTCTTTCTGCACTTATTACTTCTGGCACACTGCCCCCTAGTGGGGGAGCAAGAGAAAGTATATTACATATTATGAAAAAGATCTGTAGTGTACTTTTTTTGTAAAAAAAAAAAATCCCCAAAATTTATGCCCTTGCTTATCTTGGTTCTTAGAAATTAATACATTTGCTGGATAGCTGTCAAATTTAGATTATCAAATCTAAATCACAAGCTAGGAAGTGGTCAGCCTCTCTCGCTGAGGGCTTTTGTGACCTTCCCAGAAACGTGTCTAGCAGATGGATTGAAACTGGACTATGCGAGGGGTGGACACAACAGGGAATGGGTGTTATTTAATCTGCTTAGGATTCTATTCACAGATGTATCATCTCAAATATATGTGACCCAACCATATTTGGCATTGGAAGCGGGTTAAGATAGTCGTTCAGCTCCACCACCGGTTTCCTGTGGTGGAGCTGTACCTCCTCTTGTCTTCAGAGACAAAGGATTGTTTGAATATTTGACAAGTAATAGATTCTGTACAGTTTTTGCGCAGCGATTTTTACGAAATTCCAGGCAACAGCGTCTGTCCCAGGAAACCTTCAGATCATTTTAATAAAGAGGACATGAAATGCTGGCTCATCCTTGCTATACTGCTCCCTGCCAAGCTGATCATCGTTGCTGGATGTCCCGTTTCTCAGGGGTTGCCCTGGCTTGAAGGTGAATTCATTGAAGAAAAATAAAGACAGCTATGCAGTATGTTGACAAGGATTATTGTATATTTAAAGGGAAACACCCTTTTAGCTTTTGAAATACACCATTTGAAAACAGAAGGACACTATCAGAAGTCCCGTAGGAATTACATATAATGTAAATAAAAAAATAATTTTGCAATTATTTCACACACATTAATTAACAACAACAAAAAAAGCAAAGCAGTAACCAATTTATAGTCTTTATTGCGTTTACTGGTGGGCAAGATGCCTCATGCTGTTAGATTCAGGACCTTCATATAACGTATATGAAGTGTTTTGGAACAATAAACCAGTGATTGCTACTTATTTGGGAAACTGGTTTGCAGAACCCCCCCCCCCCCCCCCCCCCCCTCCCCATAAGTAATCTTATTGTAAAACCATTCCTTCCCCCTGCATTCTGGAAGGAAGAGATGGCAAAAGCCAGGTCAGCTTTGTAATCTGAATTTACAACCGACTTCACAGAGTTAACACAACATTAAAAGAAAAATAAATACTTTTTTTTTTAGGGGGGCTAGTCATAATGAATGTGAAAATAAATATAGATGTGCGCTCTTAAATCACTTTCAGAGACGCACAAGATTTAGCCATTTTAGGAAATCATCTTTTCATTTTTTTTTTTTTTTAAATAAATTGATGAATTCATTTTAGGAATTACCTAAAACAAATAGTTTTTGGCACCAGTTGCTTAAGATGAACAGCAAAGCACTCAAAGCTGTCGGATGTGTATTGCCATTCATACACAGGACTTCTCCACATTAGCCTCATTTTAAGGACCCTCGGGCTTTGGGATCTCTTCACAGTTCTGGCCAGGAGCCACCTCCTGCCAGCTGCCTGACCATTCACTGCACCATCGAGTAAATAGTAGCCGGTCAGTTGGCTTTCAACCGCTTGATACTTTCGGCCTTGCCGTCATCTTCCAGATCTCGCTTGATGCTTGGAGCAGTTTTAGAGTCCGCCTGCGGCACCTCCGTTACCTGCTGACGCAGTTGCCTTCTCTCCCTCCGTTCCTCCAGCTCTTCCAGATCTTCAGCAAACAGAGATTTGAGGGGGCCCATCAGCTTGGGGATGCTTTTGAAGTCGCTCCATCGAATCTTATGAAAGTGTAATTAGCAGAGGAGGTAAGACAGCGAATAATTGGCTACAATATTTTGAAATGTCATTTTAAACAAACATGCAGAAATAAATAACTATTAACTCATGCCACTATAAATGTACATATACCTAGCCAATAGCAAGTCCGAAAAGAATGTACAAAACAGAAGTCCATTTTTGCAGGCGTAAAATACAGTACCAACTTTAGTTAGCTGAAAACAAATCAATAGATCCAACAAGAAGATTGTGCCCGCTTCTCAGTTCAAGCCCAATTCATGGGCATTGTAGTCACGTTATTTTAATCTGAAAACAGCTGGTCGAAAGCAATTAAATGCACTCGGCTGCACAGAACACTAATACATCAAGTTCTGTCAAGGAATGGGAACTTTTAAAAAGAAGAATTCCACCACAAATTTTCTTAAAACAATATAAATCTTGGATGGAATTAGGCAACATATGTTAAATTAGAAAATGTCACTTACCTGCAAGTCCTCCGATACCGCTAACACAGGACCTGGCAGACCGCAGGTAAAGTGACATTTTACTTTTTAAAATCTCGCCTTCATTCCCTCCCAAAACTGAAATGATCCTTCAAGCCAGTTACACTCAGATATTAGCAGATAGTGGTGACCGAAACGGAGCAGATCATCTACGGGTGTATCTGAAAAATCAGATTGGGAACAGGTGTGGATCGATCTATCTGCTGAGCACCACATTAGAAATGGATACTTGTGCTTGGCCCACGTATGGGTCGGCCTTGCATGTATATGTGTGAGTGATTTAAGAGGCATTCAGGAGACAGGCCAGATGGACCGAATTGTCTCTGCAGTCCATGTTCTACGGTTCAAAGGAAAATAAGTCTGATCCTGGGGGGTCCAGGGCAACACGAGACACAGAGGAGGCAACAGAAGACATAACTCACCCTCATGTGATCAAACGATATCCCGACCTTGTCGCTGAAAGCATTGTCCAGAATGGGCAGTTTGGAATATCTCTGGCTGAAATGATTCAGCATCGTGAATTTTGCATTCATACTCATTCCAACGGCAATGGCTTGTGACATTGTACTATTAAAGAAAGAAGCCAAAACAGCTTATAAATTGTATTCTGGGTCATCAAAATATTTCCTATATTAAGCAAATAAATTCTACAATCTAATTGACCATTATAAAAAGTAACTATACAAAATTCAATTAAATTATTTTTATATTCTAAAAAGATCGTCCAAAACCTGTATTGTGAGCTAATGTTTACTACAAGTCACTAGTCGGTACCTGTGTGCTTTCTCAATTGCGTCCTTCTCTAAACCATCTTCCAGAGTGGCTTCATGGATGAGCAGAGTGGCATCTTTCCCTGATAAAACAAGACGTCACATTTCTAACACTGTAAATATAAAATACTCCATAATAGTAATCCATTAATGTCATGTATAAAGGAACATTGTATTTACTCTTGTTTGTAAAACTGTAACATTAGACAGGTGATAATACGATTCCATCCAAGTAACTAGATAAGCACTCTTAAAAACAAGTTGGATTTAATGAACCTTCCTTCATCTAGGTACAATTCTCACCACAATCTTCCTGCATCAGTGTGACAAGAGCCCGACATCACTGCTCTGTGCTGTTGGAGGACCCTGCACCTCTCACTATTTCCCAGTCTCTAACTTCCCAATCGCTTTGCAGTACTGCCCTAACAATCACCTGGCAGCTTTCAGACAGTTGGCAGATTCATCCGTATGCCACTGCAATCATTCTGGTAATTTGATGGCTACAGGTTGTTATAGAAGAAGAAAGCATGAACTGAAGGCTACAGGACTCAGTGTGGAGCTATATTCATTTTAAAATGTCTAAAATCTCTCCAGATGGGCTTGCCAAGAGAGGTAGGGGGCTTGATGCTAAAATATTAATGGTGATTTCCCTGGTGAGGAACCCTTGTTTGTCTACTAGTCATGGCCGGGGGAATTTGTACAAGCCACATAGGAAATACAGGGAATGCTCCTCACAGGGTAATTAGAGGTTGTTAAAAATGGAACAAAGACTCAGATACAGATCTGGGGAAAGAAAAATAGACACCACAATTCAATTTTAGTTGTTACTTCAAGGGCCTTTTAATTTCTTTCTAATAGGTGGACAGCAGTCTATAAATGTGGAACAAAACATTACAGTGGTGTAAATGTATCAATTATAATTTCTATAAAATATAAAGACCTATCCACAATGTTAGAGTTATTATTAAGCTCGGTGGTTGAAGTGGAAATTTGAAGTGTTGGTATGAAAATTAATGGGAATATAAGTGAATGTACTTACAATGAAGAGAGCAGTAGAAGTGGCGTTATGGCAAACCACCGTATACACAAACTTTAACCAATGCTCACGCTATAAACTTGTGTCAAGTCAATTAAATTGATTTGAAGTCATTTCTCTTAAACTGCGTCTGAACGACCAACCACATACGTATGGTGGTTCAATATTCAGACGTATAGTTACACTGCCATATATGGACTTTGTTGCATGGGAAAGTGCAAGACTGAGAGGATTGGAAGCTGATGAGCCCCTAGGCAACAAAGATGCTCCTTGTTTGCAGAATCACTCCAGGAAAGGTACGGCTTTGCTCAGAGAGGCTTTTTCAGTTGAATCTGAAAACTAGAATCCCTACTTCTAATTTACACTCAAAATATATACATCATCATTTATCTTATTAATACACACAACCTAGAATCTGTTTAAAAAACAAACAAACAAAAAGAAACGGACTGACCCAACCCACCCAAACCAAAACCACACACCTTCAAAATCAACCCTACTTACCCATCTTGATGAGTGCATCACAAGGCATGGTGTCACCCGAAAACACCAACTTCCAGCCAGACTGATGGACAATCGCACAACCAAAAGCATTCTTACAATGTTTAACAAAGCACGTCTGAAACTAAAAGGAGAATTGTCCGATGAGTAGGAAGCTAACATAGGTTTCCAGACACAGCATGTGTGAATCTGGTCATCTCTGGACAAGTATAAATAGTGTACTGATGGCACTATCCAGGCATACAGGTTAATGAATTACCTTTTCCAGTTGGTAGGTCTTCAGAAGGGAAGCGATGAGATCTTTAACCTTGGGAGAGTCAACCTTTGAGTCTTCCATCAAAATTCTCGACGGAATAAAGCTGGAACAAAATGCCACAACTCTCACTACACTTACGTACCAAGGAACAGAATTACTAGATCGTGCCCTGCCTGTGAGCGCACCATTATCTTATTCCATATCTGAACCTTGTATGTCCTGTTCTGTGCTCATGTACAATTTGTTATATCTACTCTCCAGCGCTGCAGTGTTTTTTGGGTGTTACAATTCTGTCTGTTTGTACCTAGCAGCAGTGCCTCTTACCACCAGCGGTGCTGCTGTTCTGTTCCTGAACTCTCCTACGTGCCTGAAGGAGTTAATCTCCTTGCATTATGCCTGATTAGAACTGCACCTGTTGCACTGCTTTAAGTACCTGCCTCTAGCTGTGCTCTGTGCAGTTCATCCATTTGTTCCTGGCTGCTGCTAACCTGCTCCTGTGCTATTTGGTATATACCTGCTGGACTGAACTTCTGTGTATGACCCCTGCCTGTACCTTGGACCTTGCCTGAGACCCCGAATCATTTGCCTGTACCTTGGACCACGCTGTTTTGCCTGTTGCCCTGACCTTTTGGACAGACTTCTGGACCTCGCTAATTTGCTTGATCTCTGCCTGGATATTTGGATTTGTTTGTCTGATCACTGCCTTATCCCTGGACTCTGTCTGCTTTCCTGGAGAGCCTTGTGCCTTCTGGACTGGGGTAAAACTTATACCTGTTCCTGCCATTTTTACTATACAGTGTACTTAGGAACCTGTTCTTATCAGTGGATCCGAGTAATCTTTGTTTGTGTATTTACCTGAATAAAGACACTTTGCTTTACACTTCTGTTGCTCTTCGTGAATACTCTGGGATTCATAACAGTGGGACTTATAAATATAGGTTTATGTAGCTCAAATTGTATGGAAGGTGCCTCCAACACCACAATCTGCCCGTGTCAATGTCTCACATCCAAGTTACTCAGCTACCAGGTAGTCTTAAGAGACATGGAAACCTAAAAATCAAGATGTGCCCTATGACATGCCCTGAATTTCTGCACTCCAGTTACTTATATAGAGATAGATCAGTAACTGACTGTAAATGTAGATTTTCCTTTAAATATACTATTTCATGCAGATGTGATTATGGAATATTCAGACCCTAACCACAGACACTGTGCACTGTTTGGAGGTGGAGAGCAGCTTACCTGATATTGTGAAGAATCTCTTGGCAGTGGTCATTGTATTGATTTAACCAGGTCATCAAAATTGTGGGTCCGATAACTAGCAAAGGACTGAAAGGCTTTCCAAGCGAGATCTGACATAAGACACACAGAAGGATTAAACAAAGTTCTGGAGGACTTTGTGGTCAGAGAAGTTACCACTATATACTTACCAGTGCCCTCTCTCTTTCCAACAGTATGCGGATGAGGCCCTGCACAGGAACAGACAGCATATTACTACATGTAACAAAAATAAAGCATTAGAATATGCATCATACAGATAAGGGGACATAGGACAATACCAGACTTACAGTGTGGTGATCAGCATGTATGTGGGAAATGAACACGGCTGACAGCTGATCAAGAACGTCATCCACATGTTCTCCATAGTGCCGATGTAGTTGGCCAAAGGTCCCCTCACCACAGTCCAGCAACAATGACTGGGAGGGACTGCAAAACAAAGGTACAGAACTTAACAAGTATTATACACCTGTGTGTCCAGATGTGCTAGATAAATACACCCCAACATTTAATTATTTCTTATTTTATCATGCTTATAGTAATAGTGATGGGATCAACAAATAATCAGTCATATCACGCCCACACAGCGGCGCCCCCCCCCAGTCCATATCACACAGCGGCGCCCCCCCCAGTCCATATCACACAGCGGCGCCCCCCCCCCAGTCCATATCACACAGCGGCGCCCCCCCCCCAGTCCATATCACACAGCGGCGCCCCCCCCCCAGTCCATATCACACAGCGGCGCCCCCCCCCCCCAGTCCATATCACACAGCGGCGCCCCCCCCCCAGTCCATATCACACAGCGGCGCCCCCCCAGTCCATATCACACAGCGGCGCCCCCCCAGTCCATATCACGCCCACAGAGCGGCGCCCCCCAGTACATATTTATACAAACTAAATGGACAATGGTCAGAACAAGCTCTACTGTGATTTCCAGTAACGTTTTACACTCAGGCGGTGACTGCAGCTTGAAGCTGTAAGTGACAGAGTCTACACTCACCTGACATGCACCAGAGTAGAGCTGACGTTCCGGGTCTTCATGGGTATCGCTGAGCCCGTTCCTAGAAACACAACCTCAGGATACTCTGCGTCACCCTCTATAGGAAGAGGAAATAAATCCTTCACATTAGTTTCTATGACAATTCCCTGTGCGCTCTATCGTACTCTACACATGGGGCACGTTCGTGGTTGTTTAAGAACAGACGCTAATAATCATCACAATTTCCCCTGTGCCTTTATAAAAAGGATTGAAAATTAAAATACACCCAATTACACACAGTGGAGGCAGCCATTTTGTACTCAATAAGAAGCAGTTGACTTCAACTCAGGCTCTAGATATCCATGAAAATAGTCTACACACAGCTCACTATAGTCTCAGCGAGGTAACTGATCCCTACTGAAGTGATCGGCTGCATAATCATGAATTACTGTCAACTCACAACATGCCCGTCTATATTGTGGTCAACAGCATTAAAGAGGTGATAAAATCATAAATCTGGAAGATAAAAATATAAATGCTGCTCAGTTTCTCTATGAAGAACATAAGTCCAAGAAGTGAATTAATGTTGACTGGTCACAGTGTAGGCCTCCACCTTGTGGGCTGATCAATAACACTAAGGCAGTGCCTAATATTCAGGAGGCCTCGATTTATAGTCATGAGATACTGGTTCCTACAAACCGTATACATACTTAATAGTACTTCAGCCCACAAATAGCTGCCTCAACCGCGTGTAAGCGACAGGTGACATTCACACGTAATTACCATTGGACACTGTGCTATCCGATTCCAACAGCACCTTGCATTCCTTCAGCGCTTCTTCAAAACCTGGGAGCAGAAAGGCTTCCTTCACAAACTCCGAGGAACTGTTATCTGTAACGGAGTCTCTGAAACATTAAACGTTGAGTCATGACATGACGGACTTAACAACCTACACCCAATCTTAAACCCCCACCCAAACCCTTCCAGTGACTGCTTATTCTGTATACAGCCAAGCTTATAAAAGACATAGGTGGAAATAATATCATGAGTTTGTGACTCTTCTTGTATTGGGAATCCGTACCAATACACACCATATAATGGGTCATGTTTATTGAACCAATATGGCCCCTGCATCGTGGTACAGACAGATCACCGTGTCTTAGTAAGGAGACCTGTCCACTCACCTGTGCCACTCCAGTTTAGGTCTCAGGTGGTACTTGAGAAGACATTCTGCTCTCACCCCGAGAACATCAGACACCTCCGCCTTTGTAGAAACCAGAAGACATGAAAAGGTCATTAGTAACAGAGCAGGCTAAGGCAACTTGTTACACTATGAATCACAGCATCCCCCAGCACTCGGTTACCTTCTTACGGAGATTGGGGAGCTGTGGAAAGATGTTGGGATGAATAAGGTGCAGTTGGGTTTGAGTCTTGTAGCTTCTCAGGTTATGGACAGTGGAAGTGTTTTCATTCAGAAGCAGGTGCTCGGTTCCTGGGCCAAACCTGCATGTTAAGGAGATAAAAAGCTATAATAACGCTAAGCTACTCCTGGGGTCAGTATGAGTGGAACTACGAAAGCCCGATAATGTTCTATTAGGTGTTTGATCAAACAAACAAAAATAAATAAATCAATGTATACTGATTACAGTGTATCCGTACTCAAACCAAATACATTTTCATCACTTACAGACGGCATCTAGAAGGGACATGGTTGAAAGTTTTGCGTGGAATAAATGCTATTACTGGACACATGAGTTCTGCTTTGTGTATGATACAGTTGGCACAGCTAAGAGATCACACTGAACCAGGAGGAAGCGGATGTGATTCCAATATCAGACACCTCTTCTCTGGTCCAGGATTCGTGTTGGGAAAAGTGAGGTTATGAAACTAAGATCTTTCCCCCTCCCCACTAGTCCAGATTTACCCTTCTTACCTTGAAGGGACACAAAGAGGTTCAAATAATTCCCCTTGTAAAGTTCTACTTTAATACTCAAACCATCATCACCACCAGATAGCCGCCGCTGGTGTGTGCCAGTCATACGCCCTAAAATATTGGAGAGACCAAGATGGCAAAGTGGGACCATCTCAGTCACAACCAGCGGAGTACAAGGGAAATTCAAAGTAAAGAAGGGCTTCCTAGGTGCTGAAAATAAAATGGCTACAGGTTTCAAGGGGTGGCCTAAACGCACCTCTTAAGGACACTAAGCTGAAACAGGTCACAGGTTGGTGATATGCCTAGGGAGAGGTACAGCCTGCAGGAGAGGGCATCATATTGTTCTTATCTAGTGTCCAAACTCCTGCTGTTCCTCCGCTCATCCCCCAATATAAACCCCCCCCCCCCCCCCACACAAGTGAATGAACTTTAGAATATATATCTGGTGGGGTATGTGAATGGTGTTGAAATAGATTCATGGGGGGGAAGAAAATTATATCTATACAATAAATCTATATATTATTTAAAGCTGACTGCTGCCCTCTTGTGGTATAGCCATAGTGTTACATGTTCAGGATTTCAATGTCTCTTTGCAACAGTCACTCACCTTTCCATCCACTCCTTGTAGCTACTGTGGTTAAGAATGTGTTCAGGAGTCATATGTATTACTAGAGCAGCTGAACTTTCTGGCTTTGTTCCTTGATACCTGCAATTGTCCCAAAAAAATAAAATAAATGAACTAACCAATTAATATAGTTTTCTTGTCCAAAGCCATCATATTACGCAGCACTTCCAAGTGAATATTGAATCATTCAACATTAGTTCCCTATTGGAACTTACATTCTAAATTCCTCACCACACAAACACTATGGTCCATTTTGTGGCAACTCAATTTACCTATTAGTATGTTAACGGACTGTGGGAGAAAACCCATGCAAACATGGGGAGAACGTAGCAACTCCACACAGATAATGCCTTGGGCAGCAACTCCACACAGATAATGCCTTAGGCAGCAATGCGAACCACTGGCCCACCCACATCATTACATTTGTTACAGAGTGTAGAGCAGCTTTACAATAAAATCATCAAAATAAGCCTTTCTGCAGTAAATCATTATTTTACCGACTTTTACAGACTAATATATTACACACACGTGGCCAAAAGTACGTGTACGCGTGAACAGTATATCCATAGAAGTTTGTTCAACATATGCTACTATAACAGTCTCCGATCTTCTGGGAAGGAATTCAATCACATTTTGGAACATAGCTGCAAGGATTCAGCCACAAGAACATTAGTGAGGTCAGGTCTGGCTCACAATCAGTGTTCCAAATCATTCCACAGGTCTTCACAGAGCCCTAACCTCAACCTCATCGAAGACCAGTCAAATTCTTCCCCACCAAACAGGAGAAACCATGTGATCCACAGATGGGAAACACGTCAACTACAAACATTACTATGTCCTTACTGCACAAGATGTACCCAATATTTATGAAACTTTTCAATTCAACTTTGTGCCAAGTAAAGGCGGCTGAAATGGGTTGTCCACTTTTGGACAACTCCCATCCGTAGATCCTAAACATCCCACGTAGTATATATAGGGGTTGTGCGTCTTCCTCTTTCTCCATATGATATAGAGTGAGGAACTTCTCTCCTACTTGTATTTGGACCTTGGTATGTATGTGAAGGCAGCATAGGAGGAATCAACTGAGAAATATTTTATAAGATACAGTAATGGAAATAAAGTATAACTGCAGCAACAGCAAACTGGGCTGTGTGTAAGGTAAATGAGTAGATGAGGTGTGGAAAGGAATAAGGACACATCTGGAGGCTGAAGACCACAATATCAGATTATATATTTTGCCCCCACACTTCCTGATCATACCTTTTGAAGGTTTCATTCTCTGCGATGGGCGTTATGAAGTCCTCACTAGGACATTCCACCACGATAAACGTCGGGCCAGGCTCATCCGGACCCAGGACATCAGATGGGAACACCTGGGAGAAAAAGAATGCGGAAATAACTATACATGTTTAACTCGGGGGAAAAAGCAAAAACGTATTCATAGTCTCAAACATTGGAAATATATAAGTACACACACTGCTCAGTCTTTATGGTGAGAACAAAACAAACCAACCACAGATATAACATTAAAATGACGTTGCAAACCATAGCTCAACTTTATACCTCTTTCCCTTCGTAGACGATGCTTTTCCCAGCCTTAAGATCTGTTACCATCTGTCCAATCTTAGGGGTCCCTCTGCATAAAAGGAAACCGAGGTAAGTCCATTAATGTGTTTTATACATAATTTTCAGTTATGGACTTCCTCAAATAACTGGATAAACTCAACTCGGAGAACTCCGCCCCTTAAAAAAAGCCTGTCAGCACTTCTGAAACAGCCCTACATCAATGCAGAGGTCTTTGGAGAACAACTGTATGTGCAGAACGGATGTCACACATACTTATGGTCAAATCCAATTTACATACAGGTTGGGCTATTTCAGTGGTTTTTCTTTCACCCTTACTTGACACACAAGGCACTATATAGAAAATGCATTTAAGCAAAGGTGACAAGTTAATCTTAATATAAAAGTATACAAAAGAAAAATAGTTTTACCATAACCAAATCACTTTTAAACATGTTCTTTTGGTAACATAACTGATAAAATATCAGACTGAATGAACCTTTTAAAATATATACATATACACATACACTGGAAGTCCAATTTCCTTTGCTTTGAGCACCAAGAAACTCCCTTTCCGATCATGAATCTGAAAAAGGAAGAGGAGAGAAAAAATTCTTAGTGTCAGAGACATAATTTCCAATCATCCAAGTGACCACACCGAGATCCTCTGCACCATCTCTTATAACGTGCGTCTACAGAAGACCCTACAAATCATCCGGTGCCCCTCCTTATAGTATCTATGCAAAACTCTAGAAAGATCACTGGCATTATTAAGTGACACATGGAATCACTCCTTATTTAGTGAATACAGGTTTTATATGGCTGTCCTGACATGTGAAACAAAGGCAACACAATGGTCTAGTGAGGAGAATTTTTTACCTCCAATTTCACCCATCATTTAAAGGACCTCAGAATATGAAGCACAGGTTCAGATGGATCAAATCTGAGACACTACAAGGCGCATGAATTATCTATTTATAATGTTTTGGTACTTGTCTATACTGCACAGACAGAGGTGAACTCCCACCTTGCAGACATAGGATATCACACAGGAAGCGTCTCTGTTTGGCGTTCTAGCAGTGGAGCCTACAACAAAATGGAGGAGAAGGAAAAGAGGGATCACTAGGAGCAATTACAAGATTATGACCAAATATGCATGTAATGTCTTGATACTTTGATTAATATCATGGTAATCCTACAGAGTTCTTCAATCTATCATAGCCATGTCAAAGAGAGCCATTATAAAGGCCAACTGAGGGAGAACTTCTTAAGAAAATATTTACCTAGGTTGTAGTGTCACTTCAAAGTGGTAGCTACCATGACAGCACCTTATGTGATGAAATGGGCACCATAAAATGTCAAAATATACTTTTTTTTTTTTCAAATAGATATTCAAACCACATTGTCTCAATAAATAAATCACAGTTCATTTAGTGTTCGAACTTTGAATTAAACGGTTATTGTTTACATCTCCCCAGCTGTCATGGAATTACTATGGCAATGACTTCTTAAAAACGGTTAAACACAAAGGGAGAGTGAACTAGAGATTGAGAATATGCTCACTTACTGAAGATCGGCACATGGCTGACAGTCATTGTCTCATCGCTGTAAGTAGGATCAGTGTAACCCCGCACATCTGTAGTACAATAGGACAATGTTCAACACTACACCCTAAATTTTCTACTGTCTTTATTTTATACGTTTTTTAAAGATATCCCCACAAAGTTGGCAGTAACATTATCCAATAAGGCTTAGAGGAAAATATCAATCCATGGGAAATGGAGGCATTTCCTTGATTTAGAAATATATAAATGGGAGATCAGTCTCACTTTCTTCCTTAATAAATTATATATACATAAAAACTGTAGTTACTTCTAAATTCTCACTCTTGGGTGGTTTGTCGGGTTACCCTGACGCTGGACTAGCCTATGTCAACTCCCCACCAAGGGAGTAGCCTTGGAACTAGGATGATGTACATTCCTTAGATGACTCCACCAATAAATGAAGACAGGACTTGTATTAAGTGGACTATTTATATTGCAACCAGTTTGACCAAATTAATTCCACATACAGATCACCTGCTGCCAGTGTGATTTCCTCCATATTCCTATAATGGTCGATTCTGGAGAACCAGTCTTATGGTTGGGGGACAGGGGAGAAACACTGACCGGTGTCTAAAGAAACACCTTCCTGGCATTAGTTAAATGTTCTAATACTGTTTGTTTCTGAAGGCTAGAAATGGACGTGTTGATTAGATTGAGGAACCAAAACCTGGGCCTTCCAGCACCTAGTATGTCAAAGGATTGCAAGACGTTATGCCACAATGGGGAAATATTGATGCATTCCCACCAGATATGGATGGTAGTACTTAGTGCGGAGCTGCATCTTCAGCAGGTGCCAGACAACACCAGAAACCTTTTGCTTATCTGACTTATCTACGACATCTAGATAGGACCTAGAAGGTTTGTTCCCTAGTACAGACACACTAGCATGGATAAACTGGATCTAACCCCCATTGTATCTCAAATAAACACAAATTTACCTGGGTCTTACCAATTTTTAAGTCCTCCATGGGACCACAAAAGTTTTTGATGGCCTGAATAAATTTTTCCTGTGGAAGATAAAAAAAAAAAAAAAAAAAAAAATAGAAAGCATCTCAGCTTTGCAGCTACTTTGTTGAAATATTCAGGAGAATCTTACTGAATACAGACATCTCTGTATGAAACTACATTGGTGTAATTACAGCTGTAAAATTAAGATTTACCTCAATTTGCTGTAGGAATATAATATAATTATGTTTCATTCCTCTCTCTGAAGTTACAGTAACAAGGGCCATTTTCTACACTTGCCAAATACCTTTCATTGCACTGGACAATCTACTTAAACCACACAAAACCAAACATAAGTCCATAGGCAGCTGATGATGAAAGCGCATAACTGAGGGTAGAGGGGGCACTGCTCATAAAAGCTTACATTCTAGAAATAAGGGGCAATGCCCATACAATAGGAGTTGGTAACACTCGGTGGAAACTGGCACCATAGCTGGCAGTGCACTCAGAGGGATTAGTAGAGGTAGCAAAGAGGTGGGTTTGAGAAAACAAGTGAAGGTTGTGGAGAATCTGCTCAGGTAGGGTAGGAGCAGCACAGGAGAAGTATTGGAGGAGCACATGAGGAGGTGATTGTTAGAGAGGAAGTGGTTAGAGAGCAAGCGAGGTGCAGGTTACAGGCAGATGTAAAGAGCATCTTGTGACTGGTACAGATGTATGAGGAGGGAGGTCATGGTGAGGTATTTGGCAGGTTGATTAGCCTGAAACTGGATAGGTGCAGTGGCTGTGGATTTATAAGAGATCAGTCTTCCCGTGGTGTGTAGGATGAATTGTAGCAGGAATCGATAGCTGAAGGGAAATAAACATGTAAGGATTCTGGTAACATCCAGAGTGAGAAAGGGGCGTATTCTGGCAGTGTTTTGAAGGAGGAAGCGACAGAACAGCAGGAGATTTAAAGAGTATAGCAGATGGCCAAGAAGACGGGAGGTATTGCAGAGAGGGATGTGCCAGAAGTAGGCACACTGAACAAGTGACTAGAAATGTAGGTTGTGACTAAGGTATACACAGTGCTGCAAGGGCCAAAGGTGTGCAACAATAGTGTGTGGTTGATTGTACTGAAAGCTGACGAGATGAAGGATGACTGAAGAAGTGACCATAGGACTTAGCTGTGAGTAGAATGCCAGTCACTTCAGTGAGGGCAGCCCAAGAAGTGTAGATGTTTGAGTGCAGAAGGTTGATTATGGAATGTGTGGAGAGAGTGGGTTACGTGGTTCTACACAAACTGCTAAAGTGGAAGCAAAGTGCCAGTGAAGTATATAGTAACAGAGGGAGTGGAGAAAGGGATATAGAATTAAAGAGCCAGTGAATCTACTCTAGTAGTTTGTGATGTATACTAATATTTCACCACAAATTATTTTGTATACTGAATTTAGCTATTTATTCCATCAAATGCACATCATACTAATCATTTGTTCTATAAAAGCATATTTGTAATTTACCATGTTACACTCCCTCTCTTTCCTCCACTTACAGCTGCAGGCGCTTTGAGCAGGTCATGCTGTCCTGTTAATTGCATAAACAGCGCTTCCAATTCCACTATATCAAAGAAAGTCCCTCCACCAATCAGCTGCAAGCTCTCTACTTTGTACGCTCACTACACATGAGTATCGAGTAAAGGAAGCAGAGAGCATTCCAGTGATTGGTAGAGGGACTACGTTAGATGCAAGGAATGGCGAGTGAACTTTGTGACTAGAGCTTGATTGGCTGTTAATATGGACATGCCTCAATGCACTGTTCTATGGAGGGTCAGCATGCTAATGAGGCCGCTGACAGGAAGAGCATGAAAGAGAAAGTATTCATGAAAGAAAATGATATACATTGTATACTCACACAGGACTGTGTGGCCTTGGAAAGGCACATTATAATGCAATCAAATGACCCAAACATTACACTAGCTCAGGCCTGGCCAAGCTATGGCTCTCCAGGTATTTGTGAAACTACAAGTCCCAGCATACCTTTCAGCTATCTGCTGGCTATTTACTCTCACACCAAAATTAAAAGAACATTAGGCAATATAAAAACACAGAAAGTAAATTAAGCACTGTAACATTCAATTACTTTAAAATGGACACATCATCTGCACACAGAGGAAGCAGCCATTTTTGAGGGCTGAACTAGGATCTATGACGGTGTTGGCTAACCTGTGACAATCCAGGTGTTGTGAAACTACAAGTCCCAGCATGCTTTGCCAATATATAACAGCTTATTGCTGGAAGAGTATGCCGGGACTTGTAGTTTCACAACACCTGGAGTGTCACAGGTTAGCCAACACTGATCTATGACATCACCAGGGTGCTGCCTAATATTCATGAGGTACCTAGCCCACAAAAAGTCTGCCCCCCACCGTCTGTAGGGGACAGGTACACTTTATCTATCTTTATATGTGTTGATTGAAACACTTTTGTCTGTAAATGAGTTAGATCCTAATGTACTGGATTGCAGTCTACAAGCTCAATGACTGAAAATAAAATGCAGAACGCGTCACTTAGCGGACGATTTACCAGCTGAGGGGGTCCAGATACCACGCAGTTAGGAAGCCCCACGTCTCTTAAAGTCAGAAGCAAACCTACAAAACAAACACCAGATCAACGCAACAATATTTACCATAATGCCATTTACATCAGACTACGTCAGATAATATGAAAAATATAATGTCCTGTAACGGATGTTAGGAAAAAGTGGTGTTCAATTCCTGTTTCTCTACAGTAGATTAAGACACCTTGTGTGCAGGTTCACAGTGTTTCAGCAAAACCCTTGCACGGTATCTAGGTCTCACCTGGTTATACGTCCCGATTTGTAGCTGCTGCAACAAGGCTGCAATGTCAGAAGGATAAATGCTATAGAGATGGCAACTGCAGCACCATCATGTAGAGAAAGGGATTCCAATAATAGAACAGAAATGATGTAAGCTTTAATAAAGGGTCTGATCCAAAGAATCTGAATTTATATACACACGTCTGAAAATACTCATGTAATAATTAAAAGTGAAGCTAGTAAAATATAAAGGCATTTTTATAACAGATGTCCAAGGTTACAGGGTATAATAATGATCTTTGAAATCAGATATGTTTAGAGGGAGAAGCCAAAACAATTCCTTTACAACTTCCTGTTTACCAAAACACACTGTGTTATGTTCAAGATAAAAGCAGCAAAAGAAATAAACAAACCAATACACATTCACATTTTTATTCTTCTTGACACAAGTACACAGCTGCTAGTGTGTTATTAGCCTGAAGGAAGTCAGGACTCAAATAATTTAATTATCCCTCATTTATTTAGTGTCAAAATATTCCACCAAACTGTACAGAGGACATCAGTCCCTGAGCCAGTGAAGCTTACAATCTAATTTTCCTACCACAGACACAAACTAGAAAAAAAATCAGTTAATCAACCACTATGTCTGGGCTGTGGGAGGAAACCAGAGCACCCAAAAAAAACCCGTGCACACAAAGGGAGAAAATACAAACTTGTTTACCAACCTGATAAACCTCCAACATTTTCCCAATTCATTCGTGTCACAAACACGTTATCCAGATGTGTCAACTTCAGCCTATAATTGTGAACATACAGATAGTGACACAGAACGACATCTCTGTTCAGCAAAAGTGTTACATTAAAAGTGTAAATGTCTTACTTGTGCTCGGTCATTAGTCTTTGTACCCCTTCACTACAATTAAACAGATACCTTGAGGGAAAAAAATAAAAGAAGTAAAGGTACAATAATGGCCACAACACACAGAAACATCAGCCACCTAAGAAAAACAAAAAAGGGGTAAAACGTAAATGAAGACTCCTCTATATAAACATTTACCCCCACCATAGCTATGGACAGAGCCAGATTAACTCAATGGGCTTTCTGGGCTACAGTCCAGGGAGCCTCGGGAAGCTGGGGGACCCTAAGAAAGATTTTTATGCATTCTATAATTTTTTTTATTTTTTTTCATAACGTTGGCTTTTTTGCTCCCAGCCCCAACTGTCACTGTAGGCTAACAGCAAATCTGATGCCATTAGCAGTTTTGCTTCTTTCCCCAGGTGCTAAACACTTAAGTTCATACTTGCCAACTCTCCCGGAATGTCCGGGAGACTCCCGCATTTTGTGAGAGTCTCCCGGACTCCCGGGCGAGTGTGGCAATCTCCCGAATTCTGCCCACTTCACTAGGAAGTGCCCCACTTCCTAGTGAAGTGGGCAGAATTAGATCCCAAACGCCGCGATTCCCGGTGAATCGCGGCGTTTGGCCCCGCCCCCGCTGTCAAATGACGCAATTTGCGTCATGACGTCACAGGGGGCGGGGCCGAAATGACGCGATTTCGGCCACCCCGCCCCTTCACGCCCCCCTCCACTGGCTGGCTCCCGGAAGGGAGCTGAAGAAAGTAGGTAAGTATGCTTAAGTTACGGCTCTGCCTGACCCTTATACCGAAATGGGCTACTGTATAGGAATCAACAGTCCATATTAAGTTAATGCATTATGGTTGCTTCACTCTTGAGTACTGGCTTGCACTTTACAGGCTTATTTTTGTGTGATAGATATATAGATATATATATATATATATATATATGTTTTCATTTCCCACTGAAGATTACAGACATTAGCAGTGGTCTCCTATATTTCCCCATGTACACAGTACATACTAGTTGGCTGTCACTAATGACTACAGATATTAGCAGTGGTCTCTCCCCATGTGCACAGTACACACTGGTTGGCTGTCACTAATGACTACAGACATTAGTAGTGGTCTCATATATCTCCCCATGTGCACAGTACATAATGGTTGGCTGTCACTAATGACCACAGACATTAGTAGTGGTCTCATATCTCTCCCCATGTACACAGTACATACTGTTTAGCTGTCACTAATGACCACAGACATTAGTAGTGGTCTCTCCCCATGTACACAGTACATACTGGTTGGCTGTCACTAATGACCACAGACATTAGTAGTGGTCTCTCCCCATGTACACAGTACATACTAGTTGGCTGTCACTAATGACCACAGACATTAGTAGTGGTCTCTCCCCATGTACACAGTACATACTGGTTGGCTGTCACTAATGACCACAGACATTAGTAGTGGTCTCATATATCTCTCCATGTACACAGTACACACTGGTTGGCTGTCACTAATGACTACAGACATTAGTAGTGGTCTCATATCTCTCCCCATGTACACAGTACATACTGTTTAGCTGTCACTAATGACCACAGACATTAGTAGTGGTCTCTCCCCATGTACACAGTACACACTGGTTGGCTGTCACTAATGACTACAGACATTAGCAGTGGTCTCATATATCTCTCCCCATGTGCACAGTACACACTGGTTGGCTGTCACTAATGACTACTGACATTAGCAGTGGTCTCATATCTCTCCCCATGTGCACAGTACACACTGGTTGGCTGTCACTAATGACTACACTACAGACATTAGCAGTGGTCTCATATATCTCTCCATGTACACAGTACACACTGGTTGGCTGTCACTAATGACTACTGACATTAGCAGTGGTCTCATATCTCTCCCCATGTGCACAGTACACACTGGTTGGCTGTCACTAATGCTCGGCCCCATCCCTACAGCCCAGTCGGGCACATGCTGCACCGGGGTGGGCGGAGCTGTCACCTGTTGTACTCGGAGAAGACGTAGAACGCGGCCCCGGAGTCCCTGCTCCCGGCGGCCACCACCTGCACGTAGATATTGTACGGAGAGCTGCGGCCGGCCGCACCCTGCTGCGCCCGGATCTTGATGTGCCGCATGGGCTCCTTGGGCAGCTTCCTCTTGCGGGAGCTGAAGCCCCGAGCCTCCATGTTGGAGATGATGGGAGCCCAGCACAGGCGCCGCCGCAGCAGGCCTGACAACCCCATAGACACGGCCTGCGGGTCACCGGACCATGTGTGTCTGCAGCAGCCAATCAGCGCAGGCGAGCCAGGTCACCGTGCACCCGGACAGCCAATCAGCGGAGGCGAGCCAGGTCACCGTGCACCCGAACAGCCAATCAACACTCTTGCAATGTGAAGAAACGATCCAATACGCGAACTGTCTCTGGTTGCATGGGAACAAGTGGCCTATAGCTGTCCCGGTGTGTACCGCACAGCCAATCAGCTATCAGGGCATAAAGTCAGCTATAAAGACTGTAAAGGTCATCTACTAATAACAAAGCTGAACTCTAGTTTAGAACCAAAAATGCTTTACTCAGTAAAGGGGTGGTAATAACTGGTGGGAGGTTGGACTTTGATGTGACTTTTACACTTTTGCACAGTGTGCCACTTGTTTCTGTCTTGTCGCACACTTAGGCGCGCCTCTAGTTTGCAGAGAGCGGGGCGCAGGTGTGCGCCTTGGTGTGCTCTCGGCGGATGTGCGTGACGCAAAACCGCGGTGTGCCATAAATAAGGTGCAGTCAAATTAAAATGTATTAGGTTTAACTAATATGTGGACATTGTTTTACTCGATAGATAAAGAGCCTATTAAAAGTCACCACAGAGTTTCTTGATCTATATTATAGAATACTTGCCCACTCTTCTGGAATGTCCAGCAGACTCCTGCATTCCATTTAGATTTCATGGAATCCCGGCAGAGCAAGTCATTCACCCACATCCAGCTGGATGCGATGACGCGATTGGATGCAAACTGCATGGTCACATCATTTTGTAGCAGGGGGTGGATCCAAAATGATGCAATTTGTTGTGCTAGGCCCCCTCCTCTTTTGTAATTCACCTCCGCTATATATAAATATGTTTTGTATCCTCAGTCATAGGATCCAGCAATGTTGGTACTTTAGCACCCCCAATATTTGTGCTGTCACAGCCATACCCATGCCTATGCATGGCATCTTTCAGTCATATGGCGGTGAGGATAACATGAGCAACCCTCATCATCCTTATATGATGCTGTATAGGGGTACACATTCCCATTATAGTTAATGTGGTGTCAGAACTCACTATCTTTAAACTCATTCTGCACATTCATCATCATAATCATCAACATTTATTTATATAGTGCCAGCAAATTCCGTAGCGCTTTACAATTAGAAACAAACAGTAATAAGACAATACTGGGTAATACATACAGACAGAGAGGAAAGAGAACCCTGCTCGCAAGCTTACAATCTATGGGACAATGGTAGTTTGAAACACAAGGGCATGTGCTACATCATATTGCACACTGGATCAGCTAAAATGCAAATGTAAAAGTATTAAGTGGGCTGTGTGTGGCAATGTTGGTCAGAGGGTTGTTGTCTTGTGTTAGCTGTGTAGAGGGTAGTGTTAGGGTAACCTAGGGAGATTAAGAGGGTGGTAGAGGAATACTATAAGCTAGTCTGAAGAGGTGGGTTTTCAGAGAACACTTGAAGGTTTGAAGACTAGAGGAAAGTCTTACTGTGCGAGGGAGGGAATTCCACAAAGTGGGTGCAGCCCGAAAAAAGCCCCTGCTTGTAACCGGGAAATGGAGGATGTGATGAGAGTGGAAGAGAGATGCAGATCTTGTGCAGAACGCAGGTCGAGTAGGGAGATAGTTTGAGACAAGTGAGGAAATATATGTCGGTGCAATTTTGTTGACGGCCTTGTATGTTAGTAGAAGAATTTTTTTTTTTATAAACGTTTTATTTTTGCAAGGTCATGAGAACAGCATAGGACAAATGACAAAATGCATATTGATAGCATAAGTATACAGGAGGAAACCATATCAGCCATCAGCATGAAACATAAGAGGATACTAAGTCAACCAGTCTAACAATTTTAGTAATGACAGATGACCTAAGGTTTTATAGAAAGAGGAAGAAAGAGAGAGAATACATAGAGGAGGAAAGGAGAGAGAGATGAAAGAGAAGAGGAGAGAAGGGAAGGAGTGAGTGACTAGATCCATTGTTAGTTGGAAAAAGATCCAAGAAGAAGAATGAGGTTTTAAAGCGGAGTTAAATAAAGGGTGGGCATGCCTGGAAGAAGGATAACCATGGGTCCCAAACCCTGGAGAAGGCTCCGGAGGAGTTTCGGATAATACTGGTCATGTATTCCATCCGTTCAATCTGCCAAATTCTGTTTATTATGGACTGCATGGAAGGAGGAGATTGCGAACGCCAGTCTGCCGCTATTTGGCAGGTAGCTGCCGAAACAATATGTCTAATCAATTTGTTCTCATGTCGGGATGCCGAGGGAGCCCCCATAGGGAGAAGAAAAAATTTTGGCTCCAGGGGAATATCCACCAGGAGAATTGAATTAATCAGGCCTCTTATCTGGTTCCAGAAGCCTGTCAATTTTGGGCACGACCACCATATGTGGAGAAAAGTGCCTTCATGGGAGCACCCTCGCCAGCACCGATCAGATGAATCAGGATGGATTTTGCAAAGACGCGAAGGCACATAGTACCACCGATAAAGCATCTTATAAACATTCTCTTTAATTCTTACGCAGATGGAACTAGAGGCGGCGTTCTCGTAAATTTCAGACCATTCCTCTTCCAGTAGCTCCTCTCCAAGGTCCCGTTCCCAGGTTAGTTCATGGGGGGGTCTAAGAGAAGAAGAAGGGGAAGCAAGTTCGTGGTAAAGCGTTGATATCAGACCTTTGGTTGAGGATTGGCGTAGACAGAGGGCTTCGAAGGTGGAGAGAGGTCGGGTTAGCAGGCGATCTTTAGCAACACTATGGAAATGGCGAAGTTGCAAGAACTGATAAAAGTGCTTTGAGGGAATGTGGATCTGTGATTGAATTTCAGAAAACTGAGGAAAAGTTACTGAGGTGGATAAATGATTGAGGTAGATGACTCCCCGCGAATACCATGGCTGGAATGAGTTATGATGTAGTCCGTGAGGAAATTCCGGAGAATTGAATAACGGAACAACCGGAGAGGGATGGGGAGATAAGGCGAATTTTTGGGATGATGAGTCCCAGATGGATAATGTGTGTGAGACTATTGGGTGAGATAACAGACGTTTGGGGCGACGAGGCCTCGGGACCCATAGGAGAGAGGATAAGGAAAGCAGTCCCAGACCCTCTGCCTCAATTTTAGACCAAACTCTGGCTTCCGTCCGACCAGACCATAGGACACACTGAGCAAGTTGAGCGGAGAGGTAGTATCTTTGAAAATCAGGAATCCCCAGACCTCCCCCCCGCGGGGATCTCTGAAGAACCTTAAGTCGGACCCGGGGTCGTCTGCCCGACCAGACAAATCTGGAGACATGGAATTGTAGGAATTTAAAAACATATGGCGGTATGCGGATGGGGAGAGTCTGAAAGAAGTAGAGCAGCCTAGGGAGGATATTCATTTTGACGGCATTAATGCGTCCAAGCCAGGAGATATAGAGCTGTGACCACGATGTAAGGTCTATTTTGATTTGATCGAGTAGGTGAGGAAAATTGGCTTGAAATAGATGTCGATAGTGCTTTGTGATGGAAACACCCAAGTATTTAATTTTGCGGCGACCCCAGTGAAAAGGGAAGGAGCGTTCTAATAATAACTTGTCTGTAGCTGATATATTAAAGTCTAGAACCTCCGTCTTATCTGGATTGATCTTGTAGCCCGAGAAATAGCCATAGAGATCAAGTTCCTCTAGGAGGGGGGGTACCGACGTTTTGGGATTAGTGATAGTGAGCAGAACATCGTCTGCATATAGGGCAATCTTATGGGTAGAGGGGCCCACCTGTATGCCAGATATCTCATGATTGTTACGAATTCTGGCGGCTAATGGCTCGATGACTAGAGCAAATATCAGTGGGGAGAGGGGGCATCCTTGACGAGTGCCGTTCGTGATCAAAAAGGGCATCGAGGTCAGACCATTAGCGGAAACAGTAGCTGACGGAGATCGGTAGAGGGCCAAAATACCTGTCAGGAATTTGTCTGTGAATCCCACTGCTCGAAGCACACCCTCCATAAATGACCAGGAGATGCGATCGAACGCCTTTTCGGCGTCGAGCGCCATGACGAGAGAGGATAGATTATCATTGTTTATCATGTGGATTAGATCAATAATCCTTCTGGTATTATCAGCGGCTTGGCGCCCTGGAATAAAGCCCACCTGGTCAGGATGGATGAGGGCTGGAAGGAGTGGATTCAACCTAGAGGCCAAGATTTTTGCAAATAATTTTAGGTCAACATTTAGTAACGAGATGGGCCTGTAACTAGCGCAAAGAGAGGGGTCTTTTCCCGGTTTGGGAATTACAATTATATTAGCCCTGGTGGTGGCGGAGTCGAAGGGAGCCCCCCCTAGCACTTCATTGAAAAATTTTGTCAGGTGAGGACCGAGGACCGAGGCAAACTTTTTATAGTACTGGGGGGTGAGGCCGTCCGGGCCGGGAGCTGAGGAGGATTTCAGGGACTTAACTGCTGTCAATACCTCCGATAGAGTAATGTCTTCATTCAGGGCAGATTGTTGTGTGGTAGTAATTTTAGGGATGGGTGTAGATAAAAGGTAATCGGACAGGGTGGGAGGCTGGGGGTCCCGACGAGGGGAGGGAGCATCGAGGTTATAGAGGGAAGAATAGAAGTCCCTGAATTCTCTAACTATCCCTGTTGGGTCATAAGTTACATCTCGAGAAGGAGACTGCCGAATTTTATCAATATGTTGCAAGGCTATTTTTTTCCGGAGCTTTCTAGCTAATACGGAATCAGCTTTATCCGCCTTATCATAATACCGTTGTTGGAGCTTCTGCATCGTGACAGCTGCTCTACGGGAGAGTATGGTATTTAGTTGGCCCTTCATTGACGCAATCTTGGGAAGTAGGGTCGGGTCGTGGTGAGATTGATGCTGAGTAAGGAGTGAAGCTAACCCACTTTCCAGGGATAAGATTTCCTCAGCTGCTTTCTTTCTAGCTGCAGCTGACTGACTAATTAATTGGCCTCGGATGGTAGCCTTGTGAGCCTCCCAAACAATTCCGGGGGCAACATCAGGGGTTGAATTTTCCTGAAAGTAATTGGTAATGGAGGTCTTAATGTCTAGGCAGATAGATCTATTAAGTAAAAGTGCGTCGTCTAGGCGCCATCTACTGCGCTGGGGGGGCGGTTTGAGGAGATCTAGTACGAGGGAAACACCCGAATGGTCTGTCCAAGAGAGGGGGGTAATGTCTGCCCGCGTCACATGATGAGTGAGTGAGTGTGAGATGTGTAACATATCTATGCGCGTGTATAGTTGATGTGGGGCTGAGAAGTGAGTATAATCCTTGGCGTCTGAGTTACATAGTCTCCAGGAGTCATATAAATGATGGTGTATAAGGAGTGTGGACAAGGTGGCGGATTCAGAGGAGGAGGAAATACCCCGCCGAGGAGAGGAGGGGGGAGACCTATCGAGAGCCGGGTCGAGAGTAACGTTAAAGTCACCTCCCATGATAACATGGCCCTGCGCCAACCGCTCAACTTGCTTAAAGAGCTTTGTAAAGAAAGGCTTTTGCCTCTGATTCGGGGCATAAACTGAGACCAGAGTGACGGGAGTAGACCGGAGAGTGCCGCTCACCAAAAGAAAGCGGCCTTCTGGGTCAGCATGGGTCTTGGAGTGAAGAAAGGGGACTTTACTATGGATTAAAACAGCAACGCCCCGTTTCTTGCAGTCTGCTGAGGCAAAAAAGGTCTGGGAAAATTGCTTACCCTGGAGCCGAGTATGGGCACCTGTGAGATGAGTCTCCTGAAGAAGAACAATGTCTGCGTTTTCTCTCCTACAGGCACCCAAGAGAATCGTACGTTTATGAGGAGAGTTGAGGCCATTCACGTTGACGGAAAAAATCTTCAAAGCCATGGCAGTCGCGAGGAGCCAAAGTCTGGAAATAGGTCTAAACAGTTAGATAGGGAACAAAACCTGTTAGTTTGTGGGTGGAACAGAAGTTTGAAGAGCCAATTAGAGAGTGGATCAAAGTCACAAGAAGAAGAGAAAAGAGATAGAAAAAGAAGAAGCCCAATTGGGCGAAAACCCTGAGTAAAAGGAATCCTAAGCGGATTCAAAGACATTATTATAAGCTAGAGCGCAGTAAAATTAACAATGTCAAAGGGTGCACGGGGGGTGGTCCTTAGGCTCGCACGGCATCGACAGCCGCCAGAGCCTCGGGAGACCCACAAATAGAGTACATTAATTGAAAAATTCAAAATCAAACCATGGAACGGTGTGCAAGGTAAATAAAACTTGTACAGTAAATATTTATAACAGTTTAAGGAAGAAAAAAAAAAAAAAAAAAAAAAGGGGGGGAGGGGGTTAGGGAAGTGGAGGGGGGAGGGAAGGGAGGGTAGGAAAGAGGGGAGAGGGAGGAGGAAGGGACACGGGAAAGGCAAGCTGCTCCCCCCTCCAACAGCAGGGAAAAGGCCATATTGCAAACAGCCATAATATTACACAAAGAGAAGAAGCATGAGGGGTCTGGAGGCCAGCAATAGAACTATTGGTAGAAACAAGAAAAAGAGTAACCACCAAAACAAAAAGCAATAAAACATATTATGTAAACTACTTGAGAGTGTAGGGTAGTAACCGCTACCAACTGACGATGAAAGTCCCCCTAAAAGCAAGGGAGAGTTAAAACAGGAAGAAAACAAAAACAGACACAGATAGGACCATTAGTACAACAATAGACAAATCAGGGAGGATCTGCATCCCGCGGACGTCGTCTCGAAGACCGGGACCAATCAGGCTGAGGAAGCGCCGGGCGCTGGGTCTGGGAAGGAGTAGCCTGAGGGGCTGACGGCTCGGGAAGAATGCCCAGCTTATCCAAGAGGCTCTGACCCTGTTCCAGCGATTTGACAAAGTGGGAGGAGTTGTCAGCAAATACTTGAAGCTGGAAAGGGAAGCACCAGCGGTAGCGGAGGTTGTGTTGTCGAAGAATCCTAGTGACTGGCTGAAGATCCCTCCGCTTTTGTATCGTGGAAGGAGCCAAGTCCTGGAATAGCTGGATGTCCATGTCCCGAAATGTAATTACTGGTCGGTCCCTGGTAGCGGAAAGAATACGATCTCTGGTCCGGAAATAATGTAGACGGACAATGATATCCCGAGGAGGTTGGCTGTTTGGGGGTTTGGCTCTCAGGGCACGGTGAGCCCGATCCAAAAGACAGTCAGTCTCAGAGATGTCCGGGAGGAGGTGAAGAAAGAGGGCCATGAGGAAAGCTTGAAGGTCTGCGTTACCGATTTCCTCAGGCACATTTCTGATGCGGACATTATTACGGCGAGATCGGTTCTCAGAATCCTCTTGCTTCTCTTTCAAGATTTCAACTTCGTCACGGAGGCGGGAGAGTTCCTTATCAGTTGCAGTGTTGGATCGGCAAATGTCGTCAGTTTTTGATTCTAGGGCGTCTGTCCTGTTTCCCAGCGCGTTCAACTCTGTTCTGAGCTCGCTGACCACTTTTGTCATTTCCTGATAGAAAGTAGTTTTCACCCCCTCCAAGAGACTGGTCATTACCGCTTGAATCTGAGGGTCAAGTTCAACTTCAGACGATGAAGATCCCGACGCCCCCTGGCGATCAGCTTGTGGAGAGGGGGGCTTCGCTTTTGATCCAAAGAAATTTGCAGAGGTTCCTGCTGTCACTTTCTTTGGTTTGGAAGCCATGGTGCCCTCAGGCGAGCCGATCTGGCCGTTGGATGGGATAACAAGGCCAAGGTCAGGTAAAGAGAGGGAGAGGGAGAGGAGGGTGCACACCGAACTCGGTTCAGTTGAGAGGGGTCCTACCCGGGATCGGGCAGCATAGTAAAGTTCACATACTAGCCGTGGGTGTAATGATGAACAGACGAATCAAGGCACTTGAAAGGCTGGTTTCGAATAATAATCAACCGGTCACGGGCAATAATAATGGTAGAGAGCGTTTTGCTCGTATGGGGATTGACTCCAAGAGGGCACTCTGAGGATACGACTGGTCACCACATCCGTCAGGATTAGATCTCACAAGGACAGTCAATATATTTGGATGCACGTAGAAACTGTGGTCTCCAATGGGGGAGGTTGATTTTATGTTACAGGTGTAGTGGCACAGAAACGACACAATGGGGCAGCAGTTGACCCCTCAGGCTCCGAGACCAGGTGAGGGTTTACATCGGATTTCTGACTGCTGAGATGTAGCAGCAATACTTAGCACACCAGCATGTAACTGTTATTAATAATACAGTTGAAAATATATTAGGATATAAGGACGGTGTAGTTTGCTTGAACGGCCACAGGGTGGCAGTAGTTTCCCACACTGGAAGTTTGTATTCGATCTAGTCTGTGCAATCAGGTTGTTGACTCACAGTTCACTGCACGGAACAGCCAGAATTTCACGCAGGAGGGAGTCCCAGCCCAGTCAAGACGGGGATCTACTGAAGGGAGCCAGGAGTGAAACGCCAGGCTGTTCTGCCGGACACCGACTGACAAATCAGGTGAGTTGTTGCTGGTGGTGTCCGTGTCTTAAGCGCTGCTGTCAGTGAGCTGCCTGAATGTCCCCCTGGTGTCAGCGCTAGCACAGGGCTGCTGGTGAGGGTCTCAGTTGCATCTCAGCTGCGGGGGTAAGAGCGGGAGAGGGGGGGGTGGTGATGCCGTTCACGGAGGGTCAGTGAGTGGGGATAAGAGCACTTAGCGGGCACTACTGTGCTCCAGCCCCAGCTGGTGTATCCAAGGGGAAACGATGCTGGCAC
This sequence comes from Mixophyes fleayi, assembly GCF_038048845.1. Classification (NCBI taxonomy): domain Eukaryota; kingdom Metazoa; phylum Chordata; class Amphibia; order Anura; family Limnodynastidae; genus Mixophyes; species Mixophyes fleayi. Next base: position 204,436,771 of record NC_134407.1, on the reverse strand, counting down.
TGTGTGTGTGTTCCGTCGGCGGGGTCTCGGTAAACAACGCCCGGACGGGCTGACAAGGGGCCAGTATACACGTGTACTCACTGCCCAACCGACACCAAGGGATCCCCTTCAAGTCCGCATCTTCCGGGCCGCTTTGCACGGTCAGGTATGATCCAACGTGCCCGGCGGGTGAGCGTGCACCCGATGGATGCCCCGGGTCTCCCGCTATCTCCTTCCGTCAGTCTGGCCAAAGCGATCTTGCCACGGCTGGTCTCCGCGAGGATCTCTCAGATAATCTCTGACACAAGGGCGCTGAAGAGGCAGCCGCCTTACCACGTGTGGCTAGGCCACACTCCGATGTTTCGGGCGTACAACCAAGCTGCGTGCCCGGAGCAGATCCCTTACGGTGCCAGGGGTTCTTGTTGTGCCTCCGATGCCAACAAAGGTGTGAGTTGCCTAAAATTTCTTAGTGGAGCCGGGTTTTTAGCAATTTGGCAGAGGAGCTCAGTCCAAACACGTCTTACCAGCGTGGTGTCCAAGCCACGCCCCCCTAGTAGAAGAATTTTATATTGGATTCGTTGAAATACAGGCAGCCAATGTAGAGACTGACAGAGTGGCTCAGCAGAGGAATAACGATTTGCAAGGAAAATCAATCTAGCCGCTTCGTGCAAAATAGATTATAGGGGTTCAAGTCTGACTTTGGGCACATTAACCTCTTCATTGCACAGCTGCTGAGACAATGCTTCATGTCTAGGTGCAATTTTCCTTTATTGACAATTGTAGAAAGAAGGGAAAAACACTTGAATTCAGAAAGATGGATGTAAAATGCAGGATATTATACATGAACATTTCTACATGTAACATGAATAAAAGTACATGGTAAATATACTATGTTAGTACCATCTTAGGTGGAAAATAGAGTAGATTATTTTTTCAAATGGATATTACAGAAGGTATTTCAATATGATTCCTTTAATAGCTAGCTGTATTGGACATCATTGCAAGTTTTGCCAGATCAGGACAAAGAGAAAGAATTTTTTATACAGGGCATTCCTAGGTTGATAATGAAAGAGGTATTGTGTATGGGATCAAATGTCAAGTCTACTTAATATGTTTTATGGCCAATCTAGACATAATAAACATTAACCTTATTGAATAACTTTAAAATAATGCGTTTAAAAAGCAAAATATTAAAACCAATAAAAACGACTGGGATCGTAAGGGATTTATGACACATCGCTGTTTGTGTTGGGTTTCCTCCGAGTGCTCCGGTTTCCTCACACACTCCAACAACATTCTAGTAGGTTAATTCGCTGCTATTAAATTGACCATCGTCTCTCTCTCTCTCTCTCTAAATACGGGTGGGCTCAGTTTTCAGAAAACCGAGCCCGAGCATCTCTAGTTAAAAGATCGGCATTAGAGAACATGGGAGAGAACAGCTACCTGGAGCTGGTAAGGACAAGAGCTTTGTGAAAGAAAATTCACAAAATATTGCAACGTTGTATCAAATGTAATGTAATATAAAAAATTCCACATGTCTCTTACAGTCCCGAACGTAATTCACAGCCAACACCCAACTACACAGTAGTCATAGTTTATGAAAGATTATAATAGATATCATAGATAATTAAATTTTGATAGAGAGAGAAATATATACTGGCATTATATATACTGATCAGCCACAACATTAAAACTATTGAAAAGTGAAGCGAATAACATTGATTATCTTGTTACAATGGCACCTGTCAAGGGGTGGGATATATTCCAAAAGTGGTCCAAGGTAGGACAACCAATAAACCGAGTGATAGGTTCATGGGGGCCCAAAACGCAATTTGGATTCATCTCAACATGAGCCCCTTGAATGTGTTTTATGTTTGTCAGCTTAGCACTATATCAATCAAAAAATGTGTTACAATTGAATAAAAACATTTTAGGCCTGAGTCATTAAGGAAAGTAAAGCGAAACAAAAGAAGTAACTTTGAAGGTGGAGGTAAATTTAAAATGTGATGGCAAATTAATAGTTGAGGTAGGACATGTCCTAGATCAGTGTTGGCTAACCTGTGACACTCCAGGTGTTGTGAAACTACAAGTCCCAGCATGCTTTGCCAATATATAGCAGTTTATTGCTGGAAGGGTATGCTGGGACTTGTAGTTTAACAACACCTGGAGTGTCACAGGTTAGCCAACACTGTCCTAGATCAACTTTAAATTTCAGTCTAAACATAAAGCTATCAAATATTTCTGTGTTACATGAAAAAAACGCTAGTGTTTAATTTTTGTGCAAATTAATAAACTCATTTGCACCCCTTGCATTGTAACATGGTTTGTCCAGGAGAAAACGTACTCATTTTTTCCCCTTACTTTGCTTAATGAATAAGGCCCATCATGTGTTCTCTAACTCTCATGATTAATTTAATCTATTAATGAGTCTAAACCAAGTATTATTGTGTTAAGAAGTAGGATCATCATCAGCAGCAGCTATTTATATAGCACCACTAATTCTGTAGTACAGAGAACTCGCATCAATCCCTTTGCCATTGGCGCTTACAGCCTAAATTCCTTAACATTCACAAACACCGAGAGAGACTAAGGTCAATTTAATATAAGCCAATTAACCTACCAGTATGTTTTTGGAGTGTGGGAGGAAACCGGAGCACCCGGAGGAAACCCACGCAAACACAGGAGGGCAATGCGGTAGCAGAATCAGGAGGCAGATGGTGTCAGGATGGACCCAGGGTCTGGTACACAAGCGGTCAATGAACAGGATAGCAACTCTGGGAGCGAGAGCACAGGAACCGAACAAGGACCGTGAGTCAGACAAGCTGTGGCAGTTATTGCTCTGTCCTTGCTATAGTGTCAGGGTGAGCTTTATATAGACTATGCTGCCTCCCAGCCACGATCATGTGACCGCCCAAACCAGGAAGTGCTGAGTTCTACACAGAGACAGAGGTAATCAGCAGCACAGGAGTGTGAGCAGGTACGTTTGTGACAGCACCATCATTTCTGTGTGTCAGTTTCCTTCTCTAAGGTATACATCCATGCCTGGAGCTCTTATGTGAGTCTTTATGCTGTAGTCACCGCCACATATCCGACCTCTTACCGGCATTCTCTTACTACTCAGTGTTCACTATAGTGCCATGCTTCGGCAGGATGTCCACCGCTTCGCAGTGGATGGTTGCTTAACAACCAATAGTGTCCTCTCCAACTACTCAGCTGGCGTCTCACTGATTCAATTAGTTATGTGAATAGCAACCAGCATTTATTCTATACTCAGTACAGCATCAGCTATGCAATTACTAATGGATTCATGCAGCTAATCATCCAGCAAACTTCTGATTGGCGTGGCTGGCTTTATAAAACGCTTCCTGTCACCATTCCACTGCTGGCGATAGTTCCTGCTTGATCTGGTGTTTTCATTATTATCATTAGTTTCTGGGCCGGATTGTTTAAAGAATCTGCTGTCTTCTCCTGTGTTCTGACCTTTTCTTGTTTAACGGATCTGCTCTCAAATCTCTACCTGCCCTGACCTCTGGCTTGTTTAAAGGAACCGCTGATTCTCCTGCTTCTCTATTTCTCCGCATTTAGCCCCTGCCTATCCGTCTCTGAGTTATGCCGTTTATGTCCTGGTTGATCACTACCTCCTACCGTGTTCTGTCCACTCCACCGAGCAAGTGCTAGATCAACAGCTGCTACTACCCAAGCTTAAGTCATGGGAACAAATGACTACTGTGGAACGTAACAAGTTCCTCGGAAAGGGGGCTGCTAAAGTTGAACATCTCGCGAACCTGTTCTAGCAATTGAGGATCTCACGCAACTCTGTCCTTAACATACTGTAGGAAAAAGAAATATTTAAATTAATATAGGAGGTGGTCTTACAGTGGTAAGAAGCAGGACTTTGAAATGATGTTTCACACTTTCCATTTCCTGCGTCACCAACAATTTTGACAAATTAGGAGCAGATTAACATTCCAAAAACTGTGATGTAGTTGTATATCTATCAATATATGTTCCTATAAATAAACTAGATGGACAATTTGTCACATTTACCCAAATAGAAAAGCTTTGCGCAACTGATTTATTTTGGCACTTTCAGCAACGACCTTTCCGATATAATTTATGCTCCTACACGCTATAGTTTAGTAGCTAATGATACATAATTATTTTTGCCAACGTCTGTATTCCGCGGTTGTAAGACAGTAGTGAACAGAAGGCCACTCGCCTTCTTTATGAGACAGATACCACTGATTGGCGAGAAGAATGTGCGTCATATGCCAAGTTCCATAAACACTTTAGTGCATAAAGAACTTATGTGACGTGTGGATTTTTTTTATGCAAAATCACAGATGGAGGTCCCTCTATGCATTGAGAGGATACAGCTAATTCAGAACAGGTACTGCAGACCAATAAATTGACAATTTTTGCTGTATTAAATATTTACATAGCTAGGCAGTTATCCTAACCAGCCTCGTGCCCATCCAGCAGTTTTTTCCTGTATATACAAACTCCGTCAGGCATGGAAGAAAACCAACATCATGACATAATGCAGGTCCGCAGAGGTCGTTAGCTACCGAGAGAAGCAAGTCAGGAATAATGGCAGGTTGGTTTATGCCACAATTCTCTTTGATTATAACTGTGCTGTTATTAACTGGCAACTAGAATTCTCATTGCAAACAAAATATAAAAACCAGGGCATTGATTTAGCATTGAGATGCCAAGTTTTATTTTTTATAACTTTATTGATTAGGAATTTCATCTGGTAAGCTTTGTCTATATAAGAGTGTCTCCCTCATGAAAACACCACAGTAACAGATAGAGCAAATTTAACATAGACTTCTGGCACGATCAAGAGCATAGCATTCTGCACCAATCACAATGTGCAGCCCTAACCTTACAGCGCTCATGTAGTAACACTACAAATTGGGCCTTTAGTTTCAATTAGTTTTTGTTCCAGACAATCATAACACTTTTAAATGAAATACCAATCTTATAGACCTTTGGTCTGAGTCATTAAGTCATTAAATCTTCCGATTTTGTGCGTATCGTCCGCAAAATCACTCTGCACCTGCTCGGAATTGGACGATACGCAGCAGAACGCAGCCACGTTCACGTCATCTTCCAGCGTAAATAACACTTACTAAAGCCTATGATTTCGGGAAGGGAACGGGGTAGGGATTAGGTGGATGCGTGTAAGGGCGTTTTCGTGCAGCCACGTCCAAATCAAACTCAGGTGCACACAGAAGTATGCTGGTTTTCTGCCGTATCTCTTGCACCAGCTAGAGGTCTATTCTAAGTCCTGAGTCCTAGTGAAGTCAGTATCGTATTCATGCTATAACATGTGTTTGCAATCAGTAGCAACTGTAAAAATGTCTGTTATATACAGTAGACATTAAGTACACCACAATAAATGTTTTTCAAGAAAAAAAAAACATTTTTTAAAATGTTTTCATGTATAATCATAAATGACTCTAATATTGATTTGTAACAATAATTAGATAGATATTTTTTTTCCTATGCATTCTTTTGAGATTTTATATTCCACATAGGTATTGTATGTGTTGTGCAGTGTCTGGTCTGCTAGAACAGAGTAAACCTACACCTGTAGTCACCGCCGCACGTATCTTGAGATTTGTCCCTTGTTGTCTTCGGGAGTACGCAGAGCCGAGCTACATGCAGTTTAAGACAAACGCACAATGCGCTCGTTATGCGTACCTTAATGAATCAGGCCCCTTTTCTTTAAATAAATTCCCCATTTTAATTTATTGTTTAGATTGTTTCTCTAGTAGAGTGTATCTAACATGTGTTGTGTAAAAATCTTCTCCCTTATTAGTTCAGAAGGAGTTTGTTGTATTGAAATATGGGTATGGCGTCCACCACGAAAACCCTATATACACTCCACAATTCAATCTGCTGATGTCTGACCAATGACATGGGGGTGAGGGATTGTATACAATCGGCAAACTCTCTCTCTCTCAAAAATGTGATATATTATTATATTGGTGTACATTACGCATCTGCACAGAAATGCCATTTGCCAGTTGGCTGCTAACAATAGCCACCTTAATGTGTTCATCACACCTCTTAGATTATAAGATCAGTTGAACAGGGCCTTCGTTACCTTCTGTGCCAGAGCTTTATAAATTAAAAGATAATAATGAATAATAATTGCAATACATCTGTTATAAATGATTTATACGGTAGTTATATTTTATATATTATATTGAAAAATGTTACTTTTGTTATATGTTTATTTTTTTATATTGTTAGTTTCTCTTTTGAATAAAATATATTTATTATTTATTATATATGTTATTTTAGATATATATGTTTGAAGTTTTATATATATATATATATATATATATATATATATATATATATATTTTATGGCGCTCTAGTTTACTCTTCACATTGATCTTCTTTTTGCTTGTCCTCTCTTTTGATGATCAGATAAGCTACAGCTTACCCTTTTTTATACTTTTCTTCTAGCTTGTATTATCTTGTTTTACTTTTCAATTTCTTTTGCGTTTCGATATTAAAGGTCCAGAAGGGTCGTATAAAATTTAAATCTCATCAATGATGGACACACACTTTTTTGCCCTTGCCCAAAAATTACCTTAGTCTTATGGACTCAATTTCCCCTTCTTTGTCCTAAAAACAATATCTATCAAAGGCCCGATCTATCTTTATCATAATCTGCACTGGATAGTTCTTCATCTACTTGGTAACTGAGATATAAAATCATATACCGTCGTGAGTATACAGCCATGGCCCGGTAGAGTTGTATCATAAAGATATTGTCTAGGGGCCCAACTGTACAGGCAAGATTACTAAGCACTGTTATTATGCAGATTGTGGGTTTCAGGTTAGGGGGAAGATTGGGAGCAGAGATCTATGTCTTGTACTGCTTGGGGTGAAATCCTATTGCTACCTTACCCAATAATTGTGGCAGCAGCATTTTCAGGATAATGTTTTTCACCATTAGACTTTTGGGGAGTAAATGTATTAATCTGCGATTCTACCAAATTGCCGATATATGGCTAAGTGATTAACACTTCTGCCTCACAGCGCTGAGGTCAGGAGTTCAATTCCCGAACATGGCCTTATCTGTGAGGAGTTTGTATGTCCTCCCAGTGTTTGCGTGGGTTTTCTCCGGTTGTTCCAGTTTCCTCTCACACTCCAAAAACATACTGGTAGGTAAATTGGCCCTAGTCTGTGTGTGTGTGTGTCTGTGTGTGTGTTAGGAAATTTAGACTGTAAGCTCCAATGGGGCAGGCCCAGTGCCTACACAATGGCCTATTCTTTAGTTGGGGAAGGAAAATTCCAAAATTCTGCACTCCGACACATCTTGTGTTGTGAGCTGTGATTGGACTGTAGCTGAAGCCATCCAATCAGTGATCCAGGTACAAAAGGTGTTATAATTGCTTGAAATGCACAATTTCTCTGCCTCCTCCAGCAGGAGAATTTACCATTGACCAAGCATCATTGAATTCTGGTGGCTCTGCTATTTAAGGAGTTTGAGGGGGGGATGGGGGTGGACTGAATGTTACAGTAGAATTTTTTTTCTTTAAAATGGTGAATTTTATCTTAAAAGCAAGTAATGTTAAACAGGGTTATGTGCTGAATCGAAAAAGAAAATGTTCTAGGCTCAGTTGATAACACGCTAAGTAAAACGCGTTAGGTGGTCTCTTGTACCTCTGCACTGTGTGAATGCTGTAATAAATAATGTGGATATTATCCCTTAAGCTCGAGCTTTTGCTGGTATTTGATGTGTCTTGATTGGGCTCTATAGCTGGGTGGGTTCTTGAAATTCCTCTTTTATTCAGCCCAACAGTAAGGTGAAAACATCCAATATAGTTGATGCCTCAGTTTATAAGAATACTGATTAGGCAAGTCATCCTTTGGGCTTATGTTTTGATATTCCCACTTTTATTAAAAAACAGGCAAGGCTTGGTATATTGTTATGTGAAAGTTCATCACAGGACACTTGATAAATTACAGAATGATTCTGTTTATAAACACAAACGTTTAATTTGGAACCAGGTTTCTTTCCTAACGTTAACACTGTCAAGTCCCTCGCACTGAGTCACAGGTATATTCTCAAGTATGTGCTTTCTGAACAAACATCCTACAGTAGGTGAGATAACCACATTATTGGTGAATTAATGAATGTTTAAAGTAAGTTTTACCTTAAATGACTTGAAGAAAGATATATCACAGTGTATGTTGAGACTGTAAGTGCATAACTGTGCTTTTATTTTGTGAATATAGTTTAAAATAGCCTCACACACTGTGTGTGTATATATATTAGAGATGGTCACTGACCCCCGTGTTTTGGTTTTGGATTCGGTTTTGGATCTGGATTACCGTTGTGTTTTGGTTTTGGTTTTGGTTTTGCAAAACTGCCATTGCGTGTTTTGGTTTTGGTTTTGGTTTTGTTTGGTTTTGTTTTGCTATTTTTTTGGAAAATCCATGTTTTTGGGCCTAAATTAACCCAATTTAGTGCTCCAACTGTTTTAGAGACAAGTAATCTAATTGTTGAGGTAATAAATCATCCAAAAAAACAGTTTAATTCTTCGTTGGTAGGCCTATTCTACACACAAAACAGATTGTCTTCCTCTCCATCTATGCATATTGGCAATGCAGCCATCGTCTTTGAATGTATATTACACCCTACACTTATAGTTAAATATGTAAAGAAATGGAAAAAGCCAGTTTGGTTTCTGTCTCTCAAGGCCCCCCTCCACTTGTATAAAATACCAAAAAATTCAGCCATTATAGACTGTACAATATTAATTGACATGGAGAAAGCCAGTTTGGTTTCTGTCTCTCTAGGCCCCCCTCCACTTGTATAAAATACTAAAAAATTCAGCCATTATAGACTGTACAATATTAATTGACATGGAGAAAGACAGTTTGGTTTCTGTCTCTCTAGGCCCCCCTCCACTTGTATAAAATACAAAAAAATCCAGCCGTTATAGACTGTACAATATTAATTGACATGGAGAAAGCCAGTTTGGTTTCTGTCTCTCTAGGCCCCCCTCCACTTGTATAAAATACTAATAAATTCAGCCGTTATATACTGTACAATATAAATTGAAATGGACAAAGGCAGTTTGGTATCTGTCTGCATCAGATCCTCTCTCCACTAGGAGTAAAATAGAAAACTAATCAGCCGTTATATAATCTAGAATATAAATAGAAATTGAGAAAGGCAATTTGGTATCTGTCTGCATCATAATCATCAACATCATCATTAGCGCCCTCGTCGCCTACACAAATCTCCCCCTCATCCTCTTCTAATTCCAAAGTGGCATCCTCAATTTGGGTATCACCGGCTACACTCGGGCTATTAAGGCACACATCAGCAGAATGCTCACGATTAGACATCCCACTGTTGGATGGACTCTCCACAGGGATTGTTGTCATTTGTGAATCAGAGCAAATATTCTCCTGTAATGCCTCACTGTTATCTTGCAGCTCGGCTTTGACGCGTAACAGTAGTTGTGCACCAATTGTAGGCTGGGTAACTTTTTGGGATCTGCCACTAATAGCCAAAGGTGAAAGCCTCATTCTCTCTTTGCCACTGCGTGTGTAGAATGGCATGCTTGCAATTTTTTTTTTATCGTCACTTAACTTTTGCTCAGTTACACTTCTTTTTCGCTTCAATACAGTAAATTTTTTTTTGGTTTTTGTTTTTTGCACTAATTTGAAAACACTCTGTTGTTTGACATCGCCTTGGCCAGATGACGTACTGGGAACACTAACATCAGGACTGGTGACAGAACCTGGTTGCTCATTTAGATCATATGTGGACTGCTTTGAATCCATTCTGAGCGCAAACCACTGGGGAGTGCTAAAAATTATTTAGTAGCTTCTGCTGACAGTTATGACTTTTGACAGCCAGAAATATTAATGCACAATTAGGGAGGACACCCCAAAAACACTGAGGAGTGCTTAAAATTATTGAGTAGATACTGCTGACAGATATGACTTTTGACAGCCAGAAATATTAATGCACAATTAGAGAGGACACCCCAAAAACACTGAGGAGTGCTAACATTTATTGAGTAGATACTGCTGACAGATATGACTTTTGACAGCCAGAAATATTAATGCACAATTAGGGAGGACACCCCAAAAACACAGAGGAGTGCTAAAATTTATTGAGTAGATACTGCTGACAGATATGACTTTTGACAGCCAGAAATATTAATGCACAATTAGAGAGGACACCCCAAAAACACTGAGGAGTGCTTAAAATTATTGAGTAGATACTGCTGACAGATATGACTTTTGACAGCCAGAAATATTAATGCACAATTAGGGAGGACACCCCAAAAACACAGAGGAGTGCTAAAATTTATTGAGTAGATACTGCTGACAGATATGACTTTTGACAGCCAGAAATATTAATGCACAATTAGAGAGGACACCCCAAAAACACTGAGGAGTGCTTAAAATTATTGAGTAGATACTGCTGACAGATATGACTTTTGACAGCCAGAAATATTAATGCACAATTAGGGAGGACACCCCAAAAACACAGAGGAGTGCTAAAATTTATTGAGTAGATACTGCTGACAGATATGACTTTTGACAGCCAGAAATATTAATGCACAATTAGAGAGGACACCCCAAAAACACTGAGGAGTGCTTAAAATTATTGAGTAGATACTGCTGACAGATATGACTTTTGACAGCCAGAAATATTAATGCACAATTAGAGAGGACACCCCAAAAACACTGAGGAGTGCTTAAAATTATTGAGTAGATACTGCTGACAGATATGACTTTTGACAGCCAGAAATATTAATGCACAATTAGAGAGGACACCCCAAAAACACTGAGGAGTGCTAACATTTATTGAGTAGATACTGCTGACAGATATGACTTTTGACAGCCAGAAATATTAATGCACAATTATGGGGGACAACCCAAAAGCGCTGGGGAGTGCCAAATATGAAGAAAAAATAATAAACCTCTATCCTCCTCTCTGCACTAGCGATTTTGGTTAGAGCAATTGCAAGAACAATATTGTATTCTTTCTCTGTCCCTGCTCTAATTAGCCTATGACTACACCCTGCTCTCTCCCTCTGTCAAATGGCGATGGATTGCTGTGGAGGCGTGTATTTATAAAGTTGAAGTATCGCGAGAACCGAGTCCCGAGATCCGACGACGTCACAATGACGTTCGGCCTCGATTTGGATTCGGAATTGGCGGGAGAGTACCGAGCTGCTCAGCTCGGTACTCGGATACCCAAAGTTCGGGTGGGTTCGGTTCTCGGAGAACCGGACCCGCCCATCTCTAATATATATATATATATATATATATATATATATAGATAACAAAATACAATAGATAGTACAGCGCGTAACTCTGGGCAGACAAATAAGTACAAATTAAAGTCCCTTTAGATAAACGATAGTCCTATGTTCAGGCGGCTGCCAAATCCCCACAAGGCCAGATGGTGAACTGGATAAAATCTAAAACAAAATAAGCGGGAGGGGGCGCCACATAGTATAATACTGTATGTAACAATACAGGCTGATGTGCCAAGTAGTAGAAATAAATATCACCACGTGGGTACAGACACACAGGTTGAAGTGAATCAATAGAATAGGTGCACTCTGGAGTACCAGCACCAAGCAAATATAATATGCGTACCAGATATAAAATCTTTAAGGCTTATCTGTTAGTATCCTGCATCATCAAGAGCTCAGGTTTTCCTTCAAGTCAGTATTGCCTCACACAGCGATAAGGGTACAGAGCTGGCACTTCATATGTTCTCAGTAGTAACCAGAATTGCAAGATGAAAAACTCACATAGTGTGATACTGCTTGGTGGCAGGTCATGATTGGCTACTCTCCGGGAATGTCCGGGAGGCTCCCGAAATCTGGCTAGGTCTTCCGGAAGAGCAGGCACTTCTCATGCAATTGTCCCATAATTTTATAAAAAATGATTCAATTCGCCATTGCCGCTGCACGGCGACTGTGGAAGTTCGTCCGGGGAACTTAGGCCATTTTAGTTCTGTCCCTTAAACTTCACTGTGACCTCTTCAGTATAGCACTCATTAATCAGGCCCTCATTAAAGGTAGTGTTATATATATATATATGTGTGTGTGTGTGTATATAAAATATATTTATATATGTATATATATATATATATATATATATATATATATATATATATGTGTGTGTATTTTGCCTTAATTTTGCCTAGATAAATGTTTTTAGGTAGGGATAAAGGGGTGAGGATAGAGCATTATATGCCCCCTGACTCTAATAATTAATTCAATCCCCCACTGAGATACGTTTCCATGTGAATCTGGGTTGGATGTAAGTATGATCTGCTTAAATGTTACTGGCCTAGATAGATAGAACAGACTGCAGTAGACGCACAAGCGTCTGTTCACTAAAAGGTCACAACGAAACACATAACAAAATGTTTAATTATCTAATATATATAAGCCTAGCGGCGTGTGTTAGTGTGTGTGTGCGTGTGTTAGTATGTGTGTGTGTGTGGAAAAAAACTTTTTTCTCAGAAAGGGCTCATCCAATTGACCTGAAATCTGGTATACTGACATTATTTGACAAAAAATGATAATAGTGAAGTCAGTTAACTTCCATCATCCCCCCTTCCCCCCGTGGGAGGGGTAGTAAAGGCTAAATTTACCAGTTGAGGGCTCAAACTCTTGACCGTGTGGGTATTTATTTACCAGAGCCTGTGTTTGGTCATGGACAATTGTATGTCACATTTACACGAGTACGGAGAAGCAGTGATGTGAAAGTGCAGGTTATGAATACTGCCCTTCAAGGAAGACTGATTGAGCACAGCGATAAGGTGTTTAGCAGAAACGTTGTGTATCGAGAGGTTTTAGAACAGTAAGACGATGGAGATTAAGGATGTGGCGATGAAGATGAAGGATGAGGTGATGGAGAAGAATGATGAGGTGGTGATATGTGGACAAAACCACGTTAAAAAAGGGCGCTTACGTCGGGAAGTAACGCTCTTCCCCTGAGGAGGCCTGGCCTAGCCCCAAATGCATGACAAGAATCTTTTTAACACCTTAAGTAGCTTGATTTGACTAGAATGCATGAGTATCATGCACTGGTTAACTTGTAACATATAAATGGACAACTGTTAACAGTATAATCATTAATTAAAATATGGATTTTAAAAACACACATATTGTGACAGGTGATGCGATATTTGCGTCATTAAGCCGGCCCCCAACCGCCACTTATCTATTGTGGGGCGACAACCAGGAGGTTTCCCTGCTCTCCTGGGAGTCCGGGAGGTCTCCCAGAAATGCGGGAGTCTCCCGGACATTCCGGGAGAGTAGGCAAATAGGCGTTAAAGAAAAGCAGCTAATGAATCTCTAGAGACTAAAGTGTCTTTTACATTTCTGTCTCCATTACTGAAGTCATGTTGTCTTACCTGTCAGTCTTAATTAAATCTTGGTCTCCATGAAAATGGCCACCTCCATACACATCAATACATGGACATAGAACACAATTTCTGAACTGTGTCATTATGCCACAGATGGCGAAGCCAACCACGTCTTGTACTGGCTCAGTATCAGGGAGAATGCCAGACTCTTCAGGGAGTGAGGGAGATCACCCCTATTTCAGGGAGTCTACATTCAGGGAGAGTTGGCAAGTATGAAATATATATATATATATATATATATATATATATATATATATATATATATATACAATGCACTTTTATAGTCTATTTTACTTGCACACACTTGTTCTTTGCTCTCCAGCGGCACCCGACGTTTAGTTTGTAATACAAAGACTGTGCCGTGTCAGTCATCACTATCACTCGGCACTTACATCTGTCCTGTAGCTGTTGCAAGTGATACAGCTGAAATCAGGCATACTTAAGAGAAACACAGGACTTGAATCTGCCGCATCTGCATCGACACATGCTCGGCACATCCATACTGTATATTGTCTTCGTTCATCCAGTCCCTTCGCTCTTAAGTCGTAGTTAGTTGTAAGTCACATTTGCGTTCAGACATGAATTACATTCATTGGCGTAAGGTCCGTTACTGGGATTGCACAGAGCTATTTCACGCAAGATACGGCACACAAACAGTCTTACGTACACACATGTCAGCACAGAGGGGCAGCACAAAATTTAAACACTATTAGGGGGGAATTTAATTAGTTGCGATGTTCCTCAGAACATCATGACTGCTCATTTTTCCTCGCACGTCTATGGGGCACTAGGAAAAAACCAGCGGAGATTTCTGTAAAAACCTTGCCAAGACATTGCGGCTAATTCAATTCCACCCTTTGAGTGCCTTTAAATTAGTTACTGACCCAATTGTTCGGCAACCAAATTTTTCTACCAGGAGTGATTAACGCTGCCTATGTGTCGGTGATAAGGACTGAAGATATTATCCTGGACAGGTGAAAAGGACACTTTTGTAGGCAACGGGCTGTACATCCCTTATTGTTTGAAGAATCCAAAGCTGTTTTCTGGCTGAAAGAGATCCTCAAACCTGGAACTTCAGCATTTACTACTTTACTTGAGGGTGGCATGTGTGGAGATAAAAATAGACAACTGTGGTTTAAAATCAATTATATATGGCTGTGAGTTAATTTCTTTTTGTAATGTCAAAGTCGTTTTTACATGGTCTAACATAATCTCTTTGTATGCCAGGGGGTCTACATAACTCTACAATGTGGTAAATGTCCTTACAGGCATGTGGATAAAAACAGCTCTTTATGCCATGGCAATTCCTTAAGCACCCAATAAACGGAATGCCTATTAACTGTGTATGACATGGAAAGTGATTGTGATTAAACACAAACAATACATTTATTAACAGCCTATTTATGGGGTTACAGTTATTGGGTCTTTCGGTTTAATTGGGAGTAATTTTTCAATAAACTGCTCCTCTCCCAGAACTTTTGTACAGATTTGAGGCTCGGCTAATTGGTAACACATGGACCTAGAGCTGAAGGATTTACAGTATTGGAGGAGAAATTGACTTAAGAGAGGTCTAGTGAGCATACGATAACCTGCAAGGTATATTTATCTTGGAAGATAAGAAAACAGTGAAATTAACTTTTAACTTTTTTTGCCATTTCACTGTGATTTCTCAGCAGTGGGTTAAAGAGAGGGCAGTGGAGGAGTTATATGTAATGAGGCTGCGATTAACTGCTGTTTACATGTTAACGTGTTCTAGACATTCTAAATTGGACATATTTCAGCTGAGTGAAACAATTAACCCATGTAATGTTCTTGATGAGTTAAGAAGCCTTCATCTGACAAAACTGCTTTGTGTTTTGCTTTGTTTTGTTTTGTGATATTTCCTTGAATAAAACTTTTTAAACCAGAATTTTAGAGATGATCCTGTGTTTGAGAGGTGGGGGGTAGGAGCTTGCGACCACGATAATCCAGACAGCACTTACAGCGGCAGTAAAATCCCGAATTCTGTCATTCGGACCTGCGCTTAATTCTGACTTGCTGGAAAACTGGCTGAGAACAATTCCGGCATTACAAAATAACATCAGTGATATTCACGTCGCTTGGAAGCGCGACTGATAAATTTATGCTATTAAGGGGGCAATGCATGGACTCAGCGGGTGTGTAACGTGTTTTAGGAAGGACTGGACATTAGACACTCGGCGGATCCTTGGATTGCCCCCTTAATAGCATAAGTGTGACAGTTGCGCTTCCAAGTGATGTGAATGTCACAGACACTATGTTGTCATGCCGGAATTGTTGACAGTCAGTTTTTCAGCAAGTCGGAATTGAGTGAAGGTCTGAATTAAAGCATTCTGTAATTTTAGTGCCGCTGTAAGTGCTGTCTGGATTATCGTGACTACCACTGGCGTTTGAGACTCAACAGTTCCTCAGATACTCATCCCACCGACAATGCCAAATCAAGAAAGAAAAAAAATGACCTCCTGCAGTGGATTTTTTATTTCTGGACCTCTCAGATCTCTCTTGTATCAGAGTGCAGAACGGAAGCAGACGTACAACTGGCGCTCTCGACACAGAAGGTGCAAAGAGTTGATATTCAAAATTCTCCTGACCACTTTCTGTAGGAGAATTGACTATGACTGAGCCGGTGTTGGAGTATTTAGCGAATGGCGGCCATTCTGGTTGTAGAATGAAGCAGCGGCTAACAAGTCTTCCCTTCAATGAACGCTGTCAAATACAGTAATATGGCTTAACACTGGAAAGTCGTGGAATCCATTTAGACCATGATCATCATCATTATCATCACCATCCCCATTTATTTAGATAGCGCCACTAATTCCGCAGCGCTGTACTCACATCAGTCCCTGCCCCATTGGAGCTTACAATCTAAATCCCCTAACACACACACAATGAGAGAGACCAAGGGCAATTTAATAGCCGCCAAATACCCTACCAGTATGTTTTTGGAGTGTGGGAGGAAACCCACACAAACACGGAGAGAACATGCAAACTCCTCACAAATAAGGCCATGGTCGGGAATTGAACTCAAGACCCCAGTGCTGTGAGTGCTAACCACTAAGCCACCGTGCTCTACAGAAGTTTGAATTGTAGGATATCCATGATGGTAGATAAAGACCAACAGGTCCTGTCCCTACTATTTCAGATCTGCAGAGGACACCTTTTCAAGGATGCTCTTTGCTATACATAATCATTCACAAAAGAACTTGAATTCTGCACCAGCTGGGAGCTGGTGGATATTGGGTATCTCCTATGCTTTTTATGAAACAAAACACTTCTTATGTTCAGTATAATAAGAATAAATTAAGTGAAAAACTGTCTGTGCCCTCCAACCTTCTACCAGCATAGTGCTACACTCTGGGCAGGTGTACACTAAAACAAGAATACAACAAATCAGCCATAGTGATAACCAGGGGGTAAATGTATGAACCTCCGGATTCTTCAACTCCGGCGAGTTCAGCGTCTTCAGCGCTTAAATTTAAAGCGGCGCTGCCTTGTAAAGAGAAGTCGCTGAACTCGCCGGAGTTGAAGAATCCGGAGGTTCATACATTTACCCCCAGATCTAGGCTGCTTAGCAATAGGAGAAAGCACAAAATTAAGTATAGCTCTTCTACTCAGAGGTTAACAGCTCCACACTGAAAAAAATTGTGACATTGTTGTCCCCCAAAGTGGTCCCATTATAATGGGCTCCGTCCATTAAACTTATATAATAAAAAAACAAAACAAATAACAGTTTTCAAATAAACTTGAATAAAAAAAGACTTCTCAAAACCCTTTTCTCAATTTTATAAAACCTAAAATAAAATCCTCTCTCCTTTTTTTGTGGTCTGTAGTTTAAATGGTAAGTCCATCCATTTGCACACTACATATGCCCAGAGTAAAATTGCTATATCTGAGAGTCCTTTGCACTGTCAGCCAATCACAAGCGATTTCCCAAGCAGGACGTTTGTGACTGGCTGTCGACGAAAAGAGATTTATTAGATACTGTGACCTGATGGATCACCTATGCCACCCTGTCTGTTGCTGGAAACCTGCTGGTCTTACTTTGCCACCGTTCCCTTTCCTTATCCCAAATACGCTCTCTAACTGCAGTAGGAGGGGCTTAAACTGCTGCCACCACTGGACTCCTTCACGGCATCCAGAACCGAGTTCCTTCTGGGTAAATGTCGTTGCTAGTGTACCCCCTGGCTGATGCACCTGGGCTGGTATCCCTGACCTCTTCCTATAGATCAGGGTGGCTGTGGATAGATCTCCCCTGGCCTATCACACAGTCCAGAGCTGCTGGGTAGCGGGCAGAGCGGTGGTACCAGAAAGCTGGGTCCAAACCAAATACAGCAGGGAAGAAGTTGTCATAGCAGGATCTTGAAGCAAGTGATGTTTATTCACTCAAGTGTTCTGATAAGGACAGTCACACTGGTTGAATGTACCAGTGATCAGAAAGTCAGATGGAACAATAGTGATACATTTTAATGCTAACCAGTGCTGTTTGATACAGTTTTGGACACAGCCTAGCAGGGGGTAAGCCGGCCCCTTTCACTCTTTGCTGGCCCCAAGAAGTCTGAGTTATATTTAGTATCAGGATGCAATATGTTTCCCCAAACATGGATTTAAATTCAATTTATACTTAGCAACATTTACACTTATCTGTGATATCCCACATAAGATACTGTTTACAATGTTCATGTTCAATGACAGGTTCCAACATTCTGGACAAAAGGCCACTCAGGAACCACAGTAACAACCTCTTGTGGTGCATTAAGACTAAAAAGCATATGTTGGTTACTCACATGAATAGACGTAAATAGCCTTAATGAGGACTTTCTCTCGAAGCTACACAACAGACTCCTCAAACAAATGCTTATTGCATTAGACATATACCTCAGAAATAAATGCCTTTTCTTTACATAGTGCCACACGATATAATAAAATCCAATACAAAGTATCAAGAATCAGTACATTTACAAAGATATAAATTGGCACACTGTGCTAATAATTTAAATATATTATTACAATAAATTATTAATAAGGGATCCAGGCACCGATACCATGAGCCATTGATAGATTAAGAGGTGTTGTCAGTATGGCAAGTGTTTGGAGTGTGGAAGTCCGTTCTGAGAATGATCCAGGAGGTGTACGGATTGTGGCAGAGTACAGCCGAGGACAGAGTGAGGCACCCTGGTGTGAAAGCATGGCTGGTGAACTGACCTTGGTAGAGTACAGATAGGAGAGCCAAAAATGGACTGGTAGTTCCACTCATCAAGTGTGTTGGATCTGGTGATTCATTGTGAGATAACTCAAATATGAATATTGCTATAACTAAGTAATACACTGGAGAGAAAAGGTGCAATCACAGTGATTTATCTGGTGCCCATTCATTTGTCATCATGCTGCACTTCATCATAATCACCATATATTTATATAGCGCCACTGATTCCGCAACGCTATACTCACATCAGTCCCTGTCCCTTTGGGGCTTACAGTCTAAATTCCCTAACACACGCACACACGCACACACACAGACACACACACAGACACACACACAGACTAGGGTCAATTTGTTGACAGACAATTAACCTACCAGTATGTTTTTTAGAGTGTGGGAGGAAACCAGAGCACCCGGAGGAAACCCACGCAAACACGGGGAGAACATACTAACTCCACACAGATAAGGCCATGGCTGGGAATTGAACTCATGACCCCAGCGCTGTAAGGCAGAAGTGCTAACCACTTAGCCACCATGCTGCCCATGCCTCACAACTGTCCTGAGTAAGGTGGGACAGTCTCAATTCCACAAGTATATGGCTCAGGCCATACAGTTACAGTATGCCTTACCACATGTTATTTTATGTATGCTAGCCGGCCAAAAACATATCAGTGACATTTGTAAATAGAATGCACTTTAGAATGCTTAATAGAATTATTTTTTTTAAAAAGATGATAAATGTGGGAGGTTGGGGCCAAAGAGCGCTTGGTAATACGGTGGAGGGGAATGCTTGGCTCACCTTACCATTAACAGCACACTGTGACATACACATACCTGCCAATATACCTGCCAATGTACCTGCCAACATACCTGCCAACATACCTGCCAACATACCTGCCAACATTCCCAAATGGAAACTTGTGACAAAACAGGTCACTATCCCAATCTACCGAAACCAAACCAAGAACCTCCCCAAATTATATCCATTTCAGGTAAGACAATGGCTCTTTTTCAAGACAACACCGTTCCAGTAACAAAAAACGATGACTGTGCTGAGAAAATTGGGACTGTTGGCAGGTATGCATTACAAAGACTTTCAGGATATGGTAGTAATTACATTCTTGCAGTTTTACCAATGACCCTTAAATTCTCGACAGTGTCTGTCTAGTTCTGAATAGTAACGTTACATTGTGCCTGAATACGACTCTGGAGATGGCTGGATGTCCGTTCTGGGGCAGCTTAACAGACGGTTAACTAACTCTGAGTAATGACCCCTGTTTTATATGAGCAGCTGCTGTTTCTTTTATTATGAATCTGTTCATTTACAGCTAGGTAAAATGTATATGTTTAAAGTTCAAATACTTTTAATAAAACTTAATCCAGAAAGCCTGTAGTCCTGCACTGTGTTTGTTATTGTCTGCTCATTCGGCATGTAGGTAGCAGATGTCTGAACCCATTGGCTACATAGTGAAGATCACTGGGAAATTTAATAGTGTTCTAATTTATTCGACAGAATACTCCAATATAGAATGTATTTATAAATCTGCCCTTACTGCAGTGCACAGCGGTTAATTCCGGAAAGAATGGGTTAAATAAAAGTTAGATAGATAATGAAATCCACTATGTTAATCTAAAATATGGGAGTTTTACTTTCTGAGGGAGATTTATCACCAAGGGATATATTTACTAAACTGCGGGTTTGAAAAAGTGGGGATGTTGTCTATAGCAACCAATCGGATTCTAGCTTTCATTTATTTAGTACTTTCTACAAGATGACAGCTAGAATCTGATTGGTTGCTATAGGCAATATCTCCACTTTTTAAAACCCGCAGTTTAGTAAATCTAGCACTAAGTCTTCAGTGGTCCAGCACTGTTGTCCTTTAGGCTGCTAAGAACAAGCCTGATTCAACAAGCTCCAGTGTTGTCGATGCCCCTCCCACATGAAGTTCCCATTCGTATGAACCAAGCAAGAATTAGAATAGAACTGAGCACCACCGGACTGTTGAAAGCATTGTATGACCCACTGGATTGGGGGAACACTGCTCCTCAGGTAAATAAAACTCTTGTACTTTAGCTTAACCTAGTAGGCCTTCCCCCAAAAAATACATATTACAGTTCTACATTGTTGTGTAAATAAAACACATATTTAATCAATCTATCTAACTTTCTTAGGGGCTCATGCAGGGGCTGGCTGGCAAATTTTAGCCTGGGGTGTGAGTCCTGGCTCAGCAGCCTATTAGGAACATTTTAAAGGAAGAAAATAGCCTACTACGGGACCAGTCAGAGGGGAAGATGCCCCCCTACCCTCCAGCCCAGCCAGCCCCCTGGACTCATGTAAGGTGGAGTTGGATTGGATTGGTTGGGTTTCTTGCAAAAATTACTCATTTCTGTACAGCACATGCATGCACAAAAAATGCATACTATCCTTCCATATGTAGACTCTCCCCCGTCTTACAAAACTCCTTATGCTAGGCAGGTGGAACGGCAGAGGAAACCGGTGGGTGAGCATAGGGCAAGTACAGTGAAGTTATGCTCACAGGCTTATCATGTCTGTTGCAGGACCGTGATTTTTTTTTAAATTTCAGTTATTGTTTATTGTTAAATAGCGTTACTGATCGGTCTCCATACACTTTTATGGGGACTGCTCAGTAAAACGGAGACAGCTGCAATGCAGCAGATATCTATGATATCTGCTGCGATGCAGTGATCATAAATCCCAATTTTGCGGTTAATCCCAATTAATAATTTAACAATAATCCCAATTAATCCCAATTTTACAGAGGATTTATGTTTCATAGATAGGCCCATAAATGAGGCCCTAAGTCACTTATCTACTACCCTACTCCTTTGGAGGGAGTATTCACTGAGTAGTAGCCTTTATGCACTAATATTCCCTTTGTATTGGTTTTGAATGGAGGGTGGGAGCACGGTAGGTAGCGCTTTCTGCTTTGTATGAGAACAAAGGTAACTATAGCAACCAGCGATCTAGCAGGGTTGTCATTGGGAATGGTACTAAGGGTTGAGAGTCGCTCAGAAGCTTCTGGTAACTCAAGCCCATAGCTCAGGTCATGGGAAATTTTGTGACAGGAGCTCTTAGTGAGCCCTGGCAGCCATGGGTATGACGGCACTTCTATTACTACAAGTACAAGCATGCCTATACACTTAATGGTAGCCTGGGCATGCTGGAATCTGTAGTGCACCATGGACAAAATGCTATGATAATGTTAAAATTCTATTTTTGGTACATTACCCCACACCCACTGCACCAGGGGTGTGAGAAGAGCCCTTGTGCTTTTCAGCACAGGGTTGGTTATACCTGGGGGGGTGTCACATGTTTTTGTGGGCCTGAACCCCTAGGGAACCAAGCCCATTGCTGAACAGCCTAGGCTGGTTTGGCACTATGGCAGGGAGACCCCATACTGCAAGTTTCCTAGCAATTGTTCCACCAGCCCAGGCTGGCAAAGCTTATTGCTGGTACTTGGAAATTCAGGTGGACCCCATGCTTTTTATCCCCTTGATTTTGCCAGAACAAGTCTAGGCTGGCAGCACTAGAGCTGGCTAAGTACTTTGAGGGGATAGGGATATGTATTTTTTTTGGTAGATATGTATATATCTCATCACCCCACATTGCTTAGCCCAAAATGCCACCACATGCTCTCAGACCCGCACTTACTACAAAATGCCACATGCCACTCAGATCACCCACATGCCACTCAGACCTGGTCGTATGCCCCTCATCCCTCCCCACATACCCCCAGGCCTCATCACATGCCTGTCAGACCTCCCCACACACTACTCCTATGCCCGTCAGACCTCCATACATGTCCATCAGACTTCTCCACAAGCCCATTACACTTCCATTAGACCTTCCCACCTACCCATCAGACCTGCCCCATATGCCCATCAGACCTCTCCACGCCTTTCACACTTCTCCCACTTTTTCTTACTTTTACAGCTATTTTCTACTAGCTACTGCTCTCTCTTCTGCCTGCAGGTGAAGGAAGCAGAGCACACTGCTCTCCCCCTCCTCTGGTGCGCTGTGTGACCTCCCTACAGCGTGCAGAGGTCGTCACGTGACGTGGAAGCCGGCTGCTCTCGTTTAATGTTATGTTATGCTTTGTAGCAAAAGCAGAGAATAAGTGAGATTAGGAGGAGCTGTTATCCACCATGGTTATAGGCCACGTACAAGATCATAATTGAAAGGAATACAAAATACAGGATCAATATTGATCCCTGTTGTACACAAGTAATAACTATATCCCAATCTGAATATGTACCTTTTATCCTTCAACCAGTTTTCCACCAATGTACACACTTTTTATCCTATATCTAGTACTCTTATTTTATGTACTGTCGTTAACGTCTCCAAAAAATCCAAGAATATCAGTTGTACTACTAAGATCTAGTTTGAAACTTGCCTCTTCCTAAAAATGAATCCTATTTGTTAGTATGAACGGTCCTTCATGAAACCCATGATGAGACACAGTGTTATCAATTTTTTTTTTACAATATAATATTTTAGAATCACTTCAAATAATTTATCCCCAACAGACGTTAGAAAGTTCTATAATTTTAGGATTGCAACTTTGTTCCCTATCATCACTGCCATGTGATCTATTTGTCTTAATCTTGTTTAGGGCCAACTGCATATACTCTTTAGGCAAGCAGCATTGCTGGTGTGCATAGCCTATTGCTACACAATCTATTTTGTGTGTTTTTTCGTCCTTTGCAATCACAGTGGAAAAAAACATTTAAAAAAATCAGCTTTCTATGTATCTCCTGCAATGCCTTTTTCCTACTTGATTATTTAGTGGCCCAATATTACGGGTTTTATTTTTGTTACTGTTTATGCATTTGAAGAACATTTTGGGATGTGACAATATCTTGCAAGCCTGTTTTCAGCTTCAATTGTTTTCTTTACTGTTTAACATATCGGGCCTGATTCATTAAGGATCTTAAATTAAGAAGTTTCTTATTTAAGTCTCCTGGACCAAACCATGTCACAATGCAAGGGGTGCAAATTAGTTTTCTGTTTTGCACATAAGTTAAATACTGACTGTAGTTTCATGTAGCACACAAATGTCAACTTTAAATTTCAGTGTACAAATAAGCTATCAAGTATTTTTGTGCTACATGAAAAAAAAGTCAGTATTTAACTTATGTGCAAAATAGAAAACTAGTTTGAACCCTTGCGGATCGCTAAAAACCTTGCGACATTACATGTGGTTCAGACCTTTGATGCAAGATTAACCTGTAGACTACATCACCACTCCACAACGATTATTGGGGACAGATACGCCATATATACTTATTACCATTGATATATATGACAATTCTCAATTTGAGACCACTATCACTCACTCTGTTTAGCATTTTCTTCTGATACATTACTCCCCAACATCAATACACTATTGGCATTTATTTTTGGGAGATGTTTTCCCTCTTTATTTATTCTTCTCAGAGTTCTACGCTGGGAGCACAGAGTGTCATTCACCACCATCATTCAGATTTCCAAATTTGCTATTTGGTGTGTTTATTTAGCAGTACATTTAGCAACATGCTTCAGTGCTTCTCTGATTAATCTTTGCCATTGTAAAATGCATAGGGCGGAATTTGAATAGCCCCAACTAATTGAATTCCCCCTATAGTCCTTGTAGCTCTCTTACAAAATGTTTTATCGAAGTCAAATGTTTTCTAAACGCCCTCCTGTCAGTACATTAGATATAATACCCGTTTTTTTTAGATATCAATTGAATTTCTGTGCAATTGTTTATAGTAGGTGGCTTATAACAAAATCCTGGAAGCACTTTTTTATCAATGTATACTTATCTATAACTACTCTACATTCTCTTCATTTTCACAGCTATCCTCCCACTGGACAGGTCTTAAACAAGTTTTACCTCTACAGAAACCCCTCCCACTTTCATATCATCCCTATCTTTCCTAAACTTCAGCCGCACTGCCTAGTCATGACTGTCGTCTAACTAAGCCTCAGTTATACCCACTATATCAGTGGATCCCAAACGTTCTAATTTCGAGACACCCTTAGGGTCTCCTTAAAATTTTCAAGGCACCCCTAAGCCAAAATAATTACCAAGTAGTCCCCTGCCCTGCTTACCGCCAGCCCTGGCTACGGCACCCCTATGAGATTGCAGAGGCACCCCAGGTTGCCGCGGCACACAGTTTGGGAACCACTGCACTATACAATAATTCTCTTCCAATGTCATTAAAGTTGGTTCACTTATTTTATTTTTTACTTTAATTTTTTCCATACACTTTTAAATTTCTACTACCAATGTTAATTTTATGCATTTTCTTATTAGTCCTTACCCATTTTCTCTGACAAAACACTGTTCAATGTCTACATCATTGTCCCTACTGTAGAACCTGTCACTGAAAGAAATTGTCCCAGATCTCCAAAACCAGTCAAGATTACTGAGAGAAAGGCCAGCTCCCAAGAAAGGCCAGATGTAAGATCTCTTTGAAATTACAAACGGAACACTAGCTGCAAAGTCCAGTATGTTCTATATATTAATATAGGAAAAGGATTACATAAAATAAATATTGTTCACTCTGGCATAAATGTCTGCATGTGTATACAAGCAGTGAGATTAGGCCTAAGACATATGTAAAATTTAAATGCTACACTCATAAGGAACCTATAGTAATTGCATCTATTCCTGAATATTGGACCTAATAATGTCATATTCCATATGCAAGTGTGTGGAAGTTATGACGTATAGTGAATCGGAAATTGTGTCTCTGTGATGTGTCAGAGAAAAGATATGGCAGTTATAAAAAATTGCTGGTTATTCCTGAATAGATTGTGATTCCCACCCAGGTGTAAATCTCCTCCCCATGTTAGCATAAACATAGCCCTCTCCTAGTTACCTCACAAGTAAGAGGGCTGAAGAATCAGGTTTATAAGGTTACTGTGTGTTATAAAATATTATCATATTCCTGGAGGCTCTGTTGGGGAGTAGTCCATATTTGGCGTCCTCTCGTAACTGATAGTAAATAACGTAGGTTTTTTTTCTATTTCTGTATTTCTCCATTTTATTTTTAAAGAAACATGTATGCATACTTTTAATACTGTATTTCATTATAGTATTATTACTCCTTGTTTACTTTAGCATTGTGAGTATTTTCACATACTAAGCCTCACCTAATAAGGTTCTGTCTTTGTGTTCTTACTGTAATCACTGTAAGGCTGCTTGGCTATCCTAAATGCTACATAACTAATAATTATTTGATATTAATGATAGCTCTGATGGATTTAAAATTGAAATATAGTGGGATATAAATTGTGATGGTAAGGGAGAACTTATGAGCGCCTGCAAAGTGCTAGCTTTTAAAATAAGTTGGTGGTGGCAGTTTTGAATTAATAGGAAGCATGTGATATGAAAAGGGTATTTTAATAATTGCTAGGCAGATCAGGTAGGTTTGCTTTGGTTAACCCTTTGTCACACACACGTCACCCAAGCTCGGACTAGTGCTTTTATTGTGACATGTGTGCTGTACATTTTTCATCATTAGACAACAGAATAGTGGCTGTATATTTTACGGATTGCATATCAAGCAGGCAGCTGGACATCATTATAGGGATCAAGGAAATGACTGCTGACCAGAATAAAACGTTTAAACTATGACTTTTAATTGATTATCACATTAACACACAAGTGATGATCTAACCAAGAAATTGTCTTGCTCAGACTAATGTGATAAATAGTCACTAGAGAGCAGTAGAGTTCTCTTTGCAGACAGAACGAAACTTAATCCTGTAACGGTTCTCAAATATTCTTTTAAATGTCAGACCTGCACGTGCCATAAAAAAGCATTTCAGTGAAAATAAATAAGGCTGGACAGAGACATTGTCCAGGACCTTTTAAAGGTGTAATCTTTCCAAGGAGAATTAATTTTAAAGGAAAACACTGAAACTACAGCTGCACCGAAGAGTGCTCTACATTCTCTGCTTAGGAACATGCTCCAAGGTGCAAATACATTACCCTCTGGCAGAAAAGAAGCGTAAAACAAACTACGGGCAGAAAATAGAAAAATAAAGATACATTTAACTTATACATTTAAAAATCATTTAAAAAAAATAATTTTATTCTATTGAAAGTAAGCCCACTCTCTAACATGTCACATAAATTACTGATGATAAAACCCCCAAAAAACACACAGGGCCTGATTCATCTGAGCGTAACCCACGTTTAGAATTATGCACACGTATTTCAGCGTTGCGCAGCAGCTCTGTTTCGGCAGCGCTGTCCTATACAGCAGCCCGGCGCTGTCAAGGAAGCGTCCGCGGCGGTGCTGTATACAATACAGCACTGCCGCAGACGCTTGTTTGACAGCGCCGGGCTGCTGTATAGGACAGTGACGCTATGGTGGCCACTTAGTTAGCGCAGGGGGGGGGGTTTCTGGAGACTCAGAAACCTCCCCTGCGTGCGCCACTGTGTAGAATTCAGGTGTAGGTCTGCTGTATGCTACTACACAAGACGCTGCAGGATACGTCCAATACCTATTTGGATCCTAAATTCGTATTGAATTATTGTCACCTGTTAATAAGACACTAATGATAAACAGTTAAAAAAAAAAATTTCCTTCCATGAAATACATTAATTAGAATGTTGCAAATATCTACTGAGCATAAAATACATTTTTACAGTTACTCGTGTTTGCAAACACATGTTATAGCATACATACGAGACTGTCATCACTACTGATCAGGACTCAGACTAGCCCTGTAGCTGGAGCAAGAGATACGGCAGAAAAACAAGTAACTTTGAGAGACTCAGAGCTGGATTCGGATATGGCTTTGTGTGCTTGAGTTTGGCAGTTCCTTACTGTACATTGATTATGGAAAAACGTCCCTTCCTCGCCCAGTTCACTCGCAGAGATCGTACGCTGTAGTAAGTGTCCTTTGTATTCAATGACGCAATGGACAGGGCTGCATTCACAGATGTATGTCCTGGTTCTGGGCATTCGCAGAGCCATTTTGCGTACAATGCGCTAAAAAAATGTCAGATACGCGCCGTGATGAATCGGGCCCACAATGTTATGTAAATGGTGGTATTTTTTTAACATTGATGAAATTTGTCCATTTTGGATTAGACTCCATGGCTGTCCAAAAAAATAATATAGTTAGACGTAGTGTAAGGAATAATACAGTTTGGGTATTTTTACTGTAGGCGTTCTCAAATGGAAGAGGTACCTTTTAGTTAACATATAAATAAGAAAAATAACCCATAACACAATGCCATTAATAGTACTACCAGATATGCCCGGCAATAATACTCACTCGTGGAGTTTATACCTGATAATGGTATCAGGAAGTTCTATGCAAATGCATAGTGTACATGTAGTATTAGTTCTGTGTACAATACCAGGAATACCAAAGACGAGTCACGAATTGGGCTGCCTCTTCTTAGCAAGTAAATGGCGGTGGAGACAGAGAAGCTTCCTAGATGACTAATCCTGAATCTTAATGCTAAACTGACCATGCACAGGCTGAGCCAGTCCTTCATCAGGAAACGAAGTACAACTGGACCAATGTCCAATCTGGTCACACACGAAGTGGCCAAATGGGATGAAATCCAGCAATTCGGTATCTCAATCACTTAGGGCATGACTAGGTACCACAAAGTAGGTACTAGATACCAGTAGTTTGAAGATGACGGCACAAACAGACCGAGAGCGGTGAGCTGCAGTTATCTTTTGACCACATTAAAAAACATCTTGGTTGTTTTTGTGCTAAACGCGCTGCAGTATTTGCCCAGTTGTCTTATTTCGGCTGCGTTATTGTAGAGTCTATGGCATTAGGGTTGAGGTTGGTGATGATCATAAATATAATTAAAAGGAGTCAGATGTCTTTGGTCTATGTATGAATGTAGACCACCCACAGGCACATTATGGATTGTTAGGCTATTAGAGAACTAGCTAAGTGCGCTCTGGCAGTGTTAAGGGCTCTGATTGGTTAGGAGAGCTCAGTATGGTACATGCTACTTTGTTGTAGAGGTTTCAGAAGATGTTTTCTCAGTAACCAATCCCCTGCTTAGGAACTTAGAACAGTATTTCAGTATATACTGTAAATCTATGGTCCTTACACTCATCACAGCGAGAACATCTTCAAGTCTGAAATACAGTCAGTGGTCGAAGTAGGAACTTAGAAGTGACGGTATGAAAAGTGTAATGGGAATGTAAGTGTATGGAATGTGATAGTTTTACAATGAAGGCAGTAAGAATAGTGGCGGTATGGCACAGAACCATATACACCCCAACTTCAACTGCTGTCTAGAGACATAGAGCCTTGTCCATTGGCTGGTTGATCCCAAGAGAAAATAACAATGATAATGTAGCTCCCATTTTTTTAAACTCCCTCCTTCCAAGCGTGTTAAGGAAGCATTGAAAGAGTACTAAAACCTCTGGTACCCATTGCCTTGCAGGAATAAACTACATAGTGTTGATGTCCCTCTTTTCATGCACCCAACCTCCTTCAAATGTTCATAATTACATCACTTTATTAATATCATAAATAACCACATGGGGACAAGGTTAAATTTGGCAAAAGGACACATTTGATTTAGATATCAAATATATAAATATATATGGTGGCGGCGAGAGCAGAGCAGACAGCTAAACAATTTGCAAAACCAAACAGTGAATGGCCATCCAGCACTAACCACTGGTCCCAGGATATAATCCTTTACGATTGGCCGGTGCTAAAATCTGGGGTCAGCGTGACTACACCACTTCTGGCCTCGACAATGACGTACCCACACAAAGCAGGTCAAGGGGTCCTCCACACAAAAGGACCAAGAGTCAGGTTGCTTTGAAAGGGGCAG
Organism: Mixophyes fleayi; assembly: GCF_038048845.1. NCBI lineage: Eukaryota > Metazoa > Chordata > Amphibia > Anura > Limnodynastidae > Mixophyes > Mixophyes fleayi. The sequence continues at coordinate 204,407,280 of NC_134407.1, read as the reverse complement.
TGACCCGTGGCCAATCAGCGGTAGTCCCATAGGCTTACTAGTTGCTGACTGCAATGCTCTCCCGCCTACTGTGCCTCCTCTGTGACAGGGAAAAAAGTATGGTTAGTATTATATCAATGCAAGACATTCATTACAGCCGCAGGGTGGGAAGGAGGTATTCGGTGCAGGTAACTAGAGACCCAGCATCCACTGGGGGAAAAATATATATGAAAGCTTAGGGCCTTTCATGTGGATCTTATTGGCTGAGTATACAGGAGACTTAACTAGAGATGCTCAGGCTCGGTTCCTCGAGAACCGAACACACCCGAACTTAGGGGATCGGTACTTTCATGCGCCCTCGGAATCGAAAATGAGGCAAAACGTCATTGTTACTTCGTTGGATCTGGCGATTTTTGGATTCCTTTTTAAGATCCGACATAACGCTGGGTGGGAGGGAGGTCGGGCCCAAGGACAATTCCATCTTGCACCATTTTTCTTTTCTGCCCCTGCTGTGTGCCAATGTGTCCTAGATGTGCTAGGTACTGCTATGTGTTTGTGTCATTGCCCTGTCGCTTACCATCCAGCCAGGTCCCTGCAGTATTTTTCCGAAAGTGTATGAAAATAATATTGTGACCTGTGAGGTAGACAAAATTGATTGCAAATGACTTGAAATTAGTCTTATTAAGAGTAATAATAATGTAGGAACAAAAAAAAGAACAAAAATATGTGCTTTTAGCATATTTTAGCATTTTTCCTAAAAAATCCCAAACCAAAACACATGAGAGCGGTTTTACCAAAACCAAAACCAAAACACGAAGCTAATCCAGATCCAAAACCAAAACCAGTTCATGGGGGTCAGTGAGTATCTGTACTTAAGAGAACCAGTGAGCTCTTTGTTAAAAGTGACTTAAAAAACACATTTCAAGAAAGAGAGAGAGATTAAAGCACAATAATAGTTAAATATAAAATATCAAGCATTTCAGTAAGCACAACAAAACGTTCCAATATTACTCTTATTTCTCCCACCCTGAAACCTTTGCTTGCGGTCAATGTGCCTTAGCAAATAGCACTTCACATTAAACTTGTCACTGGGTGAGTAAGACGAATTATACAGAGAATAAGACTCAGATCACTTACACAGCAGGCAATCTTATAGTTTGCGGTCTATTTAAAATGTAAATAGCAAAAAGGAAAAATAATAATTCGAGCCCAGACCCAAACCAAACCACAATTAGTGTTTTTGGAAACATTTAATTTAATTTTCTTAGCGTGTTGGAATATTCAAAAATAATCAGGTGAGAATAATTGGTAAGTAAAATGAGCTGGATTCCTCCAAATAAGGAGTTGAAACTGAGCAGCAATAATCTTTTTTTTTCTACCAAGACTACAACTGATTGTGCATTAAAAATTGGCTAACTTGTAATTATATCTTAGACCAAAAGAAATTAACACTATAATAGAGAATTAGAATGTTAATGCATTTATATGTTCTTGAAAATGTTAAAAAAAGTACTCCAGTAAAGAATGACTCTTCTTTAATAATTATATTGTAAAGGAGTTACTTTGTGTTTTATTTTACCTGTTGCACAGTTTCTATAACAGACCGTTAGCTTGTTATTGATCTGTAGTTTAAATGCTAATAGATATGCAGCCCTCTGGGGGAGTGGCCACGCTACCAAAGCCATGTGGCCACACCTCCATCATGACCAGACCACACCTCCTGTCCAGTTCCCGACGAGTGACACGTTGGGGGGTATGCTAAGCGACGCATAGGAACAGTTAGCAAATTTAGACTTTCTGAAAAATTGTGAAATGTCTCATCTGAGCTCATAATAAACTTAACGCAATTAAATAAATGAATAATAATGTCTGATTGCAGGTAATTAACCGATGCGACCACTTCTAAAATCGATAATCTAATATAGAGAGACCGGTTTGTGAATAGGTCCTCTATATAAATGAATGTGTCAATATTGGAGAACATGACAAACAAATGAAACCTAGGAGTAAATGTATGAATCTCCGGATTCTTCATCTCCGGCGTGTTCAGCCGCTTCAGCGCTTAAATTTAAAGCGGCGCTGCATTGTAAAGGGAAACTTCCCTTTACAATGCAGCGCCGCTTTAAATTTAAGCGCTGAAGAGGCTGAACACGCCGGAGATGAAGAATCCGGAGATTCATACATTTACCCCCTAGTATCAATCAATGTCGAAGAGAATACAAAGGATTAATGTCACAAATGAATTATGTAATGATTTACAAACAATAGTGAAAAGGATGGTATACAAAAAAATTTAAATAAATTAACAGTTTGAAATAGGGGAATCGAATGCATCACCATGACTGGCCTGATCTTGTGGTTAATCGTTATAAATGTCTTAATAGAGGATTGATATAAATAGTTCCTTAAGAAATTCTACAGTGAGTTCTTGTATGTTCATATATTTCATGAGATACTGCAAGTTGGATGTCCACAAACCTCAAACAAAACAGGTGTTAGGGTCCAAAGACCCAATTAATGCAATTGGAAGGTAAAGGAATCATATGTTAAACAACCTAATATAAGTCTGTCAGCTATATGCTGGTATATGGAACCCAAATCAATACATCTATAGCTCAAATATCAACTAAAACCACTTTAATATAATTAAAACATCATCTTATACATCAATTCGGTGCAGCAAGTAATAATATAAATTCACATAAAAGGAATGACTATAGCAACGTATCTAATCATTAAAGATATACAATTGTGGATTGTTGTCACTAGCATAGCAAACAATAGCTGTACAGAAAACAACAATAACAAAGAAATAGAGGGTCTTAAGTCACATGCAGGGTACCTAATCTGCATAAACGACTCACCGTATGTTGGGTAATAGGAAAAGGAGAAAACTCTTTAACCGCGGTGTCTCTGATCGTGCCTGGAGGAAGTCAGCGGATCGCGTGCGTTCCACTGTGGACAATGACCATCAGATTCTAGCTGTCATTTATTTAGTACATTCTAAATGAGAACTAGAATCTGATTGGTTGCTATAGGCAACCACTTTTTAAAACTCGCAGTTTAGTAAATTTAGCTCTTAATGTGTTTTTTATACTCTTGTATATACTCGCACCTCTTCAGATTTTTTGCACCTTTCTTCGCCTCTAGGCACACTTTTAGTTTAAGAAGGCATGGAAAAGCCAAACGCACCAGGGGCCATACTTCCCAACAATCTTGGCCATCGAGAGAAAAGTTCTGACTGTCAAGACAGTTCTGCCTAGAATCGGGTCTGTACCACCTACATCGGGATGGTTGGACGGTATGCTTAATCCAGTCCAACGTTGTAAGGGTATAGTATGTAAATCATAACTGATTAATATACAAAATAAAAACACAAAGGGCCTGATTCATTAAGGGATGCAATCTGAACATAGCTAGCGTTTAATAATATTGTGCGCAAGTCCGTCCATATTCAAGTACAAGCGGATCTCAAGTAACATTTCCATGTGGGCATAAGTACACTCTGGCTCTACATTATTTGCCATATGCTAACAGATAGAACAGACTGCAGGATGTGCACAATTCATATGTGCAATAAAAAAAGTCCTATGAAAACGCATGGAGAAAAAAATTAAATATATTAATACCTCTTAATACAGTAATCAATAAAAACTGTAAAAAAATGTTTTCTAAAAATTTATTTAGCATGAAATATATATAAATTACGATATTCTTAATGCCTACTGTACATAAAATGCATTTTTACCATTTGTCTTAATTCGGGACACATGTTCTGGCATGCATTAAGAGTATATTTACAAGTGTACTAGCTAAGTGTATATTTACAGAATAAACCTAAGGTACCATTGTTTATTTAGGATATAAATGTAACCCTGTTTACGTATAGATCAATCACAAATGTTAAATCATTAAGGACATATGATAGTTTCGATATATGGCCCCAGAAGTAAACAAAGGAGCCTTAACCAATAAACGTGTTAAAAAGGTGGGACTTGTAATACGGTTGGCAGATTGAGCCGCCACTCAAACTGTAATCCACAGATAGGATGTAACGCCAGCCCTATTTTTAATAAGGACCTATCAAAAAGCAGCTGCTAATAAACGTTGTCAAGCAAGGGTGAATATTAATGAAGAGGGCGTCTCTACGATTATAAAACGCTTGTTAGATCTGGGCAGCACAGTGGCTTAGTGGTTAGCACTTCTGCCTCACAGCACTGGGGTCATGAGTTCGATTCCCGACCATGGCCTTATCTGTGTGGAGTTTGTATGTTCTCCCTGTGTTTGCGGGGGTTTCCTCCGGGTGCTCCGGTTTCCTCCCACACACATAAAACATACTAGTAGGTTAATTCGCTGCTATCAAAATTGACCCTAATCTCTCCCTCTGTGTCTGTCTATATTAGGGAATTTAGACTGTAAGCTCCAATGGGGCAGGGATTGATGTGAATGAGTTCCCTGTACAGAGCTGCTGAATTAGTGATGATGATGATCTGACCATCGGTTGGACTCGATAAAGCATCTAGCGAAACGCGTGTCGGCGGACGCCATGTTCGCTTACTCACTAAATTAATAAACTATTTTTGATTCAAATGATTCCCCATTGCCGGCTATCATACCGGACGCCTAGGGGACAGTATTTGAATATGAATATATACTGAATGAATGAGTAATAGCAGAGTGTGTGTGTGTGTGTTTTCAGCCACAGAAATAGTTTCAGCAAACTCTGGTGTTTATCAGAACCTGATAGTTAATAGTGAGGCGCTAATTGGCTGTAGTCTTTCTCTAAGTGAGGTCGGACCAATGTACTTATCCAGAAGAATTTAATTAGCCTCTGAATATTATAGAGGTTTATCTCAATGGATAGAACTATGGATCCCTCATATATCAGTATCTAGCTAATTATGAATCTACACTTTTAAACTACAGGGATTATACATAGCAATATCTCCTGTAGAGATGCGTAAGGAATAGTATGTGCATTATTTCAAGCCATAACAATAATGTGATACAGCTTATAGTGGATAATTAGTCACTGAGTGGTTGCAGCCTTTTATTGAAGTGTGATGTCAAATCCTACTATTTCTTTAGTTAGGTCATCTAGTCAATCACTTCTAACATCGAATAATATTTGAATAAATGTAGTTCACGAATAACGTGTGACTAATGGCGCTATATAATGGAGACCTATGAATATCAGAAGACTCATAAAATTGAATAATCCATGTATTATAACAACAACCAAGGCTTCTGAATTGTTTTAGAACTGAGTAGAGGTAAATATATTGTGAAAAACATATACTTATGCTAATAACTTATTGGCTATACAATGACAAGAATAAACACACACACGGCTGCAAGAAATTTTATTGCATCAAAATAGTAATAGTATTACAATTACCAATACTTATGGCATTATAATTGAATTAGAATCACGTCATTATTAAATGAAGTTTGAATAACATTTATGATTTATTATGTGGGTAGCGACGTGGTCGGGTAGCAATATGCTGCCATTTTAACAGTAGACTTCTTAATAAATTACAGCAATTTAACATTCTCTTGTTTTAAACATTTTGCGAGTTCCAAGAATATATGGGGAATTATATTGTCGTTAATACTCCATTTTTAATGTATATCAATAAAGCAATTATGCATTTTTTATATTAATTAATGTAAAAAGAATAAGCCATTGATTTCCCTGAATACACACATTTCCTGTCTTTCTTTGTTTATGGCAAATTACAAAATTATGTTCGAGACGATTGGGTATATACAATAACGCTACACTAATTGAAGAAATTGAGGGGTTATTTGTTTTTTCCCAGAGCGGTGTGGAACTCTTTTGGATGCGTACGTGTCCATCATCACTATCAATTGGCACTTACACCTGCCCTGTAGCCGGAGCAAGTGATACGGCTAAAAAACACGTACCTGAGAGATGCCCAGAACTTGAATCGGATGCATGTGCGTGTGCTCGGCCTCGCCACACAATTACTTTCTATTGCCTAAGTGCATCAGCCTTACCCTCCTCCGTTCCGCCCTTCAAATCGTAGGCAGTCGGAAGTGTCATTTGCGTGTGAACATGAATTGCGCGCACGAGTGACTACCCTGCTCTCCTATATGTCTAGTCCTTTGCCAAAAATCTGCATTGCATACAAAACAAGGCAAGTAAGTTGAAAATTAAATTATTATTCAGTTTTCAACTGTTGCTAACGCCTTTTAATCTATGATCATTTCTAAAAGGCCGTTAGCAATGTCAGCCAGGCTTCCCTGAGATCAATGACATTGGTTCTTTGCCCCAAGATCACCAAACAAAGGATCCAACATCAATGCTATATATTCATCTAATATGGAAAAGTGTCGCTTCCTCAATAGTAAGGGGAATCCTCTGACATCACACCGTGACATCATACCGTGACATCACTAGAACATCCTCTCAGTACAAGTCAGGCACAGGAAAAGCAATCGAGCCTTATATCAGTTCACCACTGCCAGCCAGGCAAACCAGAGCTAATAACAAGTGGCTTGATACATAACATTCCCTTTAAAATATCTGGGAATAAGTCGATCAAGTACATTTATTAATAAAGAAGAGGAAGTGATGAAGGATATCGCAGCTCTTTTTGCAGAAGCTCGTTCTTGAAGTGTTTAAAGTCTCTGTATGTCATTTAATATACACCAGTAGATTTTGCCTCAGGTCTCTTGACCTGACCAAAAATAAAACCGTCCTTCTGGGTTTATAAAATACAGGGCTACAATAACAGTTTCAAAAAGAGATTTAAAATTAATATCCATGTAGAACATAAATTTTCTTATCGCAGGTTCTAGATGACAACGATATTGTAATCTTCCTGTAAACATTAGCCATGTTCTTTTACTTAATCCTATTTTTTTAATATTTGCTTTGTGTTTAGGATTTATTAAAACTACTTCTATCGTTTGTGATGATGAGGTTTGATAATGGAGAGAAAATACTCTCTGGATCTATTTTAATTATACTGCCTAAACCCTATATCTTGAGTTGAGAAAATATAAAAATAAATTATTAGAGATTCAGCGAAAAGTGTATTGTGTTAGGAGGGCATTGACCCACTGCAGATGGCAACCATTGGTTCATTTAGAGGGTATGGAATCTGACATACGGCAGGACTGGTTGGTGTTATTTGGATGGGGGTGTCACAGGGCTCCATTATGACAAACAGTTTTTCATCAGGGCAAATTGGTGCATGCGTTGGGATCACAAAGACATACAGTAGGTTCTGGGTGAAGATTCTGTTCCATCCAGGCCACAGTCCTTTTTTTTTTACAATGTTGATTCAGAGGTTTCTGATAGAATTTCAACAGTGGAAAATACAGTTTCTGGTCATCATGCAAATTCTTTACTCGCCTTCAAGCTACAGCATATTTCTGATCCATTTTGCTGTTTAGCCTTATAGTTATTTTTTTCACTATTGTTCATTTTTGGTCTTTTATATGTTTTTTGTTCACAGGATCGACTGTGAAGTGCTACCGTGGAAGTGTGCTGGTTGGGTACGAAAGGCATGATTGAAACAGACCAGTGCACGAAGCCAGCTCTGAGCCAGTGCAAATATCAAGTCCTTTTGTAAAGTATAAATGGCCGCTCGCCCCTCTGCATGGCAAGGATTCCCTGTAAAATGCACACTCTACACCTTTGTATCTCATTTCAATAATCTCATGGTGCAAATTGAAATCTCGTTTTTTGCGTTGATCCGCAAAACTAGGCACAACTGGTGCTGTCACTGTGCTTTGCAAAAAAAAAGCCCTCACTCCACCCATCAGACAGTCCAAACTTCTGCTCCACCATAAATGCTGTCACCTTAATATGCAAACATATGTACTTTGCTGGAAGTCTATGCACACGGAACAACCACTTCGTAAATGAGGCCTAATGGCACAACTAGAGCTGTCTTAAAGATCATGACTGAGTAACCTTCTCCACACACAAGACACTATACATCGCCCTGGGTTTCCACAGCCAGGAACTTCAATTTTTAGGACCAGGATACACTGGTGGCTCTTGGTTGCTAGTGCACACAGCATACGTGCTGAACACTGTGTAATTAAGCCTGTTTAGGAGACGGGGCTAAGTGACGCATTTCACCGAGCCCCACCCCCACACGCCCACCTTCCACTGAATCTCCCGGAGTCAATCTTGCCAAAGTTGGCAAGTTTGATTTATATACATATTTCTACCAATGTAATAAATAGCATTCAAGTATAACAATATAAAACATATAATAAATAGAATCCAGATGACCCCTCACTTTAAAAATTTGTTAAAGATATAAATGAGGCTTGTCTCAAGTTAAAATGAATGAAGGGGTGACCTTTTTACTCTTTTCAACATGCAAATTTCTAGCTGGACCCCCAAATCCATAGTAGAATGTTTTTATAGGACAGTTCCAATGGAATGTGTGCTCTCACATTTTAATGCACTTTTACATAGAAACATAAAATGTAACGGTAGAAATCAATTGATGGTTCCTTTGAGTCCAGGCCTGGCTAACCTGTGGCTCTCCAGATGTTGTGAAACTACTACTCCCAGCATGCTTTGCCAGCTATTGGCTAGCTATCTGCTGGCAAAGCATGCTGGGGCTTGTAGTTTGAGAGCCTCAGGCTGGCCAGGCCTGTTTTAGTCTGTCTATTTTAGTGTCTAGTTTGTGTACTTACTTTTTTTTTTTTCATTTACTTGGCTTTTTTGTTTTTAATGTTTCTTTTCTTTTTGTAGCAGTTTTTTCTTTGGTTTTATGCGATAGAGATGAAGGGGTTTTAATGAATAGTCCTAAAACAGCCTTATGTTTATGCCAATAATCTTATAATTGTCCCAATAGCCTTCTTTATGTCATCTTTCTCACTGTCCCTGTCCATAAAATCTTATAATTGGCCATTACAGATAGAGCATCAGTGAGGCCAAGATATCTCAAATAGAAATCGCTTAATTTCTCACTGTTCTCAGAACAGTAATCTGTAGAGATAATGGCTAAACTCTGTAATTCTATTCCAAGTGCAAATTAGATCAAGATAGCTCAGGATATGCTGAAATGATTTAGTCAGTACTCATGGTCACACAGGTTTGCATCAAAGGGCATAGCCAGGATGGCATGGGTTAATAGCTGAGGTGGGACAGTTATTGTCATTTAAATTCAGCTCAGTGGGTTGCAGAAGTGGCTTGGCATATATTGTATCTTCTGAATCTTCTCTATTACTTATACATCACTGCAGAATAGTTGTTTCCTTTTGCCTTTTGCCCAACAATCATCATCAGCTATTTATATAGCGCCACTAATTCCGCAGCACTGTACAGAGAACTCACTCATATCAGTCCCTGCCCCATTGGAGCTTACAGTCTAAATTCCCTAATATACACAGAGACAGAGAGAGACACTAAGGTGGCTAAGTGGTTAGCACTTCTGCCTCACAGCGCTGGGGTCATGAGTTCAATTCCTGACCATGGCCTTATCTGTGTGGAGTTTGTATGTTCTCTCCGTGTTTGCATGGGTTTCCTCCAGGTGCTCCGGTTTCCTCCCACACTCCAAAAACATACTGGTAGGTTAATTGGCTGCTATCAAAATTGACCCTAGTCTCTGTGTGTGTGTGTGTGTGTATGTTAGGGAATTTAGACTGTAAGCTCCAATGGGGCAGGGACTGATGTGAATGAGTTCTCTGTACAGCGCTGCGGAATCAGTGGTGCTATATAAATAAATGGTGATGAGGATTTATTATAAATAGGGATAACTCCTTTATTCGATGTGTATGTCTGTGTGTGTTAGGGAATTTAAACTGTAAGCCCCAATGGGGAAGGGACTAATGTGAGTTCTCTGTACAGCGCTCAGTGGTGCTATATAAATAAATGGTGATGATGATATATTTGAAAATGGTGCGAGGCTGAGTGGCTCCATCCAATATCGCAATAGCAGAGAGAAGACAAGAACTAGTCTGGTGTTCTGGTGCTTTGAAAGTACGGACTCTAAACAACCTAAACTGACAACACGACATACTCAGTAGTCAGACTGTAACAATTGAATATACATTTACTTGGCTCGTGTGTTTTCTTATGCAAACAGCCAGAAAAGGATTGTAATTTATGACACTTGTGTGTCCCCAGGCAGCTGTTTCTGGCTCAACATCCTGCAAAAAAAAAGGCAACTCTGTCTTGTTATGCATGGAATGGAGCCATAATGATCCAGCACACAAGGACTACCCAACGGTGAAATGACCCTCCGCATGCACCGATTTATAACGTCATAGCAAATTCAATATGGTTTTTTATTGTTACAGTACCTAGGAGACAATTTATCCGTGCTACATTCTGCTATCAGTACTTCGTAATACTTTTGGTGAGGTTTTACCAGTAATTTGTAAAGTAATATTATTAAATCTTAATATCTTTCTTTAAATAACTCATTGCATAGCTATGGACACAGTGCAGGGTGTGCAGTTCACCATAATACAGATGTAGCAGACTGTCACAGCTACAGATTCAGAGCAAAAGCTTTATAACATCTTTCTGTTTCTATTGGAGGAGCCAGGTGAACTTACAACTTCAGTAAAAAGTGCTCTATCTCTGCCTTGATCAGGTCTTCCCTATAATGCTTATTGTTTCTTCTGATGTCCTCTTAATGCAAAAACTAGGTAAGGTGCCGCGTACAATTTATCAGTATACTTATGTGATGTCTTCTTAGAGAACTGACGAGGTGTAAAATTATATCCTGGGCTGTATACAGGCATTGTTGGCAGCACAGTGACTCAGTGGTTAGCACTTCTGCCTCACAGCACTGGGGTCATGAGTTTGATTCCCGACCATGGCCTTATCTGTGTGGAGTTTGTATGTTTTCCCCGTGTTTGCGTGGGTTTTCTCCAGGTGCTCTGGTTTCCTCCCACACTCCAAAGACATACTAGTAGGTTAATTGGTTGCTATCAAATTGACCTTAGTGTCTCTCTCTGTCTGTGTGTGTGTATGTTAGTGAATTTAGACTGTAAGCTCCAATGGGGCAGGGACTGATGTGAGTGAGTTGTTTGTACAGCTCTGCGGAATTAGTGGCACTATATAAATAGCTGAGGATGATTGTTTGGCGATGGGCAAAAAGAAACAACTATTTTGCAGTGATGTATAAGTAATAGAGAAGATTCAGAAGATACAATAGATATATGACAAGCCACTTCTGCAACCCACTGAGCTGAATTTAAATGACAATAACTGTCCCACCTCAGCTATTAACCCTTGCCATCCTGGCTATGCCCCTTGATGCAAACCTGTGTGACCATGAGTACTGACTCACTGACTTACGGAATCGTGACAGAACTGGCCTAAGGCATTAGCCCCATCTGCTTTGGTTTTGACATGACCCTGGGTATATCTTGATATCCTCCTGGGCTCTTTGACCTCACTTGATCTGTTAAAATGAACATGATAACTTGAAAACTATACCAGTATTATTGTAATTTGACATAGTGGAGACCCAATCTATGGTCAGTAACATCCCTATACCTTATTCTTCTGCCCTCCCGAAGGTGAGTGTTCATTTATCAACTTGGACGTAGGAGCTTTGCTTCATGTAAAGAATGCTTTCGGCAATACCATCTTCTAGGATCAGTGCTACAGTTGCCACACACCATAATTGTGTGGTTGTGTTTGACACCACCGTTGTGTGATGTCACGTACATCTCTGTCCTCACTAACACAACCACAGAAGTGGAGAAGTCACTGCCTTTCACAAGATCAGGTCTTCTCTTGACATACTCTTCTGTCCTTCTGTGAAAACGCATGTGATCAAGTTGGCTATAGGTCATCATATCTCCACCCACTTCAAATCTGGAGACATACTAAACAAAAGATGAAGAGATGAAGATTGCTAGCAAAAATGTGCTCTGACCGAACTTAAATACACCTTAATACATGGACAATGAGGTGATGAGGTCTCACCTGGAATGCTAGAAGTCAATGCCTACATCTTGTTGTCCTCCAGGAGACTTGGTCTACATCAGTAAACACAATCTGAGCTGATATTTCAGCTGTGCTATTTAATGGCATCTCTATGTCACCATATAATGCTTCTAGAGATCTGGTCTCCAAAACTAATGCCAGATTTCTCACGGTTACCAGTGTTCTGAATTGGAGGTTATTGTGGTTCCTCTGTTGGCATAAGAAGATCATACACATTGGGTGGGACCAAGCCTGTGACCAATTCTTGTCCCCTGAAACACACTAGTAAGTTCAGAGCAATTTTAAAAACTGACTTGGAAACAATTATGTGCAAAACAATATATTTGTGTCCTTGTTCCAAGTATGGAAATAAATAAAAAGCAATTATGTCTCCCGAGGCTGCATGATACCACATTGGAATCAATTATTTTACCTCGCAAAGCAAAACAAAATGAGCAAACATGATCTTTGTTGATGCAAATAGGGTAACAAGGCTGTAAGGAGTCTAGTATTTAAAGAAACATTAAACTTAAAAGACAAGTTGCTCTACATAAAATAGTTATTCATAACATTCACAAATACATATACATAATCATAGTGTCCATCATCACAACCTTAGCACATATATCTTCAGCCCTAATAAGATCTTAAAACATTTCCATATCTATTTGTCATTGTCAATATGTGTAGCAAACAATATGTTTTTTTATTATTATTGCAGTACCGTGTTAGCCAGAAAAATCTATGTGATGCTAAATACTTTTGTGTCAAAAAAGACAGAAGTATTATAGGAGTGATACCTTTATTGGCTAACCAAAAAAAATAATTATTATTATATTTGCTAGCTTTCAGAGCACAGAGGCCCCTTCATCAGGCAAGTTTACAAATGAATGACTGAGAAAAGGCACAACATTTAAGAGCTGTTAGATCAAGAAATTTAAAGTAATAAGTAAGTAATAAAAAGGAGGTTTTCATATGGATGGAAGAGTAAAAGTCCTATGAGTTCAGAGGTCTGTACTCTGCTGTGGGGTGTGAAGTGTGTCCATGTAGTGGGTCATAAATCCAGGTGTTAGATTGAGCCCTTGAGTTAATGACTGGAATGTTCTTATAAGCTTGAATTTCCATATTTTTCTCTCGCTGTTATTTTTAAAAAGACCTTTCAGTATTAGGACTTTTAAATCTGTCATACTGTGTCCTGGTCCAGAGAAGTGTTTACCCATGGGGGTGTCCAGAGTCTTCTTTATTGTGTGTCTGTGTAAATTCATCCTGGATTGCAGTTTCTGCTTGGTCTCTCCAATGTAAAGGAGAGGTAAATCTGGGAATATTTACTTCAGTCTATTGTCTTTATGAAATATGGGTTGAAGGTCAGCAGCAATTTCCCCAAGATGTTCATGTGGGGATTGTAAGTGACCACTAGGGGCACCCTGCTGTTAACCTCCTTCTGTTTGTAATCCAGGGGGCTACTCCTTGGGATCCTTGTAGCCCTGTGGATCTGTTCATCTATAACTATTGGATGGTATCCTTGTTGTAGGAATGTATGTAGTGTACCTTGCTGTGGTGTTCCAGTGTAGATCAGGGCTTCTTCGGTGATGCTTACCTGAGGAGCCGAGTCCCTCATAACCTAACCGAGCGGCGGTAGCCCCAGGCAGAATCTTCCGGGCAGAGGCGCCGGAGGAGACCTGCAATGTACTGGAGGAGTCTGGGGACTAAGCACACCTACTTACATGCTGACTTCACAGTCCTTGGACCTGTCCCCAGATAAAACAATCAGTGCTTAGCTTCGCTGATCTCCAAGACCTCCGAGGTTAAGGAAAGATCTTACAAAAAAGGCTGTGCTCCTTCTCTGTAAACAGGGGTGTCCCTGTGGATGTGGCTTTTACACCCCTTATCTCATTTAAATAATCTCTTCCTACAAAAGGAAATCAAGGTTTTGATACTTTATATTTTATACTTAATCCGCACGTAGCAAGGAGTAATGGCAACCTGCCCGTCTCTCCCCTATGGATGGCGCAAACAGTTTCATCCGCACAGATGTTGTCATCTTGGCCCATACATCCATGCAATTAACTTAGATCATATTTATATTTTTTTTAAAAACAATAAGAGTGTAAGCCTTTGGGCTTAGTATTCCTTTCAATTCTCATTTTGCACATGCCGCATGCAGACAGACCTCACCTAAGTCAGAAGGTTGGCACTGTTGGCATCTTCTTCTTGAAACGATCCAAGTAAAGATGTTCTATGTGAGCTGTGTGTTTTTATTTCAATTACATTTATTTTAAATTTGGTGTGTGTTTGTTTATTTACCTTTTTCGATGGTACACTACAAGTCCTAGCAGGCCCTGGATACCTGGGCATGCTGGCACTTGTGGTTCTTCAAGTTCCACTATGTCCTGGCAGTCATGGGTATTATGGATCTTGTAGTACTAGAAGAGCCAGCATGCCCAACCACTTAAAGGCGACCAGGGCATGCTGGAACCTACAGTGCACCATGGACAGAATGATAATTTCTTTTCACTTATTGACCCACATCCACCGCCTGAGATGTGGGAATAGCCCACTTGCTATCAGCATGGGCCCGATTCCCCAAAAGAATTAAGCTCCATGCTGACTGTCCTAGTGCTGGTTGGTACTATGGCAAGGGGATCCCATGCTGCGGGTTATCCCGCTATAGTGCCATCAGCCCTGGCTGGCATTGCCTATTGCTAGTATCAGCAATTTTGGGGGGAACCACATACTTTTTCGCTAACTCAACTTTGCCAATACCAGCCTAGGCTTGCATCAATAGAGCCGGTTTGGCTTCTATTTGTGGGGGGAACACTCATTTTTTAATTATTTATTCATCGGACTTTCGACCCACAGAGTAAGATACGCTTAACTGAAATGTATGCATTTTCCTTACTAGGCAGAGTTACATAGCTATGTGTGGGCTGCACGGTGGCTTAGTGGTTAGCACTTCTGCCTCACAGCACTAGGGTCATGAGTTCGATTCCTGACTATGACCTTATCTGTGTGGAATTTGGATGTTCTCCCTGTGTTTGCGTGGGTTTCCTCCGGGTGCTCCGGTTTCCTCCCACACGGCAAAAAAAAAAGGTACTAGTAGGTTAATTTCTGCTATTAAATTGACCCTAGTCTCTCTCTTTCTGTCTGTGTGTGTGTGTGTTAAAGAATTTAGACTGTTAGCCCCAATGGGGCAGGGACTGATGTGAGTGAGTTCTCTGTACAGCGCTGCGGAATCAGTGGCGCTATATAAATTAATGGTGATGATGATGATGTATACTAAGTAAATTACATAAAAGTCTTTTGTCTTTTACCTTCTTCATCTTATTCAACTATAACCTTACAGTAACGACACGAGACTTGAATAGGGCACAAATAAATGATTTATTTAACTATGGTGGAGGTGAATAAAGCAGACAGACAGACGTGTGCCAGGCAAAACCCAACCGTCCTAGCATATCCTTAGGACTACTCACTGGGGAACAACCAAACCCCTGGGTTCAAGTGGGGGACCAACCAATCAAACCCCGGGCGCACATATCTACCTGGACGGGGCACCACATCCCAATTCTACCGAACCCACCCCATCCTCTGGGCTATAAGGGAAGCAACCACAGGGCGACCCACAAAAACGGTATCTGAAACTAATAGCCGATTCACTCGAAGAGAGGCGGGTTCACCATGCCCAATACCGTAAATGTGCACCCAAACCACTGGCCGACGACTATACTGCTTTTCCGGCCAATACTCCTTCCATCTTCGCTGAGAAACATGCCTGCCTCCAACGCTGATATCCATCGTAACAGCATCCAGTCGACTCCTTTGTCTCCCAGCAACCAAACGAAACAGGGAGGGTGGGTGGGCAACATCCAGATCTGCCAAGACTGAACAACACTCCGCCCATCCAACTTATAGCCCTATACCCCTCCCCTATGACACCGGATGGGCGTATCAAATAGTTAACTATTAACACTCCAGAGAATAACTCAGTTAAAGATACAGCAAAGCTTTTATTATCCTTCGTTCCTATGCAGATCTCAGTTCTTATAGTTGTATATGCAGTGGTTGAAGTGTGCCAGTATACAGTGACACTGCTTTGATTGTAAAGCTAATATATATATATTTATATTCTGTTACTATATAGGAATCCCCACAGTTTTATTCACCGTCATCTGTGCTCCTTATGCTTAACTGTCTCATGCATTTGTGATTTTGCTTACTGTGTCAGTTAAGTACTAATACAGATATAAGAGCAGCTGACTGCAATGATTATAATAGCATACATATATATTATTTCCATAATATAATATGTGTCCACAATTACTCTTTATGCAGCGGATTCCTCTGGGCATCTACGTGTTCACAAGTAAAAAAATATAAATTGTGAGAGTATTTGCTTTGCATGTTATTCCTGGAACCGTTCACTAAAATAATACAGACTTATTACTTCCAAATGTCCCTGTGGAACCAAAACAGACCTGTCACCTGTTACACATGACGGAGATTAATATTGAATAGATCTGATGTTTTCTCTCCTTGTCAGTGACTTTGTAATGTCCATCTGAATAAAGCTGCCCTTGTTCTCTGACTGTATAGATAGAAGAGAGTTAGTTGCTTCATGCAGTCTGTCCATGTTCTATTGTCTTTATTCTTCACATGCAGTATATTCGGCATAAGTACCAGGGTCAGTCCTAGGTTTTAAAGATATGTCCTTGGAAATGTCCCTATTTTTCCAATATTGACCAGATGTACAATAAGTTTCTTCTTTTTTTGTATGCTGAAGGCAATCCTTACCATCCATTTTTATTCCCTGTGCTTAATAAGGTAATATTTATTGAGGATAAGTATTTCAGATGTAAAATATATCATGTTATAATGAAATTGAGTAAGCATGACATGGTGAGGAGTGTACTGCTTCAAGGTCCAGAGAGACATTGCACGTGAAGGAAAGATTTAAAATATTTTAAAAATATTGCCGAATGGAAAAACGGTAATATTCAAATAATGGAGCATTATTTCATTCAGTATCTTCTGTTATCGCCATGGTGGTAACAGAAGAAATGCGACGGTATTTGTACTGCCTTAATAATCTATAGCTTCCCCATGTAGTACTGTAGACTCCACCCGCGAATCTTACCACCAGTGCGGTCTACAATATCATCATCATCATCATCAACATTTATTTATATATAGCGCCAGCAAATTCCGTAGCGCTTTACAATTGGGAACAAACATTGATAAGACAATACTGGGTAATACATACAGACAGAGAGGTAAGAGAACCCTGCTCGAAAGCTTACAATCTATGGGAAATTACTATAGCGAGATGGCTGGCCGTGACCCCTTGATGGATACTGTGAAACCCTTTCTCTACCAAAAAACTGTTTTTAACCGGAGATAAGGCTTTTCGTTCTATAATAAATAGACCCCTTAACTACAGCGAACAGATTCAGCTGCGGTTGAATGTACAACAGTTTCAGCACAAGGAAAAGTTAACAGATCACATTGTGCATATTTTACTAATGGTGAATGCTCTATACATATTGGCTAATATACATGAATAATTGGAAATATGAGGGTTTAACCTGGTTCTGTGAGTCTGTCACATGATGGCTTTGCCGAACGCACGTGCTGAACCTGCCCGGGCTCAGAAGAGGCCTTTGCGATGCTCTTCTCCTACACACATGCCGTAATTTTGCTCCCCAAGCCCTTTGCACATCCAGCCGCACTCACTGTGTAACCAAAATTGATTTTTCGCTGTGATTTGTGCTTTGTACATGGCTTCTTCTCGGTAGTTCAGATCATTCCGAATGATAGATCCCGTACTGAACCTCTATTTATATTTTGTATTCTTTAGCTGGGAAGCGGGCTCTAGTTATAAATTGTGTAGTCAGCGCCCTGCAAAATTTGTTTTGTGTCTTCCATAACATTAATTACACTATGTAAACGCTGCACATGATGTACTGTAGGATGACTTTAAAGGCTACTTCTGTACCGGTACATTTTCCTACTGATCAAAAAAAACTATTATAAGAAGTTACTTGCTTGCATTATCTATCATCCATCTATTTAAAGCTCTGTAATGTTACAATGCGTCAGATATCACCTTTTCAATTTCACTATGGCAGAATATTATTTTATTGTGTGACAAATAATGACCCCATTGTCATTTGTAACTCGCTGCCCTTTTCCATTGTCCTTATTTAGGCTGAGACCTGAATTTAACCTTGCATAATTTTTGGAGCACTTTTAAACAGATCATTTTGAGAAATTGCATTGTCAAGTTTATGGGAAATGATGTAATTTATATCGACAAACATTCCTCCTTTATATTTTTTACAAAACATTGCAGAGTGAAAGCTATTTCTCGCTAGTGTAGGCCAGGAACGTCTTTCCTCCAAGAATAATTGTTCATTAATGTCAATTAGTTGTTTTTAGGGAAGATTTATTGTGTATTTTTTTCTCTTGTGCATATTGTATGATCAGGAACAAAACTGAGGCTTGGGCCGCGTCCACACAGGTGAGCCAGAAATGGTCTTAGCGAAGAACCCAATGACAGCGCTCTTGTTCTTTGGACTGCTTGTGACTTCAGGGAAACCATTGATCAGATTAGATTGTCAGAGCTGATCCCAAAGAGAGGCAGGTGGGGACATTGAAAGAGAATATTATGTAGTTTCTACGTGTGCTTTAAAACAATACCTCTAAAGTTTACAGCTTTGTTGTCCCTCATCTGACATCTCATGTTCTTAGTTCCCCATTGTCTATCCATCTTTGTCCAACTTTCCTGCTTTGTCTTACTCCTTACCTCCAGACTGTGCCCTACCGAAGTTCCACTTGATGTACATATCCTCCTTTTCCTTCCTTGGGACTGAGACCAAAGGAGCACCCATGTGTCTTATAAGGAAGAAACTTCCCATTTCGTAGACACTGTCTGATTACTAGAGATGCTCAGGCTCGTTTTTCTGAAAACCGAGCCCATCCGAACTTAGGGGATCTGAGTAGGCTCGCGAGCCGGTTCGCTATCTCTGTGCGTCCTCGGATCTGAATCGAGGCAAATCGCTTTTGTTGTGTTGTCGAATCTCGCAGGTTTTGGATTCCATAAGTACCTCCCTCCCCAGGAGATCCAGCACCATTGCTCACACAGAAACAGGGGTAGCAGTGCTTGTCACTCTGGAGTCTTCAGTGACATTGCTCAGTACCATTGCTTACACAGAAACAGGAGGGGTAGCAGTGTTCTTGTCACTTGACAAAAGTTGACTGGAAATTATTGGAAATTAATGTTATTGAGGTTAGTAATAATGTAGGGATAAAAAAAGAGGCAAATTACCGTATATACTCGTGTATAAGCCGAGTTTTTCAGCATACTTTTGTATGCTGAAAAAGGGCACTCGGCTTATACACGGGTGAACTTACCTTGTGTCCGGTCCCTCGGCTGTCAACTTCTGCATATGCGTTCCAACAACAGGAAGTTCGGCATTTGGAACGCAAACTTGCGTTCCAAATGCCGAACTTCCTGTTGTTGGAACGCATATGCGTTCCATTGCCGGGTAAGTGAAAAAATCTCTCTCTCTCTCTCTCTCTCTCGTTTTTTTTTAAAATTTACAGTGCAATTACATAATGAACAAACAATACAGCCACCATGTTCATACATTTATATCCCTACCCCTTATATACCCCTTTATTTAGGTTAGGTTGTACCCAATGATTTTATAATCATTTATGAATGTTCCTTGTCATCTAGCTAAAAATGATTTCATAGATTGAACCTATCATTTTTATTTAGGTTTTTAAATTAGCGCTCTTTTCCACCCTAGGCTTATACTCGAGTCAATAAGTTTTCCCAGTTTTATGTAGTAAAATTAGGTGCCTCGGCTTATATTCGGGTCGACTTATACTCGAGTATATACGGTATGTGATTTTAGCAAAAAAATAAAAACAATTGGGATCCAAAACCAAAACACGCGAGGATGGTTTAGCCAAAACCAAAACACGAAGTTAATCCAGATCCAAAACCAAAACACGTCGGACAGTAAACATCTCTACTGATTACATAATCACAAAGTATAGCTTAATTAAGAAGGCTCCAATCAGGGGCTGATTAAGGGTTCATGCACCCTAGGCTCAGGGCCATCTTAGCAACATTATGGGCCCCCGGGCAAAGGGGTGCACCGGGGCCCTTGGATATAGATATAGATATATACAGATATATACAGATATAGATATAGATATATAGAGATAGAGATAGATAGATGTGCTTGCTCAGTGACCCTTGAAGGTTTTTTTTGCAGGTTTTTTCCTTTTGTAGGATTATTTATTCTCATTAAGAGCCGTGACTATGGGGCCCCCTTGCCCGTGGTTCACCCGGGCACCTGCCCATCATGCCCAATGGAAAAGATGGCCCTGCCTAGGCTAATACGCTCATAGCACCACCTCACCTTACATGCCAAGCTAATTAAAAGTAGGTTAAAGTGCACTTGTCCTTAATCTTAAGTCTGGCTCCCCCCCCCCCCCCCCCCAATGAAACTCAGCTCCACTTTAGTTTTCAGCAAAATCAGAACTGTTATAGCAGAACAGAGGAATGAATGAGCACTACTGAGGGTGAAAATGTAAAAGTGGAGGTGGCTGTCGCCATCCTTGTCTCTCCCACCCACCCATTGTTGACTCACTGTCTTCAGTCTTTACCATTGGAATACATTTTTCTTTCTTGTTTTCTTTTTACTTTGGAGAAATAACTTCCAGGATCTGCCTGCAGCATTCTGCATTGTATGCTGGTTGCATTGGCAGCTCCTGCTTCCGGAACCTTGGACTTGTTGCATCTATGTATTATCTGTTCACCAGAGGTGCCGCTACTGTGCCTTCCTTTTCTTCACTAGGGATTAACCTGTTTCACCAATTAACACTTACACCTGGGTGTTCCCTATTTATACCTGTCTCTCTCTTTTTTCTGTGCTGGTCATTGTTGTTTTGTTGCCTTCCTTATGGTTTGTTCTCCCTGACGCTCCTGTGCTCTCTGACTTTTCACATTCTGATGCTGCACCACTTCTCCGGATCTCTCTCCACCATTTTACCTGTGTCTGCAGTATTCCCTGTGCAGCTTCAGCTATATTGGGTTCGCACCATTTATTTGTACAGTCTGAGAAATAAACACCTTTATGCTTCATCACATTCCGGGATCCATCTCTGTGATTTACATTGAAACATGACACAAACTATTCTCTAATATTTCAAAATTCAGTTTGTACCGCTCCCTGTTACAATTTTGCACCCCCAAATGTTTAGTGGCTTAGGCTGTGGCTTAGTCAGCCTATTGGATAATCAGGCCCTGGTTTCATTAATCACTAAACAAGCCACATGGGAACATTTATTATTGTTGTTGGGGGAGAGGGGGGTGGTTGGTAGTAAACTGAAATACCTGAAACATTTTACGTACCCCACCCCCAGCTCATAGAAATAAGGGGAGTCACATCATGCTGTTACAGAGATACTCATCCTCCCAATGACCATTGCTTGGTATATTCATTGGTGGGACTAGCTGTTTTGGTGCCCAACTTGAAGTTAAAATGACACATGTTGCATGACAGTCCCATTTACCCTTCGAAACATTAGTATTTAGACATTGCCCAACCGTAACGTACCCAGGAGATCTTGGAGTGACCCCTGCGAATTGTAACAGAACAGAGATTCCACACAGTATGTCAGTACAGAAAACGTGTTGTAACAAGTATACAATACAGACCCTTCTTTTTGGATGTCTCCTTACTTTGGTGGCTAGTGTACAATACAGAGCCAATTGCCTGGTGTCAAGAATTTGTATTTATTTACTTTTTTTTATATAATGCTTACATATTTCTCAGTGCACACTTAGGCACACTTCTATAGTATCTGAGAGTGGAGATAGGGAGTGTATCTTGAAGAAGAATTGGTGGACAATCTATGCATTGCAGTGCAAAACCCATGATTTTTTAGTTCACTGCCAGTGTCCTTTGTAAATTAGGTCATCTGTGGATAAAATAGGAAAAATGCTCATTTGGACTGCTGTCATATCTTCAAATAACAGTTGATATTCAGTGAGTGAGCATTTGTTTCATTTGTCAGGAAACTTACAGCACTAAGGCATAGATGCTTTTGTCTAGAATTTACAATTAATATCCATAGGGAGTGATAACCCCAGCAAGTTGAACGTATGATTCTGTTATCATGCGGTTGCTTCAGACGAAGCCTCTAACACAATAATGAAAGCTTTTCCGATTTGATCTAACAAATTGGAGAATAGCTTTGCTCCTCTGTGTTCTTGTACGTCCCTTTGTGTGTATTCTGGCACCTAAAAACACCACAATGGATTGACTCAGTGAGTTACATTTTCTTCCCATCTTCTACACCATGGATTATATCCAGTACGGTGCTCGAGCTTTCCTTCTGCTGGATTTCATTATGTTACATTATAAACCCGACTACTTGGCCGGAGTTTCTTGGTTCTGGAAGTCATCCCACGGAGTCATTACAAATATTGGTCTGTAATAAAATGTGCTGGAGGTGGCAGTCATCATGTAATGTCTTCAGCGTTATCGTGTGGCCCCCTCCCCGGTGATGGCAGGTTAGGTCACTGGAGGGACGGCACACTAGATCAGACAAGGCACGGGACTTGTAATAGATAGGAGCGGTGACGTGGACACGGATGGAGATTAACAATGGGAAAGCTATGGGAGGCTCATGTGGGGGAATAGAGTCTATAAAGGATTCTTGGTAAAAAAAAAAAGAAAGGAGCCATATTAAAGCTGGGACCTGGGAGGGAGGCCCCGGATCCAAGGTGAGGGTGGTGCAAAACGGATGGTGTAAGGGCACCAATGTATGACACCATTAGTGGGGTTCATGAGCCCCTAAGTAAAAGAGCCACAAGAGGGGGTTTCCTATAACTTGGGGTTCCTTCAACATGTTCGGGGGAGTGGGTGCGTGTCAGCTGTCATGAGGGTTCTTTTATATGATACAGATGGGCAGGGCCCTATCAGCTACCAGCATGTAGGTGTCACACTTCGGGGTCTTAGTGCCATTTACCATCATCGGTGTCATCTCATGGCCATCCGGGCTTCTCCTGGTTACCTGCGGCATTCCTGAGCTCTGTATTATCGATTGTAAACAAACACTTCTGTCTGTTCTGCTCCATGGGCGTGTTCATATTGGATTCTGTCAGCTGATCTTCCCAATCCAACCAGACTCCAGCAGCTGTGTTCACATGACCTCTGCAGCCAATAGGCACTGTGAGCACCCTTTTTAAACCAGCTGCCAAGTTCAGCTCATTGCCAGAACAACTCACTTCCTTCTCCTGGGGATAGTTCCCTGGCTGCAGGCTTTTCAATCGTTTCCAGCGCAGTGCCTAATACACTCTGCATTCACCAAAGTGCTCATTTCTTTACAAAAACTCTGCACTTTCCAAAGTGCTCATCTTTCAGCATGAACTCTGCATTTATCTAAGTGCTTATTCATCTCTAGCATTCTGCACTGCCATTCCGCAGTAGCTTGGTGTTCTGCCGATATCAGCAGTTCTGTAGCTGAGGCTAGCTCTGAATCTCTAGGGCTCATTTCCAGCTCTGTGAATCTGTGTGTGGGTTCCAGGCCTCTGGCTGGTTCACAGTCCTGAGTTATCCACTTCTAGGGGTAAATGTATCAAGCTGCGAGTTTCTGACAGGTTTGAAAAGTTAGGATGTTGCCTATAGCAACCAGTCAGATTCTAGTTATCATTTATTTAGTACATTCTACAATGTGATAACTACAATCTGATTGGTTGCTATAGGTGACATCTCCACTTTTCAAACCCGCCGGAAACTCGCAGCTTGATAAATTTACCCCCTGGTCACAGTTCTGAGTTCTGTTTCTAGTTCTAGCTTATTCTGTTCTGAGTTTCCATGTATTACATCTTCTGAGTTCCCAGTAGTGGGTTCCAGCTCTGTGTACCTGGTTACAGATGCCGGAGTTGAGTTTTCCGCAAACAATTCCAGTTTAGTACAGCAGTGGATTCCAGTTCTGCGCAGGTTCAAGTTCGGCGCAGACTCCGGTCCTAGACTCCTGTATTCTGGCAGTTCACAGAGCATACAACAGCATTTCCCAGATGGGCAAGTGTTTTACCAAGGACCCCACTTTTAGCTAGATTCTTGCATCAGCAACACCCAAGGGTAATGATTCGGACCAACAAAAACAGATGACTTTGACAATAGGATCCCCACCTTCAGGGCACTGCAGATTAGAGATGTTCACTGACCCCCGTGTTTTGGTTTTGGCAAAACCGCCCTTGCGTGTTTTGGTTTTGGATCCCGATTTTTTTCTAAAATCCCTATTTGTTTTTGCTAAAATCACAGAATTTGGCTCTTTTTTATCCCTACATTATTATTAATCTCTATAACATTAATTTCCAATCATTTCCAGTCAATTTTTGTCAAGTGACAAGAACACTGCTACCCCTCCTGTTTCTGTATAAGCAATGGCACTCGAGACTGGAGAGTGAAAAGAACACTGCTACCCCTGTTTCTGTGTAAGCAATGGCACTGATCAATGTCACTGGAGACTGGAGAGTGACAAGAACACTGCTACCCCTCCTGTTTCTGTATAAGCAATGGCACTTGAGACTGGAGAGTGAAAAGAACACTGCTACCCCTGTTTCTGTGTAAGCAATGGCACTGATCAATGTCACTGGAGACTGGAGAGTGACAAGAACACTGCTACCCCTGTTTCTGTGTGAGCAATGGCATTGAGCAATGTCACTGGAGACTGGAGAGTGACAAGAACACTGCTACCCCTGCTTCTGTGTGAGCAATGGCATTGAGCAATGTCACTGGAGACTAGAGAGTGACAAGAACACTGCTACCCCTGTTTCTGTGTGAGCAATGATGCTGGATCTCCTGGGGAGGGAGGTACTTATGGAATCCAAAACCAAAGACAGACAATGCAACGATGATGTTTTGCCTCGATTCAGATCCGAAGATGCGCAAAAGTAACGAGCTGGCTCGCAAGCCTACTTGGATCCCCTTAATTTCGGGTGGGCTCGGTTTTCAGAAAACTGAGCCTGAGCATCTCTACTGCAGATCTAGTGAGCTGAGCAAGGCTGCAAACATGTGAGTGACCGTGGTACCACTGCTCCCAGCAGTACTTGGCATGTAACTTGGTAATACACTGAAATAACTGTGATAAAGTACTGCGCAGGAGGAGTGAGGTATCAATTTTACATCTGCTTAAGAACGGTGCTGGATGAGTTTGGTGTTTGTGTATTTATACACTGTGCCAACCATTATGCCTATGTGCTGGCGGAGAAGGTATTTAAATAAAGTTCTTGTATATTTTGTTCCATTATAAGATGGTCTGACGCCCTAATTTGACCTTTTACTGCCCTGCCCACAACACCTGGGAAACATCTGTGTTAAACACCCAAATATTCGGGGTGGAGGAAGGGGCCCTCTGGTTTGTTATTATTGTACCCACCAGCTACCCAGGGCAAAGGACTGCATATGGCCATCAGATCGGACCACCAGAGAGACCTTCAATCATCAATGTTGGCCAGTTTTGTCCACTTGTAGAAGACACTGAAAGCAGGAATGTTGGCATTGCTGAATCTAAAAATATACCCACCCTCCTCCTTGTGGGCACGATGTCTGGGTGACTTCTATAATTTACAGGGGTTGTTCTCCTTAATATTTTTCCGTTCCTTAGCTTTCACACGATCCCCCCACAACTTTTAATAATTACTTTATGTTTTATAAAGCAGAGTTGTGTTTGTTGTCCTTGTATACGACACAACGCTAGTGCTCCGTAAGTTGGACACAACTATAACGCAGACAGAATGAAGTGAGAAAGAAGGGAAAAAGTAGGAGGAGGATTTAGTAAAGTTGCATGCACAGAACAATAAGTTCAGTTAATCTGATCAGGTAGTGAAAGGAATTGGTTTGGAGAGCTTATTTCAATAGGAAAAACTGAAATTCCTCCTTGGTCCCAGCTACAACATCACTCTTCAACTTAGACCCTTGTATGTATTTTAAGACGCCAGTCAAGGCTAAAATATTTATCTCACTTTATTCTTCTTTTTGACTGAAATCCAGTAAAATAAAATAGAATAGTTTGAAGCTAGTCAACACAAAGCCTCCCAGATGTATTCTCTATTGAATATGGTCAGACTGCCTGTGAATTGGTCATTGTTTGCTATGCTGAGTCTGAGTCAAGTCTTCAGTAATCCTCTGATCCCAAAAACATTTTCAACAACAACAACAATCTGTTTGAGGTTGATGAAGTCCCCTGTGATGGGTAAGAGACTCCAGGTCTGCCAGTCTTTCCCATTAGACAATTTGAATAGTTGGGCAACTTCCCGAATCTTGTTGGCAGAGCAGAAGTATGTGCTGTATACATTGCTCTCAATAGCAATACCTTAAAAGTGTGTCAATAGTGAAGGGAGCAAATGCCCATGTGCCCTTACCTCATAATTTCATTCTTTTGCTGATTATCTTTGAAGCTCAGCTTAGGAGGGCATAGCAAGGGGACACAAGGCAACAGTTACAAGGGTGTCTAGTCTTATATAAGAACTTTTGTCAATATTTAGTAAATAGTCCTGAATACTAGTTTGAAGCCTAGTACCATGACAGACCTGGTACAGTGGCAAGAGAATCAGCTACAGAACATTGGTTTGAATAGTACAGAACTTCCCAGACCTCTCAATGCTGTGCAGCTTTACCCTAGTGTACGACTGCTAATAAAAATCTATATCGTTGGTGTCTCAGTTTGTAAGAGGGTAAAAGCAGCTAGAAAAGCATAGACGTTATTATTATTATTTTATTATTATTAATTTTTATTGATAGGCCGCCACAAAGTATCCGTAGCGCCGTACAAGGACAAACAATGGCACAGTACAAGGTGAAACAGCACAGTACAAATAACAGTAAGCACTATAACTTTGGGAGCTCAAAGCACAGCTGGAAAGAGAGGGTGGGGGATAGTCAGTACAGGCTGGTCACTTGAGCTCAAGAGGGTGGGCGCGGATGACAGGTTAAGAGCCACTGAGAGGAGCAGAGAGAAGCGAGAGGAGTTGAAGGGCAGAAGGTCCAAGAGGAGATGGGCTGAGTAGCTGGAGAATGCAGTTAAAAGTGGTGGAAACAGGAGGCAGGAGAGCCCTGCTCAAAGGAGCCTACAATCTAAAGGGAGGGGAAGACAGACAGAGACACAAGGACGTTGTTCTCTTTCTCTAAAACATGTCTGGTTTATTACACTGTAGAGGCCGTGTTACCATTGGTTGGATTGTTCCTGTTCATTGATTCAGTTGATAGCAGCAGGTGGTTTTAGAAAGGCCTCTGTCCCGCTCTTAGACCAGGGGAAATACATGGGCCAGTGCCCTCACTCTGGCTCAGTGATGGGCAATTTGACACAGTTCAAGGACTGAATGTGCGGTCCTCTAACTTTCAAAAGGGGCCGCACATTGACCTTAATCTCAGCAATACGTTTGATCAAAGACAGAGACAACAATATGTGATAGCCTATCAGTCAGTATTTTAATGCAAGATAAACAAGTGTTGTAAGTTATAAAGAAAACAAATCTGACAATTCAATTTTCCAAAAACATTTGAAAAGTAAGTGAATACCCGGAACCAGGCAATTATTCAGACAGTCTTCCATCCGTCACTCTGTGCCCTTGTTATGAGGAAGGAGGGAGACCACGTGGTGTAGACTGTAATACCTTCCTCCTCTGAGCTCTGGTGCTGTGTGACCTCACTATGCTGTACGGAAGAAGTCACACAAAAGTCAACTCCCCGGGCGATGGGGAGATGGTTTTAAGAAAAGTGTGTTAATCTTTTTAAGGCTTTACAATTTTCCATTTTTAGTAAAACATTATATTATAACAAAGCCTATAATATAATTAAGTAGGATTTTATTATGGTCCCTCTTTAAATTTGACCTGTTATACACTGAGTTTTGCAGCAGGCACACTTTGGGCTAAACCAGCATTTGGCCTGTGATGGGTGCGCCATAGGAGGTCACTGGTGTTAGGCAGTGACGTAATTAGAGTGTTCTGGGAAATCCAGGACACACGGAAGACTACTGTTACCCTGTAGAGCTAAATAGGAGGGTTGTGGTAACTGTGGGGATGAATGACTGTGATTGGTGTTTGACTGAGTTACGTTCTGAGTAGAGTCACCAGAGGAAGTGGTGGATGGCTATTGCTTGGGTTGTTCTTGACTGCTAGACGGAGTAGGTTATTTTGGTTAATCCTAGATTTCACAAAGACATAGTCTCTTTAGAAACACCCTTAAAATGTCTTCAGTGGTGTAAATCAACTCAGCCTCCAGACACCCTTGGCAAGCTTTGGATGAGCGTGCCACTTTATGGAGTTTCCAGGTTACTGAATGGTGAAAGTCTAGGGCTATGTTATAGCAGTAAATAACAGCCTTTTCATTGCCTTCTCATCTGTACTGTAGTCCAGACAGGAGCCACAATCCTGCTGTCTACAGCTCCATTTACTTCCAGCAGTCCCACTAGTCGACACACTCAATCTTTATGAGTTGCCTTGTACAAATGGTACTGGAACTCAAAATCCATAAATTAAATATGGAATATTGTTATCACTAAATGGAAATAAGGACTCCTCTGATGTACTTACTTTATCCTACTGCTTGACGCTAACTGTAATAGGAAACCCTTGAGGAAGATGTAGGTGTTAAGACGATACACTCAAAATTTAGTTCCTCGCAAAACAAGGGTGTGACAGGTTGGACCGCCTACGCCACCCTGTCTGTTGTTGCTGGGAACTGGCTGGGCTTACTTTGCTACCTCCAGTATTCCGAAAATGCCCCTCCTGCCGCTGTGGGAGGGCCTGCTGCCACCACTGAGCTCCTTTATGGCACTCAGAACCATGTTCCTTCTGGGTCACTGACGTTGCTAGCGTACCTCGTTGCTAGGTTACCTGTGCTGGTACTCCTGATCTCTCACTATAGATCAAGGTGCTGTGGATGGATCCCCCCTGGCCTATGACACTGATCTGAGCTGCAAGGGTAGCAGGCAGAGCGGTGGTACTAGAGAGCTGGGTCCAAACCTCAGAACAGCCAGAGAACAGAATAGTTTTAGGGTCTAATCTGCAGGTCACATGAATACAGCAATATTGAAGATGTTTTCAAGCAGGTCTTTCAAGCAAGATGTTTATTTGCTCTCACTGGTTAGAGGTACCAGTGATTAGGTCAAATGTTCAAATCAGAAGAACAAGTTTCAAAAACAAGCTAGTGCCTTTTATAAATTTTAGACACAGGCTATTGTTAGCATCAGGATGTACCCTATTTGCACAAACATGGATTTACATGCATTACAAAGCTAACAAAATTTACGCTTATCTATGAAATTCACTCTGGACAAAATGCCACACAGTAACGACCCCCTGGTGGACCTTTGGCCAGAGCAGGCATGACACTTCATCACAAATCTTCGTTAGCAATTCCTGCTATCAGGCTCCCTTTAACATATGCCTAATTGGAGGTTTCCACTAGCAACTTTACAAATCCCAAACAATGACACTTCCATACAAAACACATCCCAATACACAAAAGACCTCCATCCACAAAAACCTATTGTATCAGATATATGCATCAGAAATAAGGCATATCCTTTAGTAAGGCTAAAACAGGAAAAACGAGTTTCTACCCTGGTCTCAGAAATAATGATTTCCTATCTCACAATATATACAATATAAAAAATAAGTGCATATGCAATTATATAAATAAGCGCCCTGCACTATTTCCTTTAAATAAATTCATACCAGAAGTTATTTATCAGTGATCCAGTCACAAAGGGGTTTTAATAAAAGCGCATAGATTTGCAACTGTGCTAATTGAAACTATCATTAGGACTAAGAAAAAAACCTGTAAATTGTAAACATATTAGATGGGGCCGTCCATCTAAACTACATATACAGACTTAATAACGAAAATTGTGCTTTATTAGTTACAGTTATTACACAATACACCCTTACTGAGGTTAGGTGGCAAGGATACCGTGTATTATATGCTTGCCTAACTCTCCAGACTTTTAAGCACCGCAAGTTGTGTCTCCTGCTGTTGTTTGTATCTTCACACTCCAGTTAGACTATAATAACATTGGAATATCTTCCAAATAACGAATCTTTATCTCTCATTTTTTTCTTCATGTTGACTGAAATCCAGGAAAACACAACACTCAGTATAAATTGATGTCTGTAACATTAATCTACTCAACACAAAAACCTCCCAGATGTATTTTCTAATAAAAATGGTCATGAGTGCCTGTGATTTGGTAATTGCTCTATATGCTGTTAGTCCTGCTGAGTCTGTGTGAAGTCCTCGGCAACGTTCCAATCCCAAAGTCATTAGTCTCATGAAGAACATCAACCTGCCTGAGTCCGGCTAGGATAAGAGACCACAGGTCCTTCCGAATAGATGGTGTCAATAGATGGGCAACCTCTAGTGTCGTTGGCAAAACGGAAGACAGAAAAACGTGCAATATTTTCTGGACAGTGATTGCAAAATGATACAGTCACAAATTCATAACATATTATTGTTTCTTCATTTATCATCTATCTAAATTGTAACTCAGTGATATACTTTTACCTCAATATTAAGCACATCTACAATGTCTGCTGCTGGTCGTTAGATTTGCACATAATTATATTATGTATTATACCCTATTTACAGATAGAATGTTGTTTGACTCTCTGGGCCTGATTCATTAAAGAAAGTAAAGCAAAAAACCTTGGCAAAACCATGTTGCCTTGGAGGGGGAGGTAAATTTAAAATGTGGAGACAAATTTATAGTTGGGGTAGGGAATGTCCTAGATCAACTTTAAACTTCAGTGTAAAAATAAAGCTATGACGTATTTGTGTACTGCATGAAAAATAGCCAGTATTTTCCTTACATGCAAAATAATAATATGTACACACACACACACACACACACACACACACTATATGGGCAAAAGTGTTTGGCCACTTGTTGATTGAAACACCTCAATTATTGAATTGAGGTGTTTCAATCAGACCCATTGCCAGAGGTGTATAAAGTAAAGCACTTCCATGTTGGATATACCATGGTCAACTGTAAGTGATATTATTAGAAAGTGAAAACGTTTAGGAACAACAGCAACTCAGCCAAAAAAACAGAAGACCACGCAAAATCACAGCGCGGGGCCAACAACTGTTTATAAGTCGCCAACTCTCTGCTGATTCCACAGCTGAAGAGTTCATCATCATCATCAACATTTATTGATATTGTGCCAGAAAATTTTGTAGCGCTTTACAATTGGGAACAAACATTAATAAGACAATAGTGGGTTAATACATACAGACAGAGAGGTAAGAGAACCCTGCTCGCAAGCTTACAATCTATAGGACAATGGGAATTTGAAACACAAGGGCATGTGGCAGAGTTCCGAATTTCCACTGGCATTAACGTAAGCACAAAAAATAAAAGGGCAAATCTTAATACTTCAGCATATCAAGTAATTTTCTGACAATGTTATGCTTCCAACTTTGTGGCAACAGTTTGGGGAAGACCCTTTTGTATTCCAACATGACTGTGCCCCAGTGCACAAAGCAAGGACTACAAAGACATGGTTTGATAAGTTCGGTGCGGAAGAACTTGACTTGCCCTCACAGAGCCCTGACCTCAACCCCATCGAACACCTTTGGGATGAACTGGAGTGGAGATTGAGAGCCAGTAGACATCAGCCTTCTCGTCCAACATCAGTGCCTGACCTCATAAATTCTCTACAGAATGAATGGGCACAAATTCCCACAAAAACACTCCAACATCTTGTGGAAGCCTTCCAAGAAGAGTGGAAGCTGTTATAGCTGCAAAAGGGGGACCAGCTCCATATTAAATTATATGTATTTGAATACAATGTCATTACAGACCCTGTTGGTGTAATGGTTAAGCGTCCGAATACTTTTGTCCATATAGTGTATGTATATTGGAAAACATGGAGGGGGATATCAGTGCTGAGACTCAGGTTGTGGTAGAGAAGAAAGAGGAGAATAGTAAAGTCTCCGCTAAGGTACTGGTAGCCATCCAACATATCAAGCAACTGCATTATCTGTCTCTAGACCTGTTCCACCACGAATTTAGTGACGTAAAAGAAAGTGTAGATATTCCAGGTTTTGCT
The DNA here is from genome assembly GCF_038048845.1 of Mixophyes fleayi. Taxonomy (NCBI): domain Eukaryota; kingdom Metazoa; phylum Chordata; class Amphibia; order Anura; family Limnodynastidae; genus Mixophyes; species Mixophyes fleayi. The sequence continues at coordinate 204,375,214 of NC_134407.1, read as the reverse complement.
GTTGACAGCCAAGCCCAACACCAACAGGAGCAAAACACAGCGTACGGTTAAATTGGCTAATGCTGTGCCTGTATATGTCTAATGTTACTCAGGTCACGTTGAAGGGGATGGAAGACCTCTGACACCAGAACAGGAAGGAGCAGTGGGTTCTTGCAGAACACACAGTTCATCAACATTGTGTCATAAAGTAGAATCTCTGGGGATGAGTCTCTACAGCGATGAGTCTGAATCACACTCATCGTGAGACACCAGTTTATTGCAAATGCAGGCAAAGGACTTGTGAAAAGATGATACACAGTTATAAAACATTATTATTATTTGTTTATATAGCACCAGAATACTCGGCAGTGCTTTACAATTGAGGGCAAACACAGTCATAAAACAAGACTGGGTATGACAAGACAGACGTCAGGTAAGTGGGCACTGATCACAAGCTAACAATTTATATGAAAAATTAATCTGGTAAGAACAGGTCTCCTTTTGAAATACGGCCAAGCCAAGGACGACTGTCGGTAGACCCTGAATCAGACATAGCTGGAGCAAATGATCTAAATGTTGTTTCTGCTCTACTACACTAGGAAGAGGACACTGTGACAGAGAAGACCTCTGGAGAGATGACCAATCCTGAACGCAGTTTGTGCTATCATCCAACTTGTGCAAGAAGTGCTGCGAGTACAGACAAGATATTCCTCCTAGTGAGCCATTGATCACTTTTTTTGAAGTCCACTTCATCTGCAACAAACCTCGTTAAGATATTAACCTTTATGCTGCTAAGGTATTTTCTCCCCTGTGCTGAGACTATTATCTGTGCAGCACAAACACAAATCGTTTTCCCAATGTTTTTTCTTCAGAAGACTTTGCATTTTCAGAAAACACTATATCATTGTTTTCTTTTTTAAACCAAGACAATGCAAAGTGACTTTTGGAAAGGGGTGCAATGGTGGAACATAAATCTTCTATTTCTGTCAACAAAAAAAATTGGCATATCTTTGAAGGGAACTTTCCATACCTCTCTGAAAAGCTGCACGTACCCCATTGGTTTGCGGTGACTTTGTATATTTGTACATCTGACACCTCCTATGCTATTACTATGTTACAACAAGAGATGAGTGCATTGTGAAGATCGCAGAGGCACAAAATACAAAAAGGGAGGGCAGGCCATTTAAGAATCTAGACAAACGACCACATTAAAAAGTGGCGTCAATTACCTTTCTAACCAAACCTGCAATGCACAATAGTTTCCAGAAAGTGGCGCAATAGAGAAAAAAATTCATTGATTTACTAAATTAAAGTTAGATAAATAGGTGAAAAAGAGGGATTGTCACGCCTATAGCTGCTGGCCTCCTGCTAAGCATGGTAATCCATTTGTAACAGTTGGGGGTACAAGGAATAGAAATATGTAGCTAAAACTGATGTAAAATGCTTAATGTTCTCTGTGCAGTTCTGTGCAATATGGTATATGATATAAATCATACTTGCCAACTCTCCCCGAATGTCCGGGAGACTCCCGAAATTTGGGTAGGTCTCCTGAACTCCCGGGAGAGCAGGCAAGTATCCCGCAACGGCAACTTGCTATTAAAATGAGGCGATTCACTGTGAATCGCATCAACTTGGCCCCGTTCCCCACGACAAAATGGTGTTTTGTCGCGGGGAGCAGGGCCAAAATGCAGCGATTCACCGTGCCACACCCCTCCTGCCCTCCAACCACGCCCCCCTGCCCGGGATCTCCCGGAATGAAGTTTTAAAAGGTTGGCAAGTATGATATAAATAAACGTTAATAAATAATGACCGCTTACATAATATACTTGCAGGCCCAACAAGGGTTGTCCTGTCGCTGCAGCCTCCCTGTCCCTTCACTAGTACAAAGGCATTCAGACGGTGCAGCCCTGGACCCCCACAGCTTCTGAGTTCTGGTGGGCTGTGGGGGATATCTGTAGGTGCTGGGTCCCAGTAGGCCACCCATGTTGTCTATGCCTAGGCCCCAGGGCTGATTCTGCTTCAAACTCTCCGTCTTGATGCATTTATTTTTCTTTCACTCCAATTTGTTTGCCAATGCAAAGGTCGTCATCAGAATCTGGATTCATCAATTAAAATTCCAGCAAAGCATGTAGGGCAATTGTTTTCCATTACACAATCCCTCTTTGTTTGGGCGCTCAGCTGAACTGAGCTGAGATATTATGCCAGTTTGTTGTGCAAGGCATCTCTAATATTCTTTAACGGGACAAGGTACCTACAGCCAAGAGTCTGATTGGCTGCACGATATTACGTGCGTTACAGCTTAATGGCTCCCTCGACACACATGGTGTTAATTCAATTTACAACCCTAAATCACTGAAGCAAATCAAAAGCCTTAGGATAAATAACTGTTCAGAGGAATAAAGTGCACTCACAGCCTGCAAATATATGGGCTCTAATTCAGTGGTGCACGTCTTTGATTTTATGCTGACGCGTTTAACTATTTCACCTCCACATGTTTTTGCTGGCCGCAAGATAGTTAATGGGACTGAAGGATGCTGGGTTGTTTGGCAGCTTTGTTTTTACAAGAACATTGGGGCTGGACCTTTTGAAGCTCAGCAGATGTTGCTGGAGTGCTTTCTGCAGCACAGACGGACCTCAGCTTTGTTCTCACCATGAATGTGTTGGCAGTCATGCCTAGGGTCACCGTTTACTTTATTGCACATGCGAATTTAAGATTTTTGTAACTATTTTGATTAATTCAAGAGATCTACTTTGGAAGTTGTGTTTTTTTTGTTTAAATATTTTTTTAGTATGTTGCAGTTATTGTATTGTGCTATGCTGTGTAACCTTCCCTTCTATGTCACAATGGCTTTGTTTATGTACAGAGGCCATGAAAAGCCAAGTGTCCGCACTCTGAATCTTAAGCTCAGTGGTCATTTTTATCTTATTTTTTTAATTGTTATTATTTTGGTTGATTTATAACAACTTAGTTTATATACTTATACTACTTGTACATGGACATGTGCTGTAAGAGCCAATTCCAACGGCAAAATATGCAAAATTTGCCAAATGCTCAGCGAACCGTTTTGAAAATGTTGTTCATCTCTAGACTGGGGAAGTGGCCTTAGTAGATAAGAATGTGTCCTAAAGTGTCCCAATTTTGCATGAATTGGGGACATCAGAAATATCCATTTAAATTGTTTCTGGATAACAGGAATAACAGCTGAATACTTATAAGGCATATTACCATGTTCAATAGATAAACAAATAATAGTGGCGCTCAACCCTATGATAAGATAAGAGCAGCTATTACCAAAAGGGAATATCCTGTCCCTTTGAAATCTTAGACAAAAAATAAATGGGAAATTGCGCTCAATTATCTTAATGTGAATACATATAAAAGAATTGCAAGTGATGAATCAAAATGAACTGAGATAAAACAACATTTAATGATCCATGCACAGTAACAATTAAAATCTGCAATAAAAAAATATATAATAAATAAAAGGGATAAAATGACCAGTACAATCGATAAAACAAAAACTGCTAAAATCAATTAAGTCAATGAAAAAGTCAATAGGCAAAGTGCAAAATGCGCTTCTATCGATGTACTAGGAAAATGCTTGAAAGAATCCCACGAAGATAGTAAATTCTTTGGAGCCCAAACAGACAGCAAGGCAGCGGGATCCAATAATCAATAATAAGTCTACCAACCTCAGTAACCGTCAGATGTCCCCCCTGAAGAAATTCGCCTAAGCGAATGAAACCCGTTGGGTCACGCCTACACGACTACACGACTGACGTCATCCGGAAGTCACCTCACCCGGAAGTCACGTGCGTTCCACTGTGGAACGCACATCATTTCTCCCCTCTGCCTGTCGGCATCTAGGATCTTCAGGAGCGCGGTTAGCGCTATCCACTAACAGGGATCCCTGCACCGCTCAATCAGTTCTAGGTTGTACTTTCTTTACATCTGACGGTTACTGAGGTTGGTAGACTTATTATTGATTATTGGATCCCGCTGCCCTGCTGTCTGTTTAAACAATTAGCTTTGTGATGCCCAGAACTTGATATGGACGTGGCTGCGTGCTCTTGAGTTTGGCCCTTACTGTACGTTGACTACGGCTAAATGCCCCTTTCCCGCCCGTTCCCTCCCTGAAATCGTAGGCTATAGTAAGTGTCCTTTGCATACGAAGACGGAGTGTACAGGGCTACATTTATCTGCGTACGGTCCGGTTCTGGGCATGCGAAGAGTGATTTTGTGTGCGATACACACAGAATTGGCAGATACATGCATTGATGACTCAGCCCCTATGAATCAGCTCACTAGTGCTAGCAGCACATCTTCAGGTTTCATCAAATTCTTCAGGAATCTTTATTATTATTATTATTATTATTATTATTATTATTATTATCATCTTTTATTTATCTAGTGCTGTACTTACCACAAAGAACAATCTCATTTCCATATCATAACACACAGAATCACACCATGTACAATTCTGGACAAAACCCAATTAACCTATCGGTATGGTTCACAGCAGCAGGAAATGAGTGTGCAAATCTTGTGGGAGACAATGACCTGTTCACGATTGTGGTTATGTTAGTGTGGACAGTGCTACATATGACAGGAGCAGTGTCATGATATGAGGAGGGAAATGAAGGCAAACATGAAGCCACAGACTGAGAGGTAGACACTGGAAGGAGCAGGTTCTCCCAGCAGCAGAGGAGAGATTTTAGAAGGTTCTGGTATTAGAAACATGTTAATGTTCCCCATGTGCTCCTGAAGAAATATAAGGCAGCATAATTCTACAGGGAGCAGATATAAGGGTTCTCTGCTCACCCCAAGTTTACCTCCCTAGTACCTTTATGTGGCCTGACAATACAAGCAATGGATGAAAATACACAAGTCACTCTCTGCTCTGTTCTCCCTGGATGAATGGAAGAACACTTTTATTACCAGTGAGTTCCTTGTCGTACAATGTTTCTTAGGTACCGCAAATTATTAGATATTCCTCTTTATGGCTGCAATCACAGTTTTGACTTGGAAGACCACCAACCCCAAGGTATGGTTGTCTGAGGCCATAGAAGCCTTTCTCCATATTAAAGAAGCCTTTATTTCTACATTCATCCTCAGTCAACCAGACATAACGCACCCATTGTTCTTGGAAAGAGATGCCACTGCAGTTGGCCTAGGGGCGATTCTGTGCCAACGAGTGCAAGCTACAAACCGCAGGGAAGAATTATACCATTGGAGATAGACATCTATTAGCTTTTACACTGGTGCTTGAGGAATGTAGGCACCTTCTTGAGGGGTCCTCTTTCCCTGTTATTATGTACACAGATCATAGAAATCTTCTTTACCGACAGATGCCCCAGTATCTAAATCCTTGCCAAGTGAGGTGGTCCCGCTTAAATTTTATTCTCACATTTTGACCTGGCTCTATGAGCAGTAAGGTTGATGCTATATCCCGGTCCTCTGACCCTTCCGACCAAAAATCTTCCTCCGAAGGCCATCCTATTGTGGGGCCTGATTCATTAAGGATCTTAACTTAAGAAACTTCTTATTTCAGTCTCCTGGACAAAACCATGTCACAATGCAAGGGGTGCAAATTAGTATTCTGTTTTGCACATAAGTTAAATACTGACTGTTTTTTCATGTAGCACACACATACTTGATAGCTTATTTGTACACTGAAATTTAAAGTTGATATTTGTGTCAGTATTTAACTTATGTGCAAAACAGAATGCTAATTTGCACCCCTTGCATTGTAACATGGTTTTGTCCAGGAGACTGAAATAAGAAGTTTCTTAAGATCCTTAATGAATCAGGCCCGTGGACCCTAGCTGCACTGTGGCCACAACTCCAGCCTCTTCAGCGAATCTTCCTACGAGGAAAAACTTTGTCACCTCTAAACTCCATTCCAAGTTACTAGTATGGGCCCATGAATCTCAGCAATGCAGCTAGTACCACCACCATAGAAGCTAAGTAAAGTCCTACAACAAGAATATTTATAAACATTCCTCCCTTAATATTTACAAGGGATAAATATAAAGGGAACTAAATAACATATTTCTGCAAGAATGAGAACAGCAGATATTCCATGGCTGTATAAGTAATCAAGTCGTACTTGTTCCAAAATGTTACTTACAATTGGTTGGTGTTGGGAACCATGCTAGCTCTCATGTTAATTGTTTTTTTTTAAATTGAAAGGCAGAGAAATCTCATAAATGAAACATAGCTGAGATAAGCAAAATAGTTTTGCACTGAATGGTTACAAAATAAGCAATAGAACAATAATCCAACACAGTGTCTGCATAAGGATACAAATATTGTAATGATATAAAGTTCTAAATTTAGCAAGATGCTTGGCAATATATGCAATATTTAGATTATTGTACGTAATTTGAACCTGATGTACTAAATCCCAAAATAAAACATTTTTTTTTCATCTGCCCGTCAATCGTCAAAAAAACAAAACCAAAGAAATACAGCTGCCTAGAGGTTGCATAACTGAAACCGTAATTGACGTATATTTTACAAACATGTACGGTAACAGACGTCATGTTTGCTTATTGACGGTCAGTAAATACTAATGTCAGTGCATAATTGTAAATATACAGCGATTTTTGTTTGAAGGCAAAAGGTGTGACTTGGCAGTAGTTGTATGCCAGGCATGGTACTGTGTCCACTCTGGCACACAGAACTTGCATGTTCAATCCGTGGGAGTGGGTGGAGCTAGAATAGAGTGAAACTACACTGATTATCTCTCGTGCTGTCATGTACCACATTAAACTATTTGTCTCAAATAAACTTGCTCTATTTGAAGGGATGTGAGCACTAGTATATATTTTCATTTATTTATAAAGCTTCATTATGCAATCAGAGAATGTTCATTAATTCTCAGCAGTCTCTCCTCTGGGATGGCTGACCCCCATTTTTATTTCACATCAAAATGCACAAGCTGTTTTTATTTTTGGACCATGGCTGACCCACAGCTCTGCAGAGACATCAGAAAAACCTTTCCCCAGTAGTCTTTCATTAGTACTCCACGGTGCGTGGCTCACGCCAAAACATGACTGTAACCAAGTGCTTACCCCGTCATACAAAACTGGTCATTTGTCCTTCACTGTACTTTGCCTGCTGTCAACTAAATTGAGGACACGAATACAACTATACTGAGACCAGGGGGTAAATGTATCAAGCTGAGTGTTTTCTGGCGGGTTTGAAAAACCAATCAGATTCTAGCTATCATTTATTTAGTACATTCTACAAAGTGATAGCTAGAATCTGATTGGTTGCTATAGGCAACATCTCCACTTTTCAAACCCGCTGGAAAACTCTCAACTTGATACATTTACCCCCAGGTCTACCAGTCCAGCACTATTTGCCATCCTTCAACTTGTCACCAAGACAAGTTAGACACTGTAAAATGAGACCTGGCGGGACTCCTACTTCTACTTTCTTTCTAGATGGCAACCACATTCTTTTGGAAGGAACAGGCACATTGGAAAGTACGAGCCAGTGGTTGCTTGTGAGCTAATTTAAAATGTAGCTATTGTTGGAGTTATGCTGAGCTAAGAGGGTCCTGTGATACCTTCAATGATCCGGTGTTGCTCTGTCTTATGCTGCTAGCCCCCGACTAGGAGTTAACTGGTGGGCCATGACCACAGCAGATAGCCTGCATTGTATCCTGATGTTGTTAGGTGGGTGAGAGGAACCGTGCATGAGAAGAAAGAGAGTGGGATTTCCCCAGAGTATGGAGCGAGATGCAAAGGAGATTTGGTGGAAGAAGTAGAGGTTGAGGAGGAGATGAGGGAGGTGGCTTTAACTACGAACTCGGCACCTTTAGCCGGGGTGCCCTCAGAGGATCCCATTGACTGCATTTCATGGAGAGGCACAAAAGCTATAGACTTGCTAAGCAGGAGTACTTAGGCTCAGGCAAGGTCAAGGAGTGATGTGGTAGTAGAGGAACGAGGTGTAGCCAAATGAGCTGCTACGCAGTATAAGGGGGCACAGTAATTTTCAGGCTCTGCGCAAGTAGATCAGCAAGGAGTCCATCCCTTACACTTCCAGGGATTTTGGCTGAGGTGCATGGTCAGGAGTAGACATAGAAACAACGGGCTGGATACTAGAGAGAGTTGGGGATAACTACAAGAAGGCTTAAGTGTGTTTTACTCCAGCCTTAGGCATGCACTAGGCCATGGGTATAAAAGAGAGGATTTAGAAAGGACAACATATAGTTGTCATGCTCTTACCAGCATTTAAGGACTGGGTTGCAATATGGTATAAGAAGAGGGATATTAGTGGAGACGAGTGGGCTAAGAATGAAATAACAATGAGTTTCAGGAATTGGTTGAAGGTATTTGTGATAATGGGCAGTAATATTGGGGAGATTAAGGAATGTTCATCATTGTTTAAATACATACATACTATTTTGGAAGTATATAGAGTTTATGGAGGGCTGGCATGGTGATATATTGATAAAGCATTTAGGTAAAAGAATGCGGTACACCCAGCATTGCTACGGGGTTGCAAAACTATAGCTCTATAGCCGTCCATGATGTCAGGAAATAATTCATATCTCTTTCAAGCACTGACTTTGGCTTTCAAGGCACCAGGCAAACAGCTTGGGGTAAAGGTGTCTGCTTGGAGTTTAATGAGGATCATTGTTACAGGTGGACAGTGTGCCCAAAATAGGCCACTCGACTTGTGGTGGCTCCCATCAATCCAATAGCTGTTTGAAGTGGAATAAGGCAGCAATGGAAAGAGGGCAGAAAGGGAGGTTTTAACAAAGAGGCAGTGCGCTTACTCAAGGAGAAATTTGTTTATGGATCTTTAATAACAGTAGGGGCTTTGCGAAGCGCAGCGAAGGTAAAGGGACATGCAGGGTCCTATAGTGCACCACGCCCAGCGGTGTGGGTAGGGCCCTAATGCTATTCACCATGAAATTGGTTGAACCTGGGTAAGTGCATTTTTTTGCAGGCCTGATCACCTTAGGAAAACCAGCCTGTCACATGCCGGACTCTCGGGTTCCCCGTCTGAGGTTCGACGCGCCAGCCCGTCTGTGAGCGCTCCGTTCGCCTCTCCTGGCGGCCATCTTCCTGGGTGGTCTGTTTATGCACAGATCCGTCCAGGTTTTTATTCCTTCTGCTTTCATTCTGTTGGGTTTCTATTATTAGATGGACTATATCTAGCACCTCCTACCTCTCTTTGGTGATGTTTTCTTTAGTCAGTTACCTGTTTCTGTTAGGACGTGGCTCCCTATCTCTCCTGTATCCAGTACCTTCAGTGAATCAGTCCGCAGACTATTGCACCCTGTGTGTCATCTCCACTACTTAGTGGTAACGCTTCGCAGACCATCGCATCCTGTATCCCTTACCATCAATGTATCGGTCCGCAGACTATTTCACCCTGTGTGTCATCTCCACTACCCAGTGGTAACACTCCGCAGACCATCGCATCCTGTTTCCATTACCTCCAGTGTGTCAGTCCGCAGACTATTGCACTCCGCGTGTCATCTCCACTACCTTGTGGTAACACTCTGCAGACCATTGTATCCTGTTTCTACTACCTCCAAGTGTATTGGTCCACAGGCTATTGCACTTAGTGCATCCTCTCCTTCATCTCTGTGCTACTACGCTACAAAGTTACCGCTCTACATGCATGGTGTGAGGAGCAGAGTCCACTATCATAGGTTAGAACTGTCTGGAAGCATAACATGGCACAGCTAGAGCTGTTTCTTTCAATAGATCACAGCGAGGGAGCTGCTCTGCTACTCACAAAACCCTGACCCAGAATCAGGTCTACAAATTATTTAGCATCGGGTTCCCTACGAACATGCGATGCGCTGCGGGGGAGAGGCGGCCCACTTCCGTCCACGCTCCGGTCCCGGGGCGAGCAGCCCTACGCAGTGGAGCTTTAAAGTGATGAACTACAGAACAGACAAGTGGTATTCCATCTGATGAGGCGGATGTGGAGGTAGCATTGTTTTCAATGATATCGCCATTGCATATAATTTGGTAATTTGTGCAATTTCGTTATATAACTTAGAGGTCTGTTTATAATTAGAACCATTATAGGGGCCATACGTCTGAAATTTTTATTCTGCTTATAACGATGATTAGAAAAAAAATCACTGCAATTTAACAAATTTGGCAAACTCAATTGGCCAGCTGATACCGGCCTGGAGCGTTAACTTAAGTTAAGAGTTAACTTATCACTTTGCGGGGACAGTCTTATCCAGTGAACTGAAAGGCCGGATCTTATAGTTATAGTATATTTTTTTTAAATTATAAAGTTTTCACTGGCTATAGGGCTTTTTGACCTTTGATAAATCTTGATGATAGAACCCCTTAATTCTTTTGTCTTAAGTGTCCAATGGCCACATTTCATTAAGTTGAAAGTTTTCACAGTATCGGAAATGTGCTTTGATGGCTCACATAACAATGGAGAAAGTATAGAGTAGATTGCTGAAGAGAGAACTCTGAATGTTACTACGACAGTTCCTCCCAGTAAATGTTACTGTGAATGCTCTGTGGAGTTCTCAGTCCACCTCTCATTCAGTGGGTGGGGCTACAGGTGTGTATCAGCAGCAACTACCTGTCTACTGGAAAACTCTGAACACACCGGGAAAGATTACCCCTCCCGAACGTACTCTTTCCTATACTCATGTTCATTTTTGTATTCCAATCCTTTAAACACAGATCACATTATCATGTAAGAAATATTTCAAATTTTTGTCATTTTAGGAAAAGTTTCTGCTCCAATATTTCTTCATTCCACATGTTTAACTACTGGATTAACAAGGCTATGTCATTCAGTTACGGTAAAGAGCATAATCTTTCTCTTACCATATTTAGGGTATTTATTTAGGCCTGGTGACTGATAATGAAGAATCTCAGAAACAATGCTCTAGTGAAATCAGTCTCGTCCATGTGGCATTGATTAAATCCATAATTTTATTACAAACATCTTTAAGAGAGAGGCTGGCAGCAGCTGTCGTCCTACTCAAGCTTTTGAAACTCAATGATGGTTTTAATCAAGTGCTGGCTTGGGTCCACCAAAGCATCGTCTCCACCATGTCGCACCTACAATTATATCTTAAACAAGAAATGTGAAGACTGTGCTTGTAGTGCCCCTTGTGGAAGGTGTCCTGCAGAAGTCTTTTGACACTAACAGGCTCCCATAGTGTCTGTCTCTCTTGGTCAAACTCTTGACCCCCTAGTGAGTTGGTTATACTGCACTGCCCTCCAGCTCCTCATATTCTGAAAGTCAGGGACAGAATTCTCTGGAGGTCTCCCCCCTCGTTTCTTCTTCAGGCAAGATTGGTTTGTCCTGACTGAACATGTTCTTAATGCTCTGACAGCCATGGGTATGCTGGCACTTGTAGTTCAACAAGCGTCAATATAACCAAGCTTATGACTGTCAGAGTTTACTGGGACCATTAGTGGCACATATATAAAGAATGCTAATATTTTAGCAAATGCATCAACACGGGTTGTCTTTTGCAATGAGGGGGGGCACTTTTTTTTTTTTGTGGGCCTGATTGCCCAATGGTATTCAGTACTGTGCCGAACAGGCTGGGGCTGTGTCCCTCTAAGACAAGGATCCCTGCCACTCGACACGTTTCCCTGTTATAGTGTGACTATCCCAGCCTGTCATAGCCTGGTCACTTGGTTTTGCGCCTGTTGTTGGGGGGGGGGGCTTCATTCTGTTTGTCCCCCCACCTTAGCAGTGAACAGCTCATGCTATTAGCGCTGGTGCTTAGATCACTTTTTTTGTGGAGGGAGGAAGGGGGGGCATGCTGTTTTTTCTAATTACTCATTAAAACGCCAGTCATCCTCACCAAGTTGATGATGATGACTTTTTCCTCTGTAGTATGCGACCATATTATCAGATGCTTATAGCGTATTTTGATGGGTTTTAAACATATCTTCATGTGGATGAATTTAACACTCTATGCTGAGTTACAGTAAATAATCTAGAAAAATTTGTTTCACGCATTTTAGATGTGTGTTGGGCGAAATGCGCCCAACTTTTTATGAAGTCCTAGATATAAATTTACCTAGATGATCGAGTTAAAAGCACATGTAGAGTTGGATGCACAAAGTATAATTATGCTCCCGTCTATATGCAGATTTGGACACATTTTAGACTTACGCCCCCTATGCTTAGAGAGGCGGTATGGGCAGGCCCGGCGCTCCCATTAGGCAAGGTTAGGCAGTTGCCTAGGGCGCCGGGCTCTGGAGGGCGCCTCAGAAATAAAATTACTTTAAAACTGTGCGGCGACCGCTGACCATACCTTCCACGGCTGCCGCACAGCGTTCAGATAAATCCACGGGGAGGGGGGAAGGGGCTATGGATCAACACCGCCGCCTCTCTGCTCCGTCTCCTCCCCTCCACTCACTGACTGTCGGGCGTGACATCATCATCACGGCCCGACAGTGTCAGTGAGTGGAGGAGACGGAGCAGAGAGGAGCAGCTTTATGGAGGCAAGGTAAGGAAAGATGTGGGGAGGAGGGAGGAGGGCGTCGATGTTGACAGTGGGCCGGGTGCCGATTTTGACAGTGTGCCTAGGGCGCCAAGGACCCCAGCACCGGCCCTGGGTATGGGGGTGGAAAGATGCAGGGTGATGGGTGCACGGTCCTTGGTGCAAAATAATTGATGATGATTGCAATCGGCAGCAGCTTCTGATTGGCTGTTTTAATCTGGACTCCACTCACTGATAGTAAATTAGATCTAAGTATGTTACGTCACTCTAATAAAATTACTTAATTGATATTTGCATCCAGACAGCTGCAGGAGAGAAGATTCTCACTTGATTTTTAAAGAGAGAAGATAACAGATGTTTATGTTATTGAATTTAATTTGTACATTTATTTTGTATTTGTGTCTGTATTTAATTGTATCTTACATGGTCAATGGGACTTTCACATTTATTAATTTATCTACTACATTCTAGAAAATGATAGCTGGAATCTGACTGGTTGCTATGGGCAACATCCACTTTTCCTATTTAGTAGCTTCTGTAAATTTATCCCTAGGTCATTTTTTCTGAAGTATTTTACTCCTGCGTTTCTTACATACAATACATCCAACTCTAGATGAGGCACAATGTGTGCTGACTATGTCCCTTTATTCTATTTTCTTTTGAATGCCAGTGGCATTTAAGGTGGACTTTCAGTAAATAAAAGCGGTAAACATTGTGACCTGAACATTTTGGTAATGTCTTTGTAGTGCAAACTTACAGATATAGGGCCTGAGTCATTAAGGAGAGTAAAGCATAAAAATGGAGTTACTTTGCACCTGAGCAAACCATGTTGCATTGGAGGGGGAAGTAAATTTAAATTGTGGGGGCAAATTTATAGCTGGATACGGCATGTTCTAGATCAGTGATGGGAAAACTTTTTCAGGAGCGGGCCAAATAAAAAAGAAAAACTTTAGGCGGGCCAATATAATTTATTAAAAAACTCAAATATCGAAATATATAATACACATTTTTTGAATGGGACGGGAGGGTGTTCTATAGCAGTGTTACCTCTATAAGTGCAGCGATCGTACAGACACAGCACTTATATCAGCAGGTTGTTGCAGATCCGTCTTTCTGGTGAGCCACTAACTGACAACACAGCAGCCAATCGAAATCCGCCTTAGTATATGGCCCAGCCCATCTCTTCTCACATGACTTTCAGCCATTAGGGGGTGGGCGTGTTTGACATACGAAGTGTCCTTTTAGGAAGGAGGATAAAGTGTAATGGAGGAAATAGCTGGGAAGGCATAAAAATGAAGGTTCTGACACACAGGGTCGGCCCTAATAATTTTATGCATATTTTAATGAAATTTTTTAAAATATTGGCGGGCCGGATAGAACCTCTAAGTGGGCCGGATCTGGCCCGCGGGCCGTAGTTTGCCCATCACTGTTCTAGATCAACTTTAAATTTCAGTGTAAAAATAAAGAAATCAAGTATGTGTGTGCTAGATGAAAAAACAGCCAGAATTTAACTTAAGTGCAAAATAGTAAACTAATTTGCACCCCTTGCATTGTGACATGGTTTGTCCCGGAGAACATTTACTCCTTTTTTTTTGCATTACTTTCCTTAATGACTCAGGCCCATAGAGTTGCAATAAGTGCATTACTGTCACTGCAGGTTCTCTCTCAAAAGTACATGGGGGCAGCTTAGTTATTCATTTCTGTCCTTTATCTCTTTATGTTATTCAGCACAAAAAGGATCATTTCTGAGAATGCAAAATTGTGGGTTTGCAGTACAAATGAGGCTTTTGTGCTGTCATTTTTAAACTAATGTGCTCAATTTTGAGCGACCCACATGAAGTTTGCAGTGAAATGTCTGCAGGGCTGCAGCATTCTGATCGGAGGAGCTGGGCGGGTTGGGCCGTTGGATACAAAATGCTGTCTGACAGGGGAGGGCTGGCAAATTTTAGCCCAGTGATTCAAATCAGCAGCCTATAAGGAACATTTTAAAAGGAAAAAAAAATGCAGGTCACCTTCTGACCCAGCCCAAGGTAGCTCACTATGGTACCGGCCCCCCTGCCCTCCAGCCAAGCCAGCGCCCGCTGGCTGGGCACACTTGTGCGCCTCATGGTACCTTACCTCCCCATGGTCCCGATTTTTTCACAAAAGTGACGCGGCTTACCAGAAAAGTGGTGCATTTTTGCTCAGAGTTAGGGCGCAATGGGGACTGTGCTTATTTTGTCCCGTTTTCGGAATTCTAAATGTTGAGTGCTATGTGGTACATCCACATGGAAAAGATAAATTTTATTTTGCATGAAGAGGTATTAAAATTATATTTATCTGGTGCAGGGGGTGCATTTATGGGGGTGCTGCCTGGTTTGTGGACAGAGGCAGAGCATTTTTTCTGATGTATGAATGGAGAGGGAAGTTTTTGGAGAGCGTTCCATCCGTAGTTTCAATATTCATCCTCCGAAGGTGGCACACACTGGGCAACTCGACTAGAATATCCCCCTGGACTAAAACCTGCTAGACAGCCCCTCTATGTGCAAGTTGCAGTGCTACTGATATCACCAACAATAATAAGCTTTTTAATATATTTTTCCCATTCTATAGAACACGTCATCATGTCTTGTAAACTAGATGACCACTCATTTTCATCAACTAGAGGATTTTTCAATAAGACAAGGTAGTCCTACCTAGAACCAAATCCTTTGGCAGGGAATGAATACACCTGTGCTAAAGCAAGGAGATCTGGAAAACATGCACTGTTAGGTTTAAGAAACACTGATCTAGAGTACCAACTTTGGAATCAGCTCAACACTGCTCAAAGCTGCAAGTAAAAGTTTTGAGACTTCCCATTATTTTTGCAAAGAGCAAATTCCTTTTTTTATCAAGCTATAGAATAGAAGATAAATTTTTTTAACAAGTCCATTTACCCCTGCTACTAAAAAGGTCTATTACAAATAGTCCTGCTTCAGCCATCGAAGGAAAACATTTTATTAAATTAAAGTATTTAGTACACATGTGAGATATATATATATATATATATAATTTCACTCCTAATCGTTCAGTTGAGTGCTGCAAATGCAGGTAGTTTAATCAGATTCAGACAAGGCCCCAAGAAGTTGCTGTAACTGAGCCCTAAATTCCTGTTGGTGGCCCTGTCAGAAAGCAGCATATAATATGGGCAGCACAGTGGCCTAGTGGTTAACACCTCTGCCTCACAACATTGGAGTCATGAGTTCAATTCCTGACCACGGCCTAATCTGTGAGGAATTTGTATGATCTCCCCGTGTTTGCGTGGGTTTCCTCCAGGTGCTCCGGTCTTCTCTCACACTCCAAAAACATACTGGTAGGTTAATTGGCTGCTAACAAATTGACCTTAGTCTGTGTGTGTGTCTGTCTGTGTGTATGTTAGGGAATATAGACTGTAAGCCACAATGGGGCAGGGACTGATGTGAGTTCTCTGTACAGCACTGCAGAATTAGTGGCACTATGTAATAGATGATGATGATGATGATGGATCAGGAAGCCAATAATTTATATTTTGTGTCCTAGCAAATTTCCAATTAAATTTTAAAGGGTTACTCTGTAATTATCTATGAATGAGGTTACCTCTCCCTTTGAGTAATCTGTTCTCTACGTTCACATGAAAACAAAGCCCTCATTTAAGGATTAAATCATTTCAGCCGCAGGTCGCGAAGACAGGACCTAATATACAGTATATAACATTATATTTTCAAGGAAAAAAGACACCTGTTTGGAAGTCAAGACGTTTCTAGCTAATAACAATTCCTAACATTACAAACGAAAGACTTTAGACTCTGTTTATTGAAAAAGTACTCTGCAAACTATTTATGTGATCTGCGTATATCGGAAAAACTAAACATTACGCAAAACGATCCCTTCCATAAATTCTTTTACATTAACAGATAGCTCTGGACCATTACATAAAAAATAAAAGCGATGCTCTTTTACGTTTTGGCATAACAAAAACACACGTTTTAAGTGGTGGATTATTTAGCTTTGCTGTGTTGTACAGAAGGCATCATTTTACAAATATAAAATCTTACGAAATTTCCCCCACTTTAAATGCGTAGCCTAATACGGAAATTAGGGGCACAAAAGTTATTCTTGACCCGACTGACAAAAACAACAAAAAAAACAACAAAACAAAAACAACAAAAAAGTTCAGCTTCTTGTCTGTGCAGGTGATTGGAACGGTATGTATTTTTTAAAAAAAATTGTAGCACATGTTCAGTATCTTTGTTTATACGAATTATAAAGAAATGCAGGAATTTTGTTTTTTTACTTTTTTTGTGTTTAGATTTTTATGGGGCTCCAAACGAAAATATTTCATGTTTTATGTATGATGTAATTAAAAAAAATAAAAATGGCACATTTAAAGGGTTACTCAATAAGTGTGCGGATTTTGGCAGTGTCCCGCTCTTGCTGCAAGGCACACGAGCAACAAAAGAAAATGAAATGTTCTGTGGATAAATAGTGTAGTAAATTGGGATTTTGCCAGCCTTCCCAGATTTATGTGAATCAGATGTTTCACAATGTGCTTTTTTCCCCCCTCATCTCCTTTGGCAGAAAGAGAGAAAATCTCAAATGAAAAAAAAAAAAAAAATACAATAGGCTTTTTGGTTTAAAATAACGAAAACACACAATGAGATTGGCATTGATAATTGCTACAAAATAGTTAGAAATGGATTTAATTCTTAAAGTGAGGGTTAGACACAGCAAGGAATTTCATAATGACCAGGCAGTGGGTTTTCAAAATTTATTTTTATGCCCTCCCTCTGGGAGATCACGGATAAGAGGTAAAAGGGGAAAGTGTGGGGGACGGATCGCATCATCATGGCTCCGTCCCCCGCTGAGCAACACTCCAGTCTCATAAGTGTCCCCTGATATCACCTCTACTCCTCCTCCAATGGGTGCATGGCTCCTGGAAATTTCCTCTTCTCCCCCTGCTTCCTTCATTGTTCTGCTGTCTGCATATCTCCCTGTGTGTCTGCCTGTCTGTCTCTATCTATTACACCCTATCTCTGTCCGCCCTTTTGTGTTTGCATCTCTGTCCCCAATTTTGTATGTGTAGTTTCTTTCCCTGTGTCTCCCCATGCGTGCCTCTGCCCCCACCTATTGTGTATATATCTCTGTCTACTTGTTGTGTATGCCTGTCCCTTTCTTTCCCCCTCTTTGTGCCTGTCTCAGATTTTGTATGTACACCTATGTCTTCTCATTTGTAGCTCCTTACACCTCCTTTGTGTTTGCTTGGCTCTGTTTCGGAATTGTGGATGTCTGTCCTTTCATTCAGGGGGGGAGGGTTCCTAGTGCCTGGAAACCCCCCCTCCAAACCTAGGGCACTGTATAAATGAGGTGGCTGGACCCTGTTCCTGCTTCACACAGCTCTGCTTTAAAAGCACTACTGCTAGGTGCACGCAGCATTGCCCATGTATATTATGGGGATAGGAAGAGTTGGAGAGCAGCCAAGCACTGTCTAAAATTATAGCCACGCCCCCATGCATGCTGGTCCCGTCCACTGGCGGCGTGGTGTGGAAACACCCCTCTACAAATCCTGCGTTTGCCCCTGTACCCCTCACAAATGCTTTTCCTCTTGCCCTCCTGTCACCACCACCTTCTTCTTCCACTTCTCCCCTCTTCATCCCTTATCCTCTCCTCTTCTACTGCTGAAGTTAATGGAGTGCTGGCAGCTACTGATCAGTAGTGATAAGGACGAACGGAGGCACAACCGTGTTAAATGCCGCATAACTGAACCTGAGGATGGCAGGTAAGTACAGTTCTATGGGTCCTATTCGTCAAGCTCTAAACCTCATTGACACATGTGCTAATGGGATATTGAGATAGTGTCTCGTTGAGGATTCGCACAATATAAAGCTGATTTATCGAAGAACGAAAAACCATATTGGCAGAAAGGATGGGGGTTTTAGCTGGTGATAGGGCCTTTTCCAATTTGCCCTATACCTAAAAGGTTTACCATTAACGATACCCTTGATATTGTCAGCGATATCCCTGTCGATTGTAAGATTTATCAGCTTTTGACGACAAAGGTTTTCCCATGCAAATTTAGGTATTACAGTGGTGCTTGTATCTGATTTTGCACATACAAATGGAGCTATGCCTGTCAGAAAAGAGGAGTGGTCTTGTCTGAAAAAGTATGATTTGTGTGGATCTGGATCTGGGAGTAGTTTAGGCAGATCAGGTAGTATAGCCTATTTTGTCCTGAAATTCCATTTGGGATTACTAGTTAACAACTGCATAAAAAAAAAATTGGTTTCTGTTATCACTGCATTCAGAGCTGTCCTGAATGCAGTGGTCGGAACTGCCATGGGTGCAGGTGTTGCACCTGCTGTGGGGCTGGAGGGTATAAGGACTCTCTGAGGCCCCTTTAGCATTCCTTAGACCTTTCTCTTCTGTAAGCTGATCAAAGCAGAGCCCTCTTCTGAGCAACATAAGCACAGTGGGGGACATGACATGTGCCGGAGTGTGCATGCTCGCAAAAGGCTTCTTCTCTGCTCTTTTCAGAGACGACAGCAGCCCTACCAAAATTTTGTTATGGGGCCCAGCGATTCAATATTCTGTCCCTGTTTGAATGGTATTTGTTTCACTATTATCTGTAGCACTGAAACAAATATACAAAATTAGGGGGCTCCCGCCGCCCCATTAGGCTATTTTGAACATGCATGGATGCATGTCCTTCCGTAGCAAAGGCCTTTGTTGATTTCACTGCGCTTGTACTGTGATTTTAATAGATTACAGGTGGTGGCTGAACTGCTGGCGCTGCAGGGTAAGCGACGGCTACTGCCCCCGCTCACTTCCTCCTCTTGGTATAACAGATATCTAACAATCACTTAGTCAACCTGCGGAGATGTCGGCTTCTGTAACTCTACACTTTCTCTTCTCAATAAAATCCTGCCCAATGGTTTAATAGTTAGGGAAGTAACACATTTTTTTTTTTATTTTTCCTTTAAGCACAGTGTGTTCTTGTAGCATGTTTGATAATGGGTAAGGAAATCACAAGGCAGTGTATGGTGTACGCTACAACATAGTCTGGTTAAAAGTATAAGATAGCATCAAAGCTTTACATTACTATAGTATATGGAACACACTGAGCGCTGCAAATGGAAACATGTTTATACAAATTTAAACCCCCCTCAGTTCCCTTTTGGAATTGCAATGTGTAATGTTTGTATATTTAATGTTTCAATTACATTGTATTATGTGCATTTCTAAATACATTTTCCAGAATAGAATGGTGTAAAAGTAGCCTTATTTAAACCATCCTTCTATGCCTGATCACCACCATCTCCAAAGACATGTCAAAGTCAACTTGTCCACTAAATGAAACCTCTATTTTGCATTTGGCCACCAGACCAGGGTGACATCTTGTAAACCCAAAGGTCTACATGCATCGCTAGGAGAAAAAGCGTTAACAGAATAGACGCAAGCAATCAGGGGAAGGAAATGTCATGTATGCTACAGGCACACGTTTCCATGTTTCTATAAGACCTATAACTATTCTGGCCCTAAGGACAGATGTACCTCTGGAATTGGCTCAATCATCTCTAGTTGCAGTCTAAATGTTTTGTTCGGTCGATTCTGGATTGTGTCCATTGACCAGTAACATATTTCTAGATTAAAGCCATTAAAAAACAAACAAACTTTAGGACAATTTTGAATTTATACATCATAATACTATTCAATATACAAAGTTCTTATGACATTTTCTTTGAACTTTTACGAGTTTTATTTGGAAATACGTCTGGGATTTTATAGAGGATAGTAAACACCAATAAGAAGAATAAACTAAACACAGCTAGTACAGAGGACGCAGCCACGCAAGAAACAACCCCAATTTCTGGATTCTGACCTTGTCTGAGTTGGTTGGTTCGGGGAATAGCGCAGAGTTGACATCTGATCAGGTCAACTGAAGGTCAATCTCAAGTGTCATTCTTGAAGATGGTCTTTGGTTGTATACAAACAAAAAGATTGGGAAGAAATTGTAATCACAACCTTTGGGTGGTCTATGACAACACGGAAAGGCAGAAGGACCATCAGTAAGCAGAAAAGCAGATTATCAGGCCATTAGAATAAAGAATTCAGACCCTTTGCCAACATCAGACCTTTGACAATAATAAAGTGGCATTAACAACTCAATATTACCCAAACTGAAAAAAGTTTACAGTTAAGTAACCGCTAAATGTAAAATGTAAGCGTAAAAGTGTTACTAATAACAAGTACAAATATATAGTTACTGTCCATGTAAATGTTTCAGGAATTTATTTGAAATGAGATATTTGGGATAAGTCTTCAGGAGTTACTGAAGAGCCATTGAAGATTTAGACAGCTGTTAGACACATTCTAAGGCTGGCCGCACACAGTGCAATCCAGTTGTTACTACACTGAATAATCAAATCTCACTGTACACCTTCACTATCCACCAATACTGTCAGGTTTGCACACAAAGAAATTAGTGAGCTCCTGCTGTCTCAACTGGTATTGGATAGACTTCCCTAGAGGCCCGGAGCCTAACAGGATGGAAGGGAATTTGGACTTCAGTGGCTTCCACCCTGCAGGTCGCGGCCCTCCAGGGAAGTTCCCAGTGAGACAGGTGGGAGAACAGATCTAGGCAACATACAGAGAGATACAGTTCTGATATTAGATGGTGATAATAGCAATTACCACTTAAGAGTGGAACATAAATACAAAGCTCAATGGAGTACAGAGTATACTGTAGATGATGGACCACGGCTGTTATACAGGAGAGTAGAAACAGTCAGTGGAGTTCAGCAGTGCAGACAGAATAAATAGGGAGCGTTGATCACAGCAAATACCACTAAGGAGTGGGACATAAATACTAAGTTCAATGGAGTACAGAATATACTGCAGATGATGGACCACGGCTGTTATACAGGAGAGTAGAAACAGTCAGCGGAGTTCAGCAGTGCAGACAGAATACATAGTGAGTGTTGATCACAGCAAGTACCACTAAGGAGTGGAACATAAATGTAAAGTCCAATGGAGTACAGAATATACTGCAGATGATGAGCCACAACTATCACCACATGGCTGTGGAAGGGATTAGCAGAGGACTGCGATGTAGGCAGAGTAAATAGTGACAGCAACAACCAGTAACGAGTGGGTCAGATGAGCAGAGATCAACAGTATTCAAATATGCAGCAGATGAAGGGCCACAGCTTACTACAGGGATGTAGAACGAGTCAGCAGTAGTCAGTGGTGCAGGCAGAGTAGATAGCGGGCGTTGATCATAGCGATTACCACGAATGAGTGGAACAGGTGAGCAGAGATCAGCGGAATTCAGAGCACCTCCAAAAACAGGGTGGGAGAGTGGGCGACTTGTTTTGCAGACAAGATGCTTAACACCATCAGCCATGGAAATTTGCAATGTGGCATAAGTGACCTCCCGCAGTGACACAGCAATGAGCGTAGCCCTGATTCACTTTACCTGCTCACTTTAACCCCTTTAGAGAGGGGCAAATAAAGTTATGAACATACACCTCAGTTTTTAATTTACCTCAGGCTTAATTCATCCATCAGTTATGACGACTGAGTGTTCAAAACAGGAAGAAACTACTGTAATTGCCTCAACTATTTTGTCAATAAACCAGGCCTGGACATCCTGTGTGGAGAAACTACAAGTCCCAGCATGCTCTGTCAACTGATAACTAGTAGATAGCTGGCAGGGCATGCTGGTACTTGTAGTTAACACCACCTGGAAAGTCACAGGTTGGCCAGACCTGCCCTAAACCTACAGTAGCAAGAGCATTATATCCATTCAACTATTACATTGTTGGTTCTCTTCCTCATTTGCATAGAATGTCAGGACAGAACAGTTAAATTACTAAAATAATTATAAATTCTGGAGCAAAGGAATATAACTATATATAAGTACTTTGTGTTATGTTTAACGCATACTTGCCCACTCTTCAGATCCCCCCTCCGGGAGGGGAGAACTCAGTGACGTTCTCTGGGGGCATGACCATCTGAATTGCGTCATTAGGCCCCGCCCGCTTTGCAAAATTACACGATTTTCCACCTACTGCAGCAGGGGGCAGAGCCAGGATGATGCAATTCCCTGTGAATTGCGTCACTAAGACCCGCCCCCGCTCAAGTCCCTAACGAAGTAACAGGATTCTGGAGGTTGCTCTGCTTTCACAGGTGTCTGGGAGAACTCGCAGACATTCCGGAGTCTGACGGACATTCTGGGAGAGTAGGTAACTATGGTTTAACCCTCTCATCAGAGTCTATGTTTGGCCACTACTCTCCCAGGAGGCCCTAGGCAGAGATTCTACATCCTTGCAATTTTTTTTGCCCATACTCTTTATCAAAACCAGAGATAGTTCTGTGTTGCGCAGCAGGGGGCACATATGGGGGTTTTCTGAAATCCCCCTGATAACATTGAAAGACATTGAGTCATATACGACCCAGAGCAGCTCACTCACAGTTCCCCTACTCTTAGAGCATGTATTATCATGCTTGAACATAGGCTTTGAATGTTACTACTGTAGTTAAAATGAAAATTAAAATCAGTTTTCTCTATGTTATAAAAAAATAAAACACCTCTAATGAAGTACAGGTTTACTAGGTATTGATAAATTATAAGTGCAGAGTAAATGTAAAGTAGGCTGAGCTAGTAGTGTGAAATAAGACAAGGAAATAACCATGGGAAGGTATATTTTTTTTAAATAATTGCATGTTTTTCTCGATACAATGCTCATGAAAAATATATTTATTTATATTTATATATTTATATATTTATAAGTATGTTACCAAAACAATTCCCTGAAATAAACAGTATAACAGAGACATGACTAGTGTATACAAAAAAGTTATTTTCAGCTAAACCGTCAAAGCGCAAACATGTAAAAACAAATCTGGACACCTGAGGTGCAAAATCAGGAGTCACTTCTGATAGCAAATGTATATTGGAGCTTTTGACTTTGCTTTTTTTAAACTTAATTACTATGTTTGTATATTGGAGCTTGTGTTTTTGGCTTTTTTCATACGTAGTTCCTATGATTGAATAGTTGTGTCAAGTCATACATGATACATACATGAACTTGATGAGGGCAGCATGGTGGCTAAGTGGTTAGCACTTCTGCCTCACAGCACTGGGGTCATGAGTTCATTTCCCGACTAAGGCCTTATCTGTGTGGAGTTTGTATGTTCTCTGTGTTTGCGTGGGTTTCCTCCAGGTGCTCCAGTTTCCTTGAGCACCCTAGTCAGCCAACTGGATAATCAGGCCCTGCGTCAGTCATAGAGGAATATTTTCAACTCATCTCTGAAAGCCAGATTATCCTCTGTTTATCATCATCACCATTTATTTATATAGTGCCACTGATTCCGAAGCGCTGTACAGAGAACTCATTCACATCAGTCCCTGCCCCATTGGAGCTTACAGTCTAAATTCCCTAATATACACACAGAGACAGAGACAGATAGACAGATTAGGTTCAATTTTGATAGCAGCCAATTTACCTACCAGTATGTTTTTGGAGTGTGGGAGGAAACCAGGGCACCCAGAGGAAACCCACGCAAACACAGAGAGAACATACAAACTCCTCACAGATAAGGCCATGGTCGGTAATTGAACTCATGACCCCAGTGCTGTGAGGCAGAAGTGCTAACCACTAGGCCACTGTGTTGCCCACAGTGATTTTAATGAAAATTAAATGAGTGACAAACATTGTTGTGACCCTTTCAAAAAGCCAAGTGGAACTGAGTTTCAAAAACACATGAACATAAACTTTGATGGTGGTGGGGATTGAAAGAAGACGGATTTTAAATTGAGTTCATTTTTTGCCTACTGTTTATTAGCCTGGGGTGCAAGGTAAAGGGGCGCTACTAAAGTATTAGCCTAGGGCTCACTGAATCCTTAATCGGGCCCCCGGACAGACAAACAATCACAACTGACAGCAGAACTGAAAGTCCCATGATTCTTCTTCGTTCTGCAGTTGACGACCCAGGGTTTAGGAATAATCTGATATAAAAACACATTTACAACAGAATTGTTATTAGAGCCAGACACAACTTCACACCCATGCCAATGAAAAAGGCGGGGTACAGGCACGCGACACATCTGCAGCCTTGTATTAATTATCGTATTCATATTTAGAAATGCAAGAAAGTGCGACTTGATGCGGAGCACTTCTGGTATATTCTACAAATTTAAACCAGGTCCAATTATGTCACGTTTTATTACAGTTACTAAAAATATCTCTCAAACCCATCAGAAGCCATGCAATATCCTGCAGACTCATTTAATTTGGATGAAGCACAACATTCCCCAGTCTATAAAAATGCAGTTAAATATAGAAAAGTGTTGTTTTCAGTGAAAAATGTGGAATCTTATATAAGCAATAAAAATGAATGCAAATGAAGGATTTCGTTTCAATGATATCATTTCGGTTGGGTAAAGGTTTTGTCATCCAAAATGTCTCTTTACTTTGCATTTTTAGAGTTACTGGTCCACTTAAGGTTTGGAACATTTCAAATTGGAATTTGTCCAGTCTTGTATTACTTAAAAAATGAGTTTTGTTAAGTGATGATATTTCAGACATTTCTGTTTTTGTTCATACCTCAAGCCTGATTATTTGAACACCGACAGGTGCAAACCTTTTTAATGGGCGAGTCACCCTTTTATAAACAGTGATGTGTCATTTCAATGTGAAATTTCATTATTTTGAAAGCTAAGACTTGGCTGCGCTAGTTGATGAAAACCTTTCTTCGAAACAGGTTAAAAAGCTAATTGCATGCGGTGCTCCTCTGATCTCGGCGTGTTTTGAATTAAACAGTCCTGTTATACACTGTGGAGCGAGGGATGTTCCTCTTTAGTTTCACCCCTGAAACTCCAGTCACCCGCACTCTGCAATAATTGAATACAGAAATAACTTTATTAAGACCGTGGTGATTGACACAGTGCGTGGGGCAGGAGAGGGAGGACACACTCAATACCGTTCCTTTCGATGCTCAACCCACAGGAACAGTCACCATGCTGCCAAGAGTGCAGATCATTTTTATTACCGTCAGCCTTTTCCTGCGATCAATTAGTGCAGAGCGGGTGGGTGGAGCTACCCTGGAGAAAAAAAAGTAAATTGTAGTGGCTAGAAAGTGTCTGTAGGATCATATATCTGTTGTCTCGAGCATGGCAGTGCTTGAGGCAAGGTTTTCATCTTGAACAGAACTGCGGGTTTGAAAAAATAGAGAGGTTGCCTATAGAAACCAATCAGATTCTAGTTGTCATTTATTTAGTATATTCTACAATATGACAGCTAGAATCTGATTGGTTGCTATAGGCAACATCTCCACTTGTTCAATCCTGCCGTTTAGTAAATATACCCCTTAGCCTTTGTCTTGGGTTCTTCGCTAGCAAACAGACTGCTCAGACCCACATGGTTCATTGACAAATCAATTCTGCAAATAAACAAGTAGCTTTCGAACACTGTCAATCAGGAAACCACCAGACTCTATGTCTTTCTTACCATTGGAGATGCTTGAAAACTTCAAACCCATTTGAATTCCACTGGTTGGATGACATGTTTGTGGGACAATATCCAATTGATCCTGATTTGAATTATGGTCTGAAATTTGCAGCTCGCATTTATCATTCACAGTTCACAGTTCGTGTTTAAGGTTTACTGTTTGTGAATTAAAATATATTAATGAGTATCAAGTTAAGCTCAAATGTGTTCAAGCCAGTTTGCACATGGGCAACCTGTCTAAGTCGTGTGCGAGTTTTTAGGATTTTGCTTCTGTTATTTCTGCTGCTGTTTCCTTGTGTATGAGAGATCTCGGCTTTCTATTACACGGAGCTGCAATGCAGGTGTGTTGCATGCTATATCCCGATTGGTTGTCTGCACTATTCATGGGCTGTCCTGACACTTCATCTTTGCTAGTGATAGTGTTTTGCTTATAGCAGTAGCATCCTGGTTCCTGTGCTGTATTATCCTGAGTCTGCTTTCTGGTTCTGATCCCTGGCTTCGTATGACTATAATTCTGGTTCTGATTCCTGGCTCTGACTTGTGTTTCTGTTACCTGCCTGGCTGCCAAATAGTCAGCGCTCCATTCCTCACTGAGGTGGTGGTGTCTCAAGAAAGCCGCAACAGCCATACCATTACCATTTCTATAACCCGTTCTGTTTGCTGACATCTGGTGGTACATCTCTCTGGTGTTCAGCTACCCCACATCCATTCTGGCCTGCTTAATGATCATCAGTTGTGCAGCTTCACTAAATCCAATAGAAGTGGTAAGAAATTGCATTAACTGCTTCTAGTGCTTTTGTGGCCCACTGTTCTGAGGGACTCTGGGTCTGTCTCAAAACACTTTGGATTCTGTGGACTTTGTTATATTGCTATAACAAAGTCCACAGTACCACATCTTCTGATTTGGGTAAATCTCCTGCTCTGATTTTGGGAGTTTCTGTATCTGCCTGTTGATAACATCTGCATATGTTTCAGAACCTAATAAATGTACATATGTTTCGGAACCTGATAAATCTGCATATGATTCTGAACCTGATAGTTTGTAACTGATATCCTGCATCTGATACTCTGCATATACTGTTTGTTGCTGATCAATTGTGTTCTAAAATAAAGACTATCATTTTAAGTCACAGACCTCGTAATTTCTGCTGCTAAACTAACACGAATCAGATTGCCCACGAAAGAACCAGCTGAAATAATTCTGAACATTCTAAACCTGACTCATGGTCAAACTGACTCATGGTCAAACTTGTTTGCCTTTCTCGAATTTACCATGATGTTTTCAATCACTGAAAATCTTAAGAACAAGTTTGGCAAATTTTCAATTTTGTACCAATTTCAAGAAGTGATAAACAGCTGGTTCATGCATCTCTGCTTACCATTAAAATTGACAAAAAGCATCTTGTGACATTCCCAAGTAGGGCTGCAGAAGTTTCAGGATTAAGTAATGTTATTGGAAAGCTGTGAACAAGGGTTGAGAATAATCCACTTGGATTATAAAATGGATGGTTTTCTTGGTTGCAGGATAGAAAACAGAGAGTTATAGTAAATGGAGAGCATTCAGAGGCGGGGAAGGTTACCAGTGGAGTACCCCAAGGATCTGTACTTGGACCAGTGCTTTTTAATATCTTTATTGGAGACATTGCAAATGGTATTTAAGGTAAAGTATGCCTTTTTGCAGATGACACAAAGATATGCAACAGGGTAGATACACCAGGAGGGGTAAAACAAATGATTGATGATCTAGGTAAATTAGAGGAATTGTGAGGAGGGTGGCAACTACAGTTTAATGCCCAAAAAAAAAAAATCATGCACATGGGTCACAAAAACTCATGGGCTAAATACAGTATTAATGGCACTATAATGGGAACTACTGAGGAGGAATAGGATCTAGGAGTCACTATCTCAGGTGACTTAAAAGCAGGTTAGCAATGTAACAAAGCAATGAGGAAGGCAAGTCAGATGCTTGGCTGCATAGGGAGAGGAATCAGTAACAGAAAGAAGTAGTAATGCCACTGTATAGGTCATTGGTACGGCCTCATCTGGAATAGTGTTCAGTTCTGGAGGCCATATCTCCAGAAGGATATAAATACATTGGAGACTGTACAAAGAAGGCCAACTAACATGGTACATGGTCTACATCACAAAACTTACCTGGAAAGACTAAATTATCTTAATATGTATAGGTTGGAGCAGAGAAGGGGAAGGGGGACATGATAGAAACGTTCAAATATATCAAGGGTTTTAACAAGGTGCAGGAGGGAAACATTCTTCAGAGGAAGAGAAGTATTAGAACACGACGACATGACGACATGCACCTAGACTGGAGGGAAGTAGGTTCATTGAAAATTTGAGGAAAAAATACAGAAAGGGTAGTGGATAAGTGGACTAGCCTCCCATCAGAGGTGGTAGAGGATAATACAGTAGAGCAAGATATCCTTACAAAGAACTAAGGATCAAATAGGGTTTGAGGTTACTATAGGTTAAATAATGGGCAGACTAGATGGGTCAAGCGGTTCTTATCTGCTGTCAAATTTTATTTTTCTATTATATGTTTGTATATTTAGGAGTCCCAAATTTTCTGCCTTTATGTCTATTGAGCCACTCAGAGGACTTTATTGATCAAATGACTTGTTATTATAGCATCGCCCCATCTATTAAAGGGATTACCTTCTGCGATAACCCCGCTGGCATTATGTGTCGTCAGTGAAGCATTCCCCATGAATATACATGAGGGAGCCTATTTATCAAATAATAAGTACTGCTACAAAGGCATTACCAGAACGCAAGCAATAAAACATGCTTTATTGTTGGGATAAAACATGTGTTAATGTCGTAATATTTAAGAAATAGTTATTTATTACAATAAATAAAATAGTAATTATTAATGTATGTAAAAAACTACTGTTTGTATAATTTAAGCTTTTTAATATATATAATGTTATTCATGTGTACTGTATGTGTTTCTTTCTTTTTTTTTTTTAGTACTTTAACATTTTTCTTCTACAGAGAGTTATGCAACCAAACTCAAACCATGCCTTATAACCATGCCTATTTTATCTGGTGACCAGATGATTGGATCCCACAAAGGAAGAGAACATTTAATATTGTATGTTTCTGTGATAATGTAGCAATAACAGAGCCGTGTAATCAGGCAAAAAACAACAATGAGACATCGGAATTACATTTTTTGTGTTGGAATCATAACACTGTTATCAGTTTGTGACATTTCCTGAGTATGAGCGCTATTTACTAGGCTGTTTCAGTGGATGAGTATGTTACAAATGCAAATTAAATGTTAACGTGAATAAAGATTCCTTATTTAGCCATTACCTTTCAATTGTTTAGCTTGCATGTTTATTATCATTGCAGTCTATTGCATACTTGCCATCATCATCATCATCATTTATTTATATAGCGCCAGCATATTCTGTAGCGCTTTACAATTGGGGACAAACACAGTAAACTAATAAACAAACTGGGTAAAACAGACAAAGAGGTGAGAAGGCCCTGCTCGCAAGCTTACATTGTATGGGACAATGGGAGTTTGACACATAAGGTTAAGTCTACATTTTGCATTTTGGCCCAGCCAGACTGCAAAGGTAAAAGTGACTCATAAGCTAAATGATCCTGTCACACAACAATGTTGGTCAGGGGGTAGTTGTCTTGTGTGAAATTGTGTAACGGGTGGTAATAGGATAATAATGTTGTGAGGTTAAGAGGGTGGTTGAGGAATATTATAAGCTTGTCTGAAGAGGTGAGTTTTCAGAGAACGCTTGAAAGTTTGTAGACCGGAGGAGAGTCTTATTGTGCGAGGGAGAGAATTCCATAGACTGGGTGCAGCCTGAAAAAAGTCCTGATGTAATGATGTAATGAGTGTGGATGCCAACTTTTGGCTGCTGCTGTCCGGGAGGGGAGGTGGGTGGTATGGGTGGAGGGGGCAGGGCTTGATGAATTGTGTCATTTAGACCATGCCCCCACGATGCAATTATGCGTGTGCTTTACAGCAGGGAGGCGGGGCCAAAATGACGCGATTCTGAGGGGATCGTCTCATGGCGGCTCTAATGCTGCCCACTTCACTAGGAAGTGGGAAGATGCGGGAGGTTGCCCTACTCTCCTGAGATTTTGGGAGACCTACCCGTAATTCAGGAGGTCTCCCGGAGATTCCAAGAGAGTTGGCAACTATGGTAGACAGGTATAATGTACACCCGCATCAGGAAGCTAACAAAGAGTCACTGTTTCACTGGTACATCATTATTGTGATTAATAATCCTTTGATATGAGCATAGACCATAAAATACACATGCGTGGAAAGGGTTAACGCTTAGCTTGTGTAAACTGCATTGTAAATTAATAAGCAAATCTACAACACAGATTACTCCATTGTGGAAGAGGTTCACCTTTACCAAATGCGTTCTAATATGTTCCAGCACTGAATAATTAACAGGTGACATACATTGGTCTAGTATCGGATGGGTTAATAAACGTCACACTTCTCTGGCACTGAAGAGGTTAAGGCACATTGCTTCAGGATGGAATTGGTTTCCTGTTCATCGCATGATTCCTCGGCAAAGGAGAGGTCATATACACCATTTATTGCTCCAGTAAGTATGGAAGGTTACCCCACACAAATCAGTAAGAACATTTGTTCTAGTATATAATGGGTTAACACAACAGGCGCTGCTGCTGCACTGAGCAGTTAATGCATTCTTTTACATTGTACCACAGTGGATTTTGTTAAATCATGCCATACATTTTAATTTATTGAAGGGATTAATGTTAAGAATACATCTGGCATTATTCCATAACACACACTGCTTCTGAAATAAATAAATAAATAAGTAAATGCAAATTGCGACCACAGCAGTGAAAATGTTATAGAAACAAAGAAACTATTTGACAGCAGATAAGAACCGCTTGGCCCATCTAGTCTGTCCATTATTAAACCTATGGTAACCTCAAACCCTATTTGATCCTTAGTTCTTGTAAGGAAATCCTTATGTCTATCCCAAGCATGTTTAAATTTCTCTACTGTATTAGCCTCTACCACCTCTGATGGGAGGCTATTCCACTTATCCACTACCCTTTCTGTGAAGTAGTTTTTCCTCAAATTTCCTCTGAACCTACTTCCCTCCAGTCTCAGTACATGTCCTCGTGTTCTAGTACTTCTCTTCTTTTGAAGAATGGTTCCCTCCTGTACCTTATTGAAACCCTTGATATATTGATATCTGGAAAATGTTTCCTACAACACACGTTTTTCAAAACTTGGTTGGGATAATAAATAACTATTCTCCTCCACAATGGGGGCAATTCAATTGCTGTCGATGTGACACAGGGACCCATAGAGGTGCGAGGAAAAATGAGCAGAGATTTCTGTCAAATCTTCGCTGCAAAGTGTCTCATGGTCGTTTCAGAGACCCTTCACGGGTAATTGAATTCCCCCTAAAGAATGAGGTAATATATGTCCGATAATGTTCCAGCACGGTAGAAGTTAATGGATATTTCACACTAAACAAATATATAAGTAGTTGTACTACTGTTCATTATAGAGAATCCAGCATGGAAAAGACACAAATACACGGCTTCAGGTACTCCAGCATGGAAGAAGTTAATACAACATGCTACTTCAGAAAGGGAAAGGACAATGCCCAATGCTTATGCATTATGGAGGGCAATCCTGATTTATCCAGCATGAAATAGAGTGTTGTACAATATTATGTCTAATCTGGACATGGAAAAGTTAAATTTAACCTCATTAGAGCTGCGGATTAAGGGGCTGCCTTGTGCTCTTCAGTATAATTGTTTAGTTTCTTCCCCAACAATATCAATCTATCATTTCCAGATTTCAATTAACAGAGAACAATGGTGATATAGTCCTAACTTATGGGAGGGGGTAGCACACCCCACATAGTACACCCATTGTAGATAGAATTTCAAAAGGGTAACCTGGTGGAAAGGTGGTGGGCGTTGCGGCTTCACAGCGCTGGGGCCATGGGCTGGATTCTGACCAGGAAACCATCTGTGTGGAGTTTGCAGGTTCTCTTTGTACTTGAACAAGTTTCCTGCCACAGTCCAAACACATACTGGTAGGTTAATTGGCCAGTTTAGCACATGCAAGTCACAGACCAGGATCAGTGGCAATGTCTGTGAATTACCATATGATAACCCAAATGAAATTAAACCTGAATCTAGGATAACTATCTAAACTAGGTTTTGTATTTGTAAAGTGTGACAAGACCGGGCACTATTGGGGAAATATCATGCCAACCTGGTCTGTCAATCAGTGGACCAATTGTGCAAATGCCAGATCCAGCATTGTTTTGGTGACCAAAGAGGGAGGGGGAGGCAGCCCACAGGAAGGATGGTACAGCTGGGGATCCTGTGACATCACAAAGAAGCGGAATGGGTTAAGAACGGGAGGGTCAGGACTATTTCTAAGATCAGGAGGTGAGATCTGACTATTTACTGACCATTGCTCCAGCATGTCCCAAAACAGACTTGATGGCAGGGAAACAGCAGGGGGGCTGCTCCCGCGGTCATGTTCTGCCCCCACACCTGTTACCACCTAGATTATACCCACCACCAATGGATCATTGCCCCGGGGGTTAGGGGAAGGGTGGACTAGAGGGGGGGGGGGGGGGGGGGCAAGGATCGGGGGATTTGGGGGAAGAGCAAAAAGGGAAAGCTGGAGGAGAGAGGTGGTTGTTGCTGTGGGATTCTGGATAGAGAGGACTTGGGCTGATGTTGAGTAGCTGTACTCTATCAGTGTCAGATAGGATTGTTTGAACCAGGAACCTATTCAGTCAGATCAGGTGCTGAACTTCTAGGACTAATTTGTCATCACTCCTTCAGGAGACATTGACAGATTCTGGGGAATTGGTGAGCCTACATCAGTAATGAGACTTGTACCCAGAGTCCCACCAAGCTGGTGAAGAGTTGGCTGAGCAGCCGGGATCAGAACGACACACAGACCCACCTAACGAACCAGGACCCCTGGCCCACCTGGATTGCCAACTGTGAACTTTTTTGCTGGGAGTTTGTTGGTTTTTTTTTTACTGACACTGATGAATTAACTGACACTTGGTTATATTTGGGGGGGGGAACACATTTCTCCTTGGGGAGCACTGTTGCATTTACTTTGTGTGTACACTTTGTTTAAATAAAGAGGTTATTATCTTTTTCTTGATTTCTTGACCCGTGAACCTAGAGGACCAGGTACCAAGAGAATTATGGTTCCAAGCCCAGTGTCCTCTTTTTGGGGATTATTCTAATTGAGAGTTTTCCACTTCAATCGTTTCCCCGGCATAAAAATTAGTCTTCCATTTTCTGCTATTATATTCCTTTTTTATTTTGTCCTGTTATTGCATTTATTTTGTAGGTCTTTTGTTGTCTTTTGTTATGTATTTTTTTATTATATTCAAAGCCCTGCACATTTTTATCTTACATAAACATTTCTATAAGTTTACCCTTGTTATTCTAACAAATCCATAATTCTTTTAAGAGGAGACGTATTGCTTGGCTATGTTAGCCATTCACTGCCAGGGTATGCTGTTTTAACCATTTGAATGCTAGAGTGTGAACTGCAAATCCTTTTGATTTATTAAATCTTCTAAAAAGGAATGTGGAGTTGAGGCCCATAGCAACCAATCAGATTCTACTTATCAGTAAAATATTACATTCTTGAAAATGATAGCTAGAATCTGTTTTCTATGAACAACACCTCTACTTTTCCTTTTTAGCTTTGTTTGATAATAGTGTTATGTCTTTCAAATGAAACAGACAGGAAGAGAAGCCTAAGCTAGATAGTTGGATGGCAGTGTTAGAAGATGACCAATGGCAGCACAGCACTGGGGTTGTGAGTTTAATTCTCAACCATGGACTTATCTGCGTGGAGTTTGTAGGTTCTCCCCGTCTTTGTGTGGGTTTTCTCCGGGTGCTCTGGTTTCCTTCCACAGTCCAAACACATACTAGTAGGTGAATTGGCTGCTGGAAAAACTAACCCTAGTGTGTGTGTGTTTGGGAATTTAGTCTGAATGCTCCAATGGGACAGATGTGAATAAATGATGAGAAAGATAACAATGGAAGTAAATGAAAGAGATGAGATAAGGAGTCTCTGCTGGATAGTCAGGGCAGACAGCAAGCAGAGGTAACCGGAAAAAAAAGCAAAAGGTCAGGGTGGGTAGCAAGCAAGGAGGTTGAGAAACAAAGCCAAAGGTCGATATGGTCAACAAACAGAGAAGAATAGAGGTCAGGTAACAGGTAGTCAAACAACAAGGTAGGCAGAGGGAAACAAAGTGCATGCTATTAAAATACTGTTATCCAATCATGTAACTCCAGCAGATGCGAGCCCCCTTGCAGAGATAAGAGAAGCGGGTCACATGTCCAGTAAAGCGGACAGAAGAAACGTCCTGGCTGCTTGGCAACCGGCAGAGACAGGCGCGGGCTGGGAGAGGGATGGCCGAGGGGCATACAGGCGGCCGCATCATATTACAGGGGATGTGGCCGCGTCATTGATGACGCGGCCGCATCCCCTGTCATGTGATGCGGCTCCCTGTGCGCTGACGCGGCCGTATCTGATCACATCGGATGCGGCCGCAGGGGGAGAAACTGTTTTTTTGCGCTCGGGGGGCGGCCGGCCGGCCTACCCCCGGCCCTAATAGGCGTCTAACCCCCTGCCCCCCGGGCCAGCCCGCCACTGGGCAGGGACATGACGAGAGGCAACCAGTAGAAGGTGTCTCGGGTATCCCGATCATTTGTGACATTATTACCCCCTTGAGGAGGGCTTAATGAACTCCTAGAACCTGGTTTATTCAGAAATTGATGATGGAAAGCTCTTCTCAATCTTCTCGGAATCCAAGATCTTTCCTCTGTTCATAAACTTTCCAGGTAACGAAATAATGAATACATATATTTTGAACCCACTTGGATTCCGAAATTCTCCACAATAAATTCTTGGTGTACATCAATATAAATCGAATGAGTTTTAGCAGAAGAACTAGACCTAGATTTTTTGGAATAAAGGACATGTTTGAAAAGTGAACAATTAAAGGTGTTAGGCATTTTCAGTGATCTATAAAGATCCAAGCAAAAGGCAACAGGATTCACCTTTTTGGTGATTTTTGAATGGACCAATATATCTGTTTCCTAGAGACTTGTCGTAGTCTGATATTACGAGTGGACAACCAGACCCTATCACCCACCTTAAATGTACATGTCCTACAGTGTTGGTCTGAGAAAAAGTTTGACCGTAAAGAGGCATGTAATAAGGCAGAATGGACTTTCCTGCAAATGGATTAAAAACGTAGAGCAGTGTTCCGTATTTCAGGATAATTAGATCAGATGAAGAGTTGACCCTGGGACGCTGACCAAGCATCCCAGGGATGCTTTACAAAAGAATGGAGAGGTATTGGAAGAGTAATGGCAGGAGTTGTTATATGGTTCTCTTCCATGTATTCCTCATGATTTTATTTTCAGGAGTGGACAAAGCATAAAGTCTCCCTTTCAGTCCAGAAAATCGTCAAGAAAATCGTGGTATGGATGAGGAAGACTTTTGGGGGCCAGGCTGAAGCATCCAAATATTTATAGACAAACAGGAGTCTGCACATGTAGATTCCCAAGGAATGATTTCACCATTACTTCAGTCGATAAAAGGATTATGGAGATATAACCACGGATGACCTAAAATAAGAGGAACCATGGAACAATGAATCAAGAATATAGACAAGTATTCTGAGCGCAGATTTCCAATGGACAGACGAATAAGCAGGGTTTTGTTCAGAATTCTACCCCCTACTAAAGGATTACCATCCAGAAAACAGACAGCGATGACAGCCTCCATTTCGTGGAAAGGAATTTGTAAGGCTTCTGCCAATTCAATAACTAAAACATTTTCAACAATTTAGAAACATCTGAAATTTGGTTATGAAAAGAGATTCAAGCATGAACAAGAAGAGGA
The DNA here is from genome assembly GCF_038048845.1 of Mixophyes fleayi. Taxonomy (NCBI): domain Eukaryota; kingdom Metazoa; phylum Chordata; class Amphibia; order Anura; family Limnodynastidae; genus Mixophyes; species Mixophyes fleayi. Next base: position 204,339,302 of record NC_134407.1, on the reverse strand, counting down.
TTTTTGGAAGAGTCTAACTGTAAGCCTAGATGGACCCCCTCCAAAATGAATCAAGGTTGGTCTTTTGGGAGCTTATTTGCACAGGTGCAAGATATGTGGCATTTGCCTCTGCAATACGGAGTCCCAAAGAACGTCTCCTGGATTTTTCCTCCTGTGAAAGGCTATAACCCCCAAGTTGCACTTGCATGAGGGATTGTAGATGAGTTTCAGCAGAAGCTCCCCGGTCATAGTCATCACATAGCACACCCAGATCATCAAAGAAGTCATCTACAGTACGTAGTGCTGGGTGAGTAGATGTTTGTGGGTTCCCTAGCTCTCTTTGAAATTCCTCAATGATTAAGGCTGGGGCTGGTGTTTGCAGTTCTGTTCTGTGAGACCATTTTCAAAATGTCTATTATATAAAACTGTTAACCTCTTTTTTTTGCCATTTACAGTATGTCTCCATGTCTTTATTGTAATTAAATTTACTGGTTGGTTTAAATTTTGGTTGGTGGAAGAGGTGAGGGCATTAATCATTAGGTGGTTTATTAATCCTAGTATTCTTATGACTACAGTTGATTGTTAGTAATATCTCCCATATATGACATTCACACACTATTTAAACAATTGCAAAGAAAAATGATGACGTCAGGCGCCGTTCCCGCTGATCTCCTGTCAGACGGGGACGGACGCCTGTCTTCCAGCCGGAGCGCTCTGTTGCTTAGCAACAGATGCGCTGTGGCTTCCGGCAATTCTGTCCTGTCAGGCGCATGCGCCCTGCCTCCGTCCCGTTGCCTAGCACTTCTTCCTTCACTGTGTGCCGCTTCCTGGCTCCCCAAATCAGTGTCAGCCTGTCCCTATTTAAACCTGCCTCTGGTGCCATTAGGGTGCCAGAGTAACAGGTTTCTTCACCTAGTGTTCCTGGTTATCTCCCTGCTATTTACTCAGCTTCCCTGACCATTCTCCTAGTGTTCCTGCTCTCCCGTTGTGCCCCGGCTTGGCGACCATCCTTCTATCTGCGTGACCCATATTGTTCCTGCGACTTTGGCTTGTTGACTGCTCCTCTGGGTTCTCCCTTGTAACTTGCATTCCCGATTGGCTTGACCAGAACCGTCTGACCCTTCTACACTACACCGGCAACTGGCTAGTAGGACCGCGACCTGTGTGCCCTGTGCAGCGAAGTCCAAACCTCCTTGCGGGGGTCCCTGGCAAATACCAGGGGTACTTTAGACTCTGCACCTGCTAGTTCAGTAGTTTTAATACCGGTTAGTGTTCTCCCTCATTTTAGTCCTCAGTAGGCCCACGGCCTGACAGATGAGGCCATATTCGTACATTGATACATTTGCGGATAATTTAACAAACTTAGCTTCAGGATTGGCACTGGCAAAATCGAGGCGCATAGTCTAACAGACCCCCCTGGTATTCACCAGGGGTATGGACTTTGCTGCCAGAAGCTCGCAGTTCATGGCCCTCTAACTGCCACCTGACATGACTAGCTTGAAAAAGATATCAGGAGTGAGGCAAAAAAGAGTCAGGAGTTAGCCGAAGGTCGACGTCACAAGCAGAAATTGCAAAGGAGAAACAAGCCAAAGCCGAGTTCATAGGCACAGGTTCAAATCAAAAGGAAAACGAAGTCAATTCACAGAAATGAATAAAGTGCCGCAAACAGCAAGGTAAGCTAGAGCAAGTAAGACCTGACACTCTTGCAGTGATTACTGTACAGAGTGGTGCTTAAATAGCTGAGAAAGTTTGCCATGCGAGAAATCAAACAGTATAGACACTGTATAAAAGTATCAGGAAGTGAAGTCAGAGATCACATGACTGCAAACTCAGAGAATCAGAAAGTGCTAGGAGCAGAGGATGTAGGCATGCATGGAAACACCCGGCACTGAGACCGCTAAGTTAAAAATGGATACTGGCGCTGGATTGTGACACTATCTCATTCTCTGGTGACCAGCAGGGAAGCTTGCAATATAGTGTATACCAGCGGTGGGCTGGTATACACTACCTGGCGGCTACCCCACCACAGTACTTGATGGCTACCCCACCAAGCCTTTGTCTGTGGCCCCCAGCCGGCTACTGCCGATCTTTTGGAGGAGTTGGGGGTTGGGTTAACAGGCCGTGGCCTGCAGTGGATCACTGCAGCAGATGTGGCTAAGCGTCACTCTCATTTGTGGTCAGCTGCAGGACAGGTGGAGAAGAGATGAACGGGAAGAGATGAACGGGGGAAATGGTGGGTTCTGTTGGGCCGTGAGCTGAAACAAATATTAGAAGACATTTCGGGGGACACTGATTATACTGACATCAAGATCAGATTTGAAGAGGAAAGTATGGTGGGTGGATTGGACAGAACTGGGAGGGTCAAGGTAGGGGTTTATGTGATATAGGAAGGTAGACTTAGGGACTGTTAGATGTGGAATCAGTTCTGAGAGTGAAGTTGGAGTATAAAGGGATCTGGGATTTAAGCAAGTAACTGTTTTTGATGGAGGGTCATAATGTGAGAGCTCCAGTGCTCAGGGTATTTGGGTTTGTTAAAGCACCATCATCATCCTCACAATTTATTCATATAGTGCCACCAAATCCGCAGCGCTGTACAGAGACTATATGTCATTCACATCAGTCCCTGCCCCATTGGGGCTTACAGTCTAAATTTACTAACACACACACAGACTAATGTTAATTTTGTCAGCAGTAAATTAATCTACTAGTGTGTTTTTGGAGCGTGGGAGGAAACCGGAGCACCTGGAGGAAACACACGCAAACACGGGGAGAACATACAAACTTCACACAGATGAGGTTCTATTCAGGACTCGAACTCATGACCCCAGTGCTGTGAGGCAGAAGCAGCGCTTTTGCTAGGGAAGGGAGGAAAGTCCCTCACACATGATCCTCTAAGGATGCCTCTGGATGGGAATTGGGCTTGTGCTATGGAAGGGAGACAACAATGAACACCGAGAAGCAGGAAGAAGGATCTCTGTGCAGGAAGGCAGCTCCAATCCAGAATGCCTTCAGTAATGTTTCCTCCTCATCATACCTTTATAGTCATGTTTGCTTCTTTAGCCTAAGCAGGCTTGGCTAACCTGTGGCACTCCCGGTGTGAAGCTACAAGTCCCAGCATACCCTTTCAGCAATAAGCTGCTATATATTGACAAAGCATGCTGGGGCTTGTAGTTTCACAACACCTGGCGGTAAATGTATCAAGCTGAGAGTTTTCCGGCGGGTTTGAAAAGTGGAGATGTTGCCTATAGCAACCAATCAGATTTTAGCTATCATTTTGTAGAATGTACTAAATAAATGACAGCTAAAATCTGATTGGTTTTTCAAACTAGCCGGAAAACTCTCAGCTTGATACATTTACCCCCTGGAGTGTTAGCCAAGCCTGGCCTAGAGCATGTTCAGCGTGTAAATTGTGGATGTAACATTGTCAGTATAGTATATATCATACTTGCCAACTCTCCCGGAATGTCCGGGAGACTCCCGAAATTCGGGTAGGTCCACTAATCTGCAGCAAAGGTAATTCCCATGGAGCCAAGGTTGAGGGTGACACTGTATATTCTCACTAAGGGTAGTAATAGTATGAGGATACACAGGTTCATTGTAACTATTCTGAGACAAGGTGCCCCTCTGCTTGTATATGTGTTTTGTGTGTGTTTTCAATTTTTGTCTTTCTTTGAAACATTATTTTTCTCGTTTGTCTGTTTCATTACAACATCTACATACCTTCCACTACGTATGTAGTTCTTTTAGTGCACTGTCCCGCTGTCTTAAAACTCAGGACTTCTGTTCTGCTTTCCGGGAGATATGTGACACTTCTTTGAGCAGGCAGTGTACACTTCTGTCGATGGTGTACGCAACAATGCAAGTATTTTGCTGTAGGGGAGTGGCCTAGTGCTTTTCACACTCACACTCACACGCACCCTTTAAACGTGAGAGCTATTGATTTAACATTGTGACTGGTTGGGGAAGGGCGCTAGAGTGTGCCCTCATTGCTAGGCTTTCCATATTTAATGTACATATCCCTTTTTCGAAACAGGACCCCAACATTCCAGGGTCCAGACAGCAACTGAGCTTAAGACATCAGCAGCAGCAGGTAGTGAACGCTGCAAGAACAGGTGGGAGAGAACAGGACAGTCTGCCAACTGTTCTGATTCTAGTGGGGCCAGACTTTGTCTCGATCTAAAGGGTGGGGCCTAGACTATGCACTCATTATATACAATGCATTCTTTATATACTACACTATGCCACTATGCCCTTCATGGGCTGACCACTCCCCCTCTAGTGTCTAGTCTCGCCTCTATGGTGGCTGGCCACACCCTCTCTGGTGGGCCCCTACCGTTGCAGTCCCCCTGTGGGCCCTTGATGGCCCAATCCGACACTGACCATTACAAAATACTCTTTGTTTACTTCTTAGAGTCTCCCAGCTGTAATGAAAAGAAAAGTTAGAAAGGAAACAACAGGCAGAAGTGGGCTCAGTATCTACTTACCCATAGGGTTTCTGGCCATGGTGCCTTAATGGCTGCATTACTCAGTGTGTGTCGGGATTAGTAATTATTGGATAAATATAGCTCTAGAGTAGAGATTAACTTTAAAACTTTGAAACATAGAAGTTATTAATAGCTTGACACAAGGCTTGAACATTCTGTAAGCTCTTTAAATCTCCACTGTACACGGCCTGTTCTGCAAGCCTTCCAGTGATTCAGAATTCCAGTGTTTTCTCAGCGCTGATTGCGGTGGAATGATTCAGATGTGCCCTAACTTTCGCAAGCCTTTGAAGAATACATTGTACACGCGAAGATTCCCAGACTACAAAGTCATAACACTGTCCGACTTGCTTCTGACGCATGGCGAGATTGATAGACGTATCAAACATAAAACTATGAGAGAGGTGCTGTGCACTTCGCTGATAACAAAAATCCATTGGAAGCACGAGAGCAAAACATTTCATGAAATATTTACATATAGAACCCTTGAATGGCTCCAAATATTCTTGATAAACAACCAAGGATTAGTTGAATTCATCTGATTCTGAACGTCTCACTACTCACTAGGATTAGGACATCTCATTTTTTTTTTCACTTGGCTCTAGGATAACGTCTGTATTACAACCGATTGTCTGTACCAGCATGACCTTAAAATGAAATTAAATGTTTGGGCTCTCTTTCAGTCAGTCAAAGTATCATAATGTCTCGTGTTGCCAAAGTGCAACTGCTAAACAAGAGAGGAAGGGGGTGCTTTATAAAACCCATCTGCTGCACTGTCTCTCTGGGCTGAGTGAAGTTATAATGTGTTACAATGTCCAAAAACAGTCTCAAGCTACACATGATCTATATACAAATGGGCATCCCATAAATAGTGCAACCAAAGGCGCTTTTGTTACATTACGCTCTTGGTTTCGCGTAAATCCACCAATTTTCAGTAGTAATCGCACGGATTTGCTGGTGTTGTCTAAGGGGGTACAAAAGGGTCCAAAAGTCTGAGAGAGGAGCTGGGCAGATCCTTGCTGAGCAGTGAGTACAAACAAGGCACATAAGCGCCCCCTACTGTTGCTTCAGTTGGCAAAACGCGTGATTCCGTTTTATAGGATGAAATTAGTAAACAGGAGTTAAGCAGTAGAGAGGGCAAATTTAGAGGGAATATAGAAAAAGGTTCGGGAAATGGCGATAGATTGAGTCAAACAGAGTGATATATAACAATATTATACAACCTCCATAGGACAGGCCAAAATCTAAGTTATAATCTTCTTTCTTCCTCTATGTACACCACTTCAGGGCCCAGGCGGTAGTTCCACATAAAAAAGAAGAATAAAGTGAAGTACATCTACTATAAAGAAACTAGCACCTCGTGGAGAATAACCCCTTCACAATATATACACCCAATATCTGTAATAAAGTGATGAATTTCCTTGGTCCCCAATGGTAATATGTTTACATCCAAATAGACGGTAATCAGCCTTATTGTATCATCTTTCTTGTTCCTCCTCCTTCCTCCAATCAAAATTCACTCAGGAATACATATAAACAAAAAATATACCAAGCCTCATCTTGCTGGGTTTTTTTGTTTTTTTTAGTAAAATATTGTACAATTTATTAAAAAAATCACGTTAAAGATCTCATAGCAAGATCAAAACGCGTTGGTGATTGGAGGAGTATCCTTTGGACCATTACCTACCATTTACCCTGTGGAGGATCTACCTGGACAGTTTGGGATGTGGAACCAACTTTAACCCTACTGACTGTTACGTGCCATTTTGATGGATAGATCTGGTAGGAGTATTAACAACATTGAATGCTAGTTCGAGGTCATGTGTTATGTTTGTAAATAATTATTGCGATTTTCTAATAAATTGTACAATATTTTACAAAAAAGATAATCCGCCTAGATGAGGTTACGTATATTTTGTTTTTTGTATTCTAAACACATGGGTGGGGGCCATACTTCTTTAAAATTCTGTGTAAAATGTGGTATATGCTCAGCATTTCTTGCCTGAGATCTGCCACAGCGATTTCAAATTAGGCAGCATAGTTTTTATTACACAGAGAGATAAAAAAAAAGATCCTATGTTCTGAGTGTTTTATTTGGAGTGCCTATTGTTTAAATATGTCATAGCCAGAACAATGCCAGTGACTTTTCCAGAAATATGGCAGCCTATAGTGAGCAACTTGCTTAAAGGACATTCAAGAAAGTGCAGGATAGTACAATTCACAGTACTTTTTTATGCATAAAGGATCAGGCATTTTCTTAAAATCCCATGTACACTCACCAGGTGTTTCTGCATTTTAATAAATATGTGGGCCTGATTCATCATTGGACGCAAGTCTGTTAGCGTGCTGTGTCTTGCGTGATGTAGCTCTGTGCAGAAACTGACCTTACGCCAATGAACGCAACTGCATGAAACTCGGGTCCAAACACAAATGACACTTATGGCTGGCTACATCCGAAGATGGCTTAGCACTTCTGTCTTACAGCACTGGGGTCATGAGTTCAATTCCCGACCATGGCCTTATCTGTGAGGAGTTTGTATGTTCTCTGCGTGGGTTTCCTTCAGGTGCTCCGATTTCCTTCCACAATCCAAAAACATACAGGTAGGGTAATTGGCTGCTAACAAATTTTTACCCTAGCCTGTGTGTGTATGTTAGGGAATTTACACTGTAAGCTCCAATGGGGCAGGGACTGATGTGAGTGAGTTTTCTGTACAGGGCTGCGGAATTAGTGGCGCTATATAAAATAAATTATGATGATGAATAGGGCCCTGTATGTGTAAACAAGGCCTTAACACTGAAGTTTATACGCTCATGGTTCCACAGGGCTGTAAAAGATCCCTTTATTGATATGTTACCTAGATGGTACAAAGTCTGCTACACTCAACACAACTATGTCTTTCTGCCTCATTTCGAGTAATCTGCTAAATATTTATTGTTGCTCAATTGCGGTGGTTGTAATGCCACAATGACATCTTGCAATGCAGGGGAAGCTGCCAGATATGAAATTATACCCTAAAAATAAGTCTGTGTTTGTATAGAGAGTACGGAACAGGCACAATCGGCTTCATTGTCTCCTAGAAGTCTTAAAACCCTGAGGTTTCCATCTGATTCCTGCATTAAGTAAACGCTTCCTCTGTACGCATATGTTCTGCTCTTCCGTGGAATTAAAAGATCTCTTCCTAATTGATAACACTATTCCTACTGCTTGGATCGGTCTGAATATCAATGTTAGCACATGTTTGCCTGGGGCAGGGCCAGATCAACAATTTAAGGGAACATTAGTATTAGCTTACATATCGCTCTCGTATAAAAGTGAATGCTATGATACTTAGAATTATGTATGCAAAAGTCACCATTATTTGCAAAATTATACTTTTTTTTTTAATGTACTGTTCTATTATTATTAATTTATATGCCGCCACTAATTCCGCAGCAGAGTCCCTGCCCCATTGGGGCTTACAGTCTAAATTCCCTAACGTACACACACAGACACACACACACACACACAGACACAGACTAGGGTCAATCTGTTAGCAGCCAATTAACCTACCAGTATGTTTTGGGAGTGTGGGAGGAAACCGGAGCACCCTGAGGAAACCCACGCAAACACGGGGAGAACATACAAACTCCACACAGATAAGGCCATGGTCAGGAATCGAACTCATGACCCCAGTGCTGTGAGGCAGAAGTGCTAACCACTAGGCCACTGTGCGAAGCATATCGATGTGTATATATATATATATATATTGACAGCGCACTGCCATTTGTGACCACTTTGTTAAACAAGACCACAAATGACTGATTTACGGTGTAGCGGCTGCTCTCTGACTAGCAATACGAGTGTCGGAAAATATTGGATTTAGAACTCCCGAGGCCATTACTTTATATGTTTAGATCACCTGAGGACACAGATCTCCCAGAGCTGTAAGGCAGAAGTGCTAGCCACTTAGCCACCATGCTGCCCGTTCTAGCCCTAATGTAATTGCCTACTGTAGATTGCTCCATGTTATTAAATAATTCCAATTATCTGTTTGTTCCCCCTTCCCTGCAGCTCTATATCAGAGTCCAGCGTGCATGCCTTCAAAGCTCACTTTATCAATGTGACACCAGCTGCTCACTTATACAGGTCCACATTAAAGAGTTTTTTTTATATAAAATTGCAATAATGTCAGTTTTTGCTCAGTTTTTTTCTCCCTTATATCAAACATTAATATAGGAGTCCAAAGTAGGATGTTTTAATAGCTCTTCCATACTGCATTTCATTGTGTAAATGAATACCAAAGCCTGTAAGGGGGATTGACAAACTACTAAGGTAAAAAAAAAACAGTGTAAACTGCAAACGGTCTTGTGTGACTTCTCGCTTCTGTTCTGTTGCACAATTCCGACAGGGTTTATAGAGAAGTCCATGGTCTTCCAGGCCAAGATGGTGACATCTACAGGGGTACGCAAGTCTGCACCAGCCAAAGATGAAAACAGGGCGGAAAATTAAGGGCAAAGTGTGTATAACACAAACGGATGTCCACAGTTTTACACTGAAGGGTAATTTATACTAGATAAAGAGGTGGAAATGGTGCATCAACATGTCTTCCACACAACGAGGAAGGTCCTTGACATCAAGGGCCTGCTTCATTAAGGAAAGTAAGGCAAAGAAATTAGTAAGTTTGCTCCTGGACAAAACCAAGTTACAATGCAAGGAGTGCAAATTAGTTTTTTATTTTGCATATAAGTTAAATACTGGCTGTTTTGTCATGTAACACACAAATACTTGATAGCTTAGTTGTACGCTGAAATTTAAAGTTGATCTAGGACATGCCTTACCCCAACTATAAATCTGCCATCACATTTTAAATTTTCATCCGCCTACAATGCAACATGGTTTTGCCAAGGTGCAAAGTTACTCATTTTTTTTGCTTTCCTTTCCTGAATGAATCAGGCCCCAGGTCTTGTTCCTATATTACTAAGGACATGCATTATGCAGCTTCCTGTTACAGTGGTTTGCAAAGTGTTTCTCTAGAACACGTCAACCAAGGTAATCTTTAATCACATAAAAGTGCCACGTGTACAGGTCCGATGTACATTTATATTCTTTATTAATTGGAGACATTAATTACGCTCAGCTAGGCAGTATTTTAGGAAAAAAACTGAACAACCTAAAGGGGATCGTCCTGTAGTGGGAGGTTGGACTGTAATGTGATTTAATGTGATTCAAAAAATCTAGATGCAAGTTAATCAACTTAAGCATTAAATACAACAAGTCAGAATTTGTATTGTGAAATGAGAAGCTGATTCTCCTAAAGATATGCAGAGACCATCTCATTGTGATCTTGCCTAGCTTCCAAGGGTTGTAAGGACTACATTGGATCTTGTGTTGACTACACAGGCTGCGATATCACAGTGTGTGCCCCCCAAAAATACTTCAATGCCAATGTAGATCCTAGGGGTGGAGGAATCATTCCCCCTGCGATCATGTGATCTGTGACAGGCAGAGCACATGATCGCAGGGGGAATGAATCCTCCACCCCTGCGATCGGATCCTGGTGCACAGCCAGGCTGAAGACAGAATAGTGGAGACCAGCGGCGGGCCCCAGGTAAGTCTGTGCTGAGCTGTTGTACCGGGCCCCCTGGTGAGCCCGGGCCCGTACCCCCCTGATGCCGGCCCTGGCCGCATCTCTTCCAATTTGGTCACCCATGTGTGTGTCCATTTGGATGGTGATCCTGTTGCTGCTTTACAAGGTAGAGGGATGACCAAAAATATATTAAAAGAAAAGTTTACGAGTTAAAAAACAACAACGTATTTCACACTTATCACTGCTCTAATGCATTGTTAATTCATTCAAATGTCGGAAATCTTTCTATCCAGAACCTTGTACAGAATCTAGTGCCAAACACCAGCGGAGCCGCAGTTTTGGCTCCCTGCGCCCTTGCCTGGATGGTTAAGGACTGATTCATTTAGTTGAACTGAGTTGCATAAAGCCGGATAAACAATTGACAGTATTTCCCCCACTCACTCAAATGAAATATTTGTGTGGGAAGAGTCTCCTGTTAATGAGACTCTTGGCTTAGGTGATCTCAGCCTATACATTGTACTCAGAAATATCTTATTATCACACAATTATCTTTTTTTTTTTTTTTTTTAACAAAGGATGTACATTGAAAGCAGAAGAGTCCTGTTATTAATTATGACACTCACCTATGCTAGAGAGGGTCATTGTATGGCCCTGAAGGGTTCTGGGATATTTATTTTTGAACTTTGATTTATATACATACCTCCCAACATTTCACCATACATAATAAATATTTTTTTTTTGCTACTTTCTCAAGAACACAAGACATTATTTCTGCTGTATTATAGCATTTAAAAAAAATTAAATCAAGCCTAATAGCAAATGTGTTTTTCGCTATCAAGGCAAATGTTAACAACCTTTTCTTATTCTTATGGCCTGCTTGTGTGTAGGCGTATGTGTTGGTGTAAGCATAGCTGACATATACCTGGCGTATAGGCTACAGGTGCAGAGCCAGACTGATATTGAGACAACACAGGTCGTAAATAAACTATTTTTATGGGTTGTTACTTTTTGATCTTAAATGATACCTAACATCATGCTTGCCAACTTTTCCTTGTTGGCTTCAGGGAGATCCCGGGGGGAGGTGGGCGTGTGGGGACGGGGCTTGACGAATCGCATCATTTTGACCTTACCCCCTAAACGATTGTCACAATTTTGGCCAATTACAGCAGGGGGGGCTAAAGATGACACAATATTTGTGGCATTAAGCCCCACCCCTGCCACTTATCTATTGCGGGGACAAGAACTGGGAGGTTGCCCTGCTCTACCGGGAGGTCTCCCAGAAATGCGGGAGTCTCCCGAACATTCCGGGAGAGTAGGCAACCATGCTTAAAGAAAAGCAGCTAATGAATATCTAGAGACTGAAGTGTCTTTTACATTTCTGTCTCCATTACTGAAGTCATGTTGTCTTACCTGTCAGTCTTTGATTAAATCTTGGTCTCTATGAAAATGGCCACCTCCATAGGCATCAATGCATGGACTCAATATGCCACAGATGGTGAAGCCAACCACGTCTTGTACTGGCTCAGCATCAGGGAGAATGCCAGACTCTTCAGGGAGTTCCTAACATGCACGTAACTCAGCATTGGATTAAGTCATCACTTATGGTGTTCCATCGATTGCCAAAGATGGGCAATTCAATCATTCCTGGCAAATAATGCAGTCTGCTGGTGACCGCTACTGCTGTGTGTGTTCAAATAAACATAAAGATCCTAATGTTCGGCAACCAGTTCGACCAGATGCAAACGTATGTGGCTACTATAAGACAAGCTCCACCTTATATAGCAATAAAGTGCAGAAATCTTTGCAATGCATAGCAAGTGATGTACGGTCCTGACGTAACAAGTCGTTTTGATCATTTTAATAAATCTTCATAGGAGATAGCCGAGAGCTCGTTTTTCTTCTGCAGTTCAAGAGACAGCCTGATGGTGGCATTATTCACATTCTTTGTCCTCTCGCTCAGATCTTCATATTGATGCCTATTAACAGAAATCTGGAGAGACTACAGCATCTTAAAAACACATGGTGATTTTTGTGCGAAAAAACCCTAAAAGATCCATACTACACAGAAGTACACAGTAATCTGTGTCCGGTATTGTGGTGGAATTAAATTCAAGACCTATAAGGCAATGGTGTATTCTGAGTTAAAGTTAATGTTCTGAGTGGATTCTGTCATAAAATAAATCAAAGAGATGTGTGCAGCTTAATCCAAATAATAGTTTAATAGAATGTTACACAGCTGTATAACATGGGCCTAACTTCCACACTTGCCATGTTACAAGGAAAAAACATAATACATTCTCTCATTTTCTGCTCCAGGATTTTAATAATAACCAGGACAATGTCTTGCTACCTGCATGTACAAGCAGTGTTTAGGCACAAACCAGTAATAGGCGTTTAAACATAAAACTAGTGCACCACTGTCCCATATTGAATTGCTCCTACCATATCTGCCATACTGCCACTTCTCCGATTGCTTTGATTGTAACATCAAGACCCTAGTCGGGAATCGAACTCATGACCCAAGCGCTGTGAGGCTGAGGTGCTAACCACTGAGCCACCGTGCTGCTCAGACCTTGTGGAATAACCTGAATGTAACGTGGCCACTTATCTGTCAACTGAAGTCACACAGAATGGACTATTTAGAGAGATATAGGGAGGGGAGGCTCGGCAAGGGTACTCATGAGAAAGGCTTTTAATTAGTGGCAGTCTAAGCCTGTAGAGCGCTCTAGTGCATAAATATTAATATGGCCCACCATGTTACCAATATTCCATAAATACATGCCTTTCTTGTTACTGTCTGGCTAAATTGATGCAATGTTGGTTACAGAAGCGGAACTAGCGAACTGTGGGCCCCGTAGCAGGGAAGCGGGGAGGATGGAACCGGGCCCCACAGCTCTCTGTGTAATGGGCCCAATTATCCCCATGGGCACCGGTGAACCGCACCTGCTGCATCAATGGTAGTTCCGCCACTGGTCAGTTATGTCAGCAGTAACCTATATATTATAACCAGCAGTGCCCAACATTTTATGCCAACTTGTGCCCCCTACATATCATTCTAGCCTGTACCGCATATCATATTTTCATCTCTCTCTTCTACTTTGGCCTATGCCAATGATAATGGTATCTAAATATAACATACCAGTGAGAGCATGCAACAAGATAAAATACGCCAGTCACAATATCCACTCCGCTCATTCTCCCCTCTCTCCCATTCCCTCAACTGGCTCCTCTTGTGCCTGGTCTGTTTAACCCTCCCTTAGGATGTAAGCTCGCATGAGCAGGACCCTCTTCCCTCCTGTCTCCTTACCCGTTCTTCTGCTCCGTGTCTATTGCATCTGCCTGCCTGAAGTTTCTGAAGTATTGGTACTTTTGTGTATTGTTCTGTACTGTTATACCCTGTATAGTCTACTGTTTGTACTGTGTACGGTGCTACGGAAACCTTGTAGCGCCTAACAAACAAATGATAATAATAATATTAATAATAATAATATATACCAGTGATAATAGTGACAGCTATAAACCTCCAAATAACCTCGAATAAGTCCCAAGAACTAATATATCCATGATATATTGTCTAGTGAGTACAAATACACCAGTAATGTAAGCAAGTTATTTTATGCAACGCTAATGTCCATTAGAAGCAATGGCCAGTAAGATGCCTTACAATACCACTAATGGTATAACGATGCCCACTATAAACAGTATTGCCCAGTAAGACGTCTTCCAATAGCAGTAATGTCATAATGATACCCACTATAAACCGTTTTACAGTATTGCCCAGTGAGATGCCTTCCAGTAGCAGTAATGGCATAACGATGCCTACTGTAAATAGTATAGTCCAGTAATAAAAGTAATAATTATTGCCACAAGGATGCCTATTAGTGATAGTTATGCCCAGGAAGATGTCCATTACCAGCTAAACAGCACAATTTTCATTCTCTTGCTTGAATTTTGACAGAACAAGGGGAGCCTTTGCATTTGCAATCTGTGTTCCAAAGTCATATGCAAACAAGATGGAATATGTAATGACATCATACCAAACATTCCCAGAAATAAATAACAAAGTTTATTTTTATTTAGGATTTACTGTCAAATCATTACACTATTTTGAAATGACAGTGGGATTTCTGTGCATACGAGATTCACAGATGACTGTGTATTTAGAAAAAGTTAAGGAACGATATGTGCTCCAAATCGTAAGGGCACAGGAGTACCTAATTTTAAACCGTTTATAGAAAGTTGCAATTTTCTGGGCAATGGGTATTGGTTTACAAGCTAACAGATTAATAGAAGGCAGCTGGGGCAGAATGTTAGATCATAGAAAATCCAGAAATAATCCTTTCAGGGGTCCACAAATAGATTTATTTATTTTGTAAGAGAGTAACATCTGTAAATTAAATTTCCATTGGAACGGATTATCATTTCTTCTTGGGTATCCGTTAAAAAACTGGCCGCACATGCAATAAAGAGAGCTGGCCAGGAGGTCTCGTGGACCTGTGGTCACAGTACTACTTGGTGACTTATAATATCATTATCATTTTCTAGTAAGGGTCCCATAATCCCACATATAATAAATTACACAGAATTAAAAAAATATAAGTTGCTGCCCTAAACCCAGGACCTTACCACAAGTACACAAATCCAAGTCTTCTTGAGAGGGTGGACAGAGGAGCCAACTTTGCAAATCTGTTTTCAAATCTATTCCACATTTGGGCGCAAAAGTTTACAAGTTTCGCTGATGGAATTTGGTCTTAAGTGTTCCAGTCCCACCTGAGTGGGAGGGGATGGTCAGGGGCTAGCTGGACAAGGGGGCAGGGATTCATCTGCCCCTGGCCCGGTCCCATAATGGGCTACCTTCATCCACCTGTATTTGTTTATCCTTTAATATGTTCCTAATAGGCTGCTGAGCCAAGTCTCGCCCCCCTCCCCACTACCTGGGCTAAAACTTGCCAGCCAGCCGCTGAGTACCGACCTCCCTTGTGGGTCCGGCAGTGGTGATGATGGTGGTGACAGATGTTGCTCCATCTGCCCATTCACTGCCCCCATTTAAACTGGATTGTTGGGAAAGTGACTGTGCAGACCTAAGGCATCCTATTGGTCCCCTGCGGTCACACCCCCCCTAGGCCGCGCGCACAATACCAGCATTTACCAAGGCTGCGCGCTCAAAGACTGTAACATTAATACGTTGCACCTCTTCTGTTCCTCCGTAAAACTAGTAGAGTACTAATATACTTAGATGAGTAAGGTAATAATTAGTTTTGACAATGAAAAGAATAAATTATAATATACAGTACACTGTGGCTCCCAAACACACTGCACATTCTGTTAAAATGATTTTTTTGTACCTTCAGACAACTTAAAAAAAAATATTAATGTCTGCTTGTAACTTCTGATAAATACGTTGATTTATTTTTCTTGCTTTCTTTGGTGTTTTTGAGCAAATCCTTTATACAATCTAGGCAGTTGCTATTTCTGTTGTCCACGACTCCCCACCCTTGGATAAGACAAAAGTCAGCGATTTGGGCTGCATGGGCTTATTGTGTAAAATGATAACATGAATCAAGCACAAAGATCACTAGGCATCACTTAATAGACATTTATAGATCAATGCTACTTCTGTTGCTTATTTATAATTAGCGGCGCTCGAAATGGCTGTGGATCAATACTGGTACCGTTTTGACAAATCAATACAGAGTTTGAAAATTCAACAGGTCCGATCAGGTTCAAGTCCGTTCATGATTGAGTCAGTTTGTGCATGTGTGAACCGGCTTGAACGCATCCAAGCTAAAATTGTTAGATATTTAAAATTTTTAACGCTAATGGGATTTGCAGTTCACATTAAGAAAAATGTTTAATTGCTGTTTATCTTTTCAAAATATTATTTAAGTAGTTTTTTGAAATAACAATATGTAAATAAACAAATTGTAATGGGGACAGGAATTTGAATGTGAATTGCAAGCCTGAGGTGCAAACTGCCAGTTCAGATTGGAGTCTGTTTGTTCCAAAGCTGTTCCGGTTACATTATAATAAAGGCCCAATGCTCATGTTCCAATCAGGGACATAACGACGGTGATGCGGTCAGTGCATCCGCCAGGACGCAATGCCCGCCCATTATGTGCCTATATTTGAGGCCTTAGGTGCATATGAATACAGTGTTGCCACAGTGCAAGACCACATATCAGCATCTACTGGACAACAGACAAAGGGCCTCCCAGCACCCGGCTGCCTGCATTGTTGCGACGTAATGACACTGTCAGTGGAGAGGAGCCAAGAAGGCAAAAAAAGAAAAAACAGAAAAGCAGAAAAGCGGGCAAGAAGGGAAAAGAAAGAGGGCAATTACATTACATCAGAGAGAACAGGGAGAGAGGTGGCTGGAGAAAACGGGGAGAGGGGGCTGGAGAAAATGGTGTTGATATGGCTAAAGAAAACAGGGTAGATATGGCTGAAGAATACAGAGAAGAGGGGGCTGTAGCAAACGGGGGGAGGGGAGGGAGAGGTTGCTCGAGAAAAAATTGGAGGATAGTGGACGGGAGAGAAATGGGTGGGAGAGGGGCTGAAGTGAACAAGGTGGGATAGTGCGGCTGGAGAGAACTTAGGGAGAGAGGGGGCTGGAGAGAACAAGGGGGGATTCAGGGGGCTGGGGTTGGAGAAAAGGGAGGTGTCACAGCACATGAGAAGGAATCGATGTTAACCTGTCAGTAGTTGGTGCAACTGGACATCAAGGCACAGAGTCTAACTCGTCCCAAATTTTCACAAGGGATCACCAAAACCGAACCAATATGTGATGCAGAGAAATGTCGGGAACAGGCAATATGTCAGGTTAGCTCACGGATAGATGACTGAGATCCTGTTGTCTCAGTAGGAGTTAGCTAGACTTCCCTGGAGGTGCAGAGTCTAACAAGGTGGAAGGTATTCACCAGAGACTCCCGCAAGGGAATTTGGACTTTAGCGGCTTCCACCCTGCAGGTCGCGGCCCTCTAGGGAAGTTCCCAGTGAGACAGATGGAGAATACTTGATAACAGAAGAAATCCAATTCGAACATCAAATGTTGATAATAACAATTACCATTTTAGTGTAAAATATAGTACAAAGTTCCCTGAAGGTTGAGTAAACTGTAGATGATGATAACGATAATATACAGCGAATAGAAACCATCAATGATATTCAATAATGCAGACTGAAGGCTAATAGCAAATCACCACTATACCACTGGGGAGTGGAACATAATTCAAAGTTCCATGAAGTACTGAACAGCTCAATGAATCCAAATGCAGCAGAGATGAATCACAGCTCACTATAAAGATGTCAACGAGCCAGCATAGACAACAATATAGATGAAGTAAATAGCAAGTGTTGTTCCCACGGGTAATCGCCACAGGATAATGGAACAAAGCAGCAGTAGTCAATAATGCAGGCCAAATAGGTAGTAGGGGGTAAATGTATCAAGCTGAGAGTTTTCCGGCGGGTTTGAAAAGTAGAGATGTTGCCTATGGCAACCAATTAGATTCTAGCTATCATTTTGCAGAATGTACTAAATAAATGATAGCTAGAATCTGATTGGTTTTTCAAACTAGCCGGAAAACTCTCAGCTTGATACATTTACCCCTAGATGTTGATTACAGTGATTACCACAAGTAGTGGAACTGGTGCACAGAGAACAGCAAAGTCCAGAAACACACACAGCAACGATGAGCCACAGCTTACCACAAGGATGTGGAACGGAACAGCAGCAATCAACGGTGCAGACAAGATTAATAGCGAACGTTAAACATAACGATTACCACAGTAGTGGAACTGGTGTACAGCAATTAGCAGAGTCCAGATACAACAGCAATGAGGCACAGTTTACCACGAAGATGTAGAACACAGCAACAGTAGTCAGTGGTGCGGACCAGGTGGACAGTGGAAGTTGATCACAACGATTACCCGGAGATGTAGAACATGGCAGTAGTAGTCAGCGGTGCAGACCGAATAGGCAGTAGATGTTGATCACAGCGATTACCACAAATAGCGGAACAGGGAAATTGAGATCAGCAGAGTCCAGAAACACAGCAGCGAAGAAGTTCAGCTTACCACGGAGATGTAGAACACAACAGAAGAAATCAGTAGTGCAGGCCGAGTAGGCAGTGGATGTTGATCACAGAGGTCACCACTAGTAGCGGAACAGGTACGTTGAGATCAGCCAAGTCCAGACACACAGCAACGAAGAAGTTCAGCTTACCACGGAGATGTGGAACACGGCAGTAGTAGTCAATAATGCAGGCCAAGTAGGCAGTGGATGATGATCACAGCAATTTACCACAGGGAGTGGAACAGGTGAGCAGAGAGCGATGGAGTCCAAACATACAGCAGCGATGAAGCACAGTTACCACAGGATATGCATCACAGAGCAGGCATCAGAATCAGGTGAGGTATGACCTGAAGAACCAGCAAGGAAAAGGTGAAAGGAGGGGTCTTATAAAGGGAGGCTGACCAATGGCAGAACTGACAAACACACAGGTGAAATAATCACAGGTACAACCGTGTCTGACAGGCTGACTAAGAAGAGAGATTTAAAGTGATAGTCAGTGTTTGAGGCTCAGGTGGAGATACCCGGGGAGCGGATTGTGACACAATGTCAGAACCAGGAGATCCAATAGTACGAAAGGCTAGAGGTAGTCAGGAGTGAGCCGAGTCAGGAAAGAAGAAATCCAACTGAATAACGAGCATCAAGGAAGAAAAAACACTGTGGGCCAGTGGCAGAGTTTGCTATAAATAGGCAGCCCAATCAAGGTATAGGCGGTCACTGACCACCAATACAAGAACTGAGAAAGTGTCCTGTTGCCTAGCAACATGCATATTTATTAAATGTGAATGCTACTCATTAACTCCTGGGACTGATTGGATGGAAGGAGACCTGTTTATTAAACAAAAAAAAAATCTACTGATTTAATGACCAGCTGGTTTTGGGGGAGGAGGGACTAGATTGTTGACTCACAGCTCAGCTTTCCAGGAGGGGAATAATAACTATCTTTTCCAAACAGGGACCCAACATTCCAGGATCCAGCCAAGTAACAACTGAGCTTTAGACACCGGCAGCAGCAATAGGTAGTCAAAGTTACAAGAACATGTAGGAGAGAGCAGAACATGTATGGAGAATGATCTTCCATTTGCACAGGGCTAGGCACGACTCCACCTTAGGATGACTACTCCTCCCTGTCGCTGCACCACCACTGAGAGGCAGCATCTACATCCAACGGATGGGGGAGGGTGCGCCAGAGTTCTCTCTTTTGTCCAGGGCACTGAAATATTTAGCGATGGCTCTGTCTCCTATGGTAACTATTTAAAAAGAATTCACACAGTGGGGAGAGGCTGAAGCAGAGGAAGATATTGCAGACAAAAATCTATATATTCCAAATAATGGACAATGTTTAATATAGGCTATTAAGTTAAATGATGTAGCAGAATAAGTTATTTAGCATATCATGATTGTTCCTCATTACAGATCCCCCCCGTGAAATATATACATAAAGGATAATGGAAAAACAATTAGGATGGTCACAGGCGTTATCAATATATCAGTGAAATAATTCACTGTAAATCTTATATTCCATGACATCTAAAGTTCTACAGCGTCCGTTCTGTCACAGATTTAATTTTGAATAAGAAATGATAACATCGTTCTGGAAGAACAAAGGAGAAAGTTTTTCATGTCAGGTAAAAGTATAACTGCCAGAGTAAACATATCAACCTCGTTCTTATCCCTCTCTACGTTTGATATGATAAAATCAGCCAAATTGTTCACCTTCATCGTTCTGTAACCTTTTCTGCTTTGTATCCTAGCAGACATCACTTAAGAATCCAGTTAAGTTTTCGGTGTTAGAAAGGAGAAGGGATAAGTAAGAGCCATTGAATTTAATCTGGCAGAATTCAGCCTGTTTTAGTCACTAAGTGCTTGTCTGGAATAAAAATAAATGGACATAGAACACTTCAGAAGATCGCTCAATCATGGTGAGAGTGTAACAAGCGAAGTGTTCCTTAATATCGGTGTCAGAACAAATATAATTCATGGGTGCTGAGCTTTCTGCTTTCTTCACCAAATGAATCTTTAACATCTGCAAAAATTATTTTGCTTTTTCTGGAAGCCGTAAATCTAGGGCGTAATATAGCCTGGCACCGCCGGGCATTAGTTGGACCAATGGAAGGGAAAGGTGGTGGAGGTCTGTGTCCTCAGGTGATCTAAACATATAAAGTAATGGCCTCGGGAGTTCTAAATCCAGTATTTTCCGACACTCGAATTGCTAGTCAGAGAGCAGCCGCTACACCGTAAATCAGTCATTTGTGGTCTTGTTTAACAAAGTGGTCACAAATGGCAGTGCGCTGTCAATATATATATATATATATATATATATATATCGATATGCTTCGCACAATGGCCTAGTGGTTAGCACTTCTGCCTCACAGCACTGGGATCATGAGTTCAATTCCCGACCATGGCCTTATCTGTGTGGGGTTTGTATGTTCTCCCCGTCTTTGTGTGGGTTTCCTCCCGGTGCTCCATTTTCCTCCCACACTCCAAAAACATACTAGTAGATTAATTGGCTGCTATCAAAATTGAATGAGTTCTCTGTACAGCGCTGTGTAATTAGTGGCGCTATATAAATAACTGATGATGATGATTCCTCCGTCCCATTAAATTAAAACTGCCTTATTCTCCAAACCTAACACATGACAATTGTGTGATTTTGGAGTATGTGATAAAGCCACCGACTCGTTTATTGAACGCAAACATAACATAGACGAATGCAACACATTGGATGGGATCCCCAAAGCCATCAACATTTCACAACCGGAAACAACCATGTCACACCTAGCCATGAGTACCAGTGCAAACGGGTCATGGTTCAATACAAACACCTGTTGGGTGAGGCGACACCAAGTAAATTAATTCCTGTACCAATATAGGTAATTATCCACTGTTGCACTACACTGCCAATACCTTCTTCTTTGACTACACTGCAGTTCCACAGACCATTCTGCCAGTAATGTATCCTCCCTTAAACCTGTCCTGTGACCGCTCAGCCTAGCTTTACGTTGTTTCGTCTGAGCTCACTCGATGTCTAATTTAATGTCATTATCGGACACTTGTCTGGTTAAATTAAATGTGCAAAATGTACCGTTGGCATCGGGTAACTTTGGTATGTTTAATGAAAGTATGACCCATAAAATCTGTGCATAATATTGTAATGCAATTTTTTCACAGGATGGATTGATGAATAATCATATCACCATCTTATATGGTGATCGGTTCTGATAAGATAATCAGAAGATTAATAATATAAGCACACTTATTTGCACTAAACATATTACTTGTTGGATTAGCTTGTTACGTGTTCGTCTCTTGGGAGTTTACCAATCAAATAGATCACATGTCATTAGTAAAATGTGGTCATTTAAGGGCTGGATTGAAAGGGGAGGTTCCTCTGCTGCTAGGTAGTGCGTCACATCCCAGCTCTGATACCTCACATGTGGGTAAGGAGTTCTCCTTTATACTAGAACATAACCTCACATTTTCAGCTATGGTGACAAAAAAGCAATGAAGGGGGGGGGGGGGGGGAACCTAACTCATCGACATCAACATTAAAATATTTTAACATTTCAGTGTGGTAAGCTAGTATTGCTAGGACTTTCAGATGATGTGATAGGAATAGGCTCATCTGTCTGCTGGTCTGGCAACTACCTCAGTTCCCCCAGGGGAGGGATACCATATTAGAGGTACTTGCTGTTAGACATCATTCATGAGATGGCTTTTACCAATAAATAAGCCACTAAGGGGTATATTTACTAAACTGCGGGTTTGAAAAAGTGGAGATGTTGCCTACAGCAACC
This sequence comes from Mixophyes fleayi, assembly GCF_038048845.1. NCBI lineage: Eukaryota > Metazoa > Chordata > Amphibia > Anura > Limnodynastidae > Mixophyes > Mixophyes fleayi. Next base: position 204,317,407 of record NC_134407.1, on the reverse strand, counting down.
AATCAGACTCTAGCTGTCATTTTGTAGAAAGCAATAGATATATGATAGCTAGAATCTGATTGGTTGCTATAGGCAACACCTCCACTTTTTCAAACCCGCAGTTTAGTAAATCTAGCCGAAAGAGTCATTTGATAATATGTGGTTCCTGAGTTCTTTGGAAACACCCCTGTAAAAGCAATCTGCCTTAGTTTTGCTGGTGGGCAGATGCTTTGGAAATTGTGTAGGGTGGAACCAGTAAAAACATCACATCAATGCCCAAGTTACTCCCTCTTTTATTAACTTCAAATGTTCCGATTTTCTCCTAATATATTACTGGACTGTCTTTCTTACCTGTGATGCTTTTGGGATAAATGATGTGAACCCTCTCGCACAGCAGACAACACCATTGTAAATGTGCCCACTCTACCCCTTTACTTCATATAAGCAATCATGTGCTACAAAATGAGATCTTTTCTCAGCACATAGCAAGGAATGCCCTCGATCTGCCCAATGCCTTTAAGTAGCTGGTGCCACCTTGGCTTGCAGGTCTATGCACTTCCCCATAAAACTGGTCACACCACGTAGACATGTGACACAAAAGAGCGTTTGTGCTGTGGTTCGTAAATTATCCTTCTGCAAAGTTATTTCCTAACATTTATCTGCAAATTTGTTTTAAACGAAAGCAATTAATCGGAAAAAAAAAACTTTTATCTGTGTACTAAATCATACCAAGCAATCAGCAAATATTTCTTATCTGTGTACAGCTTTAGTGGAAATTGGCTCCTAAAAGCAATGTTACTAACTTACCCTGACTGTCATTACTAGACTTGGATTCAATTAGGAGCTGATCATTACACAGGAAACTGTCATCAGAAGTCTTATTTCTTGGGAAGGGATAAGTCATTTAACCCAGTGTCGTCTCAGAATACATGTTTGCAATGTCTTGGTATTTGGCTTAGTGTGGATGATATGTATGTGTTGGTGCCTAGAAACAGCAGCTGGTATTTATTGGCAGTACCGAATAGACGTAATCATGCAGCGAATATGTCTCTACGTGTCCAGAGAAATCATTAAATTGTTTCATGCACTGTAACTGACAATCTGTTCCTAGACTATAAGACTCATTTCTCACCAATCTGTATTTTATGTAGTGACCTCATCAACATTCATGTCTCATTCCTTCAAGACTGCTCCGAAGTAAGGACTATATGGAACATGGGACAGGGAACTGATAGACCATAACATAGGCAAACCAAGAGGGGGGGGGGTTCCTAGTGCCTGGAAAACCCCCCTGCAAGCCTGGGGCACTGTATAATTGAGGTAGATGGACCCTGCCCCTGCTTCACACAGCTCTGCTTGAAAAGGGAGAGCTGCGTGCACCTAACAGTAGCGCATGCATCATTGCCCATGTATATTATGGGGATAGGAGGAGTTGGAGAGCAGCCAAGCACTGTCTAATATTATAGCCACATCCCCATGCATACTTGTCACGCCCCATGGTGTGGAAACCCCCCTCTACAAATCCTGCGTTTGCCCCTGCATAATCCTCTTGAGTGAAGTCATCAAACTGTTGTCTTTGCTGTTAATGTGTTAAATAATATTATACTATTCCCCACAAAATAAAATGGGGCATGTGTCAAGGTGAGGTTTATCCAACCTGTTTCAGTTATTATAAATGCCCGAACTGTGTTTCTAGGCTAGGTAAGAGCAATATTTTCATCTAATTCCGCATATAGGTATGGAGTTCCAAGGATTTCTCCAGCGGAATTTGTCTTTCAGTATTCCATGTGAAATTCTCTCCATCATTTCTATCTGCCTAGAAGTATCCCTATCATTTTTGCTCCCTTATTATACCACACACCTCAGAGCAGAATGAATTGAAAATGTCTTTGCATATAGAGCAGTGATCCGAAGCACTTTGTTTTTGGAGCACAGCAGTGATGTATTTGATATTTAGTTATTACACACAAAGCAGCTCTGCCGAAAAATTGAGCAGAGATGATCTCTGCCACTTCAGAGCGGTCAGGGAACTATGTGGCACCGAAGAGGAGAGAGAGTGGTACATGCGCCCAATGCTAATGATTAATCTTATCATCCTGCGTGCATCCATTTTCAGGCAGGTGGCATTAAGGTGAAGAGCAGAGAAGATAGATAAACTGCCAGTGCGGGCTCAGCTGTCTCAGGACTCAGGGGTAAGTATTGCTGCCTGTACTACTTTACTACCTCACTCACCCCTCTTACCACTCACCAAATACACCCCCCACCAAATGAAATACCCCTCACTCATCCATCAATGCGGTAAACTTACCCAGTACTATTCACAGACACCATCTCTCACTCACTGAAATAGCCCTTGTACACCACCACTCCCTGTTACCACACCTTACCCAATATATCCCCCACTCGCCACCAATCCCTGGCACCGTATCTCACCCAATGAAATACATATAAAACTCCAACACACTCTGCACCATCCCTAACCCAATGACATACCACTTACTCACCACCACTCCCCGGCACCGTATCTCACCCAATGACATACCACTTACTCACCACCACTCCCCGGCACCTTCTGCTCTTTTTTCCTTTGAGTTTTATTTAGTGATAGACAATTTCTTATGTGGAAATGGTCATGCGAATATTCATTGGGTAATACGTAAACAAATTGTTGTTGTTGTTGTTCCTAAACGCTTCTACTTCTAATAATATCACTTACAGTTGAATGTGGAATATCCAGCAGGGATGGAATTTCACAAACCGTCTTATTACAAAGGTGGCGTCCTATCACAGTACCACGCTTGAAGTCACACAAATACACAAAGTATACACAAATATTTGCAAATGAAGACTGTATGGCTAAGTGCTTGATTTTATACACCTCTGGCAATGGTCTGAAACACCTCAATTAAACAATTAACAGGTGTGGCCAAATACTTTTGTCCATATGGTGTATATATATACTGTAGTATATATATATATATATATATATATATATATATATATATATACAAGTTAACCCGTGCATGATACTCATGCATTCTAGTCAAATCAAGCTACTTAAGGTGTTAAAAAGGTTCTTGTCATGCATTTGGGCCATAGCCCAGGCCTCAACCACCAACCACTCCCCACTGTCACCCCCGGCAACCACCAACCACTCCCAACTATCACTTCTCCTTCAAGAAATATATATATATATTTTTAAAATCTTTATAAACACTTTTAACAATTAACAAATTAAATTAACAAATTAAAAACATCTTAGTATACCAAATTTCAGCCCTTTCTGAATTTTTTTTCCACACACACTAAGAATTTAGTAGCTCAGTGTATAACTCCGCCCAGCAGGTGGCGCTGCAGCTTGGTTTTATTTTTTCCACACACACACAGACAGACTAACACACGCCACTAGACATTTAGATTATAGATATATATATATATATATATATATATATATTTCAAAGGCCAGAAGCCATGCACTCTAGCTATAACAAAATGTACTTTACTCTGAAAAAGGTGTTTATTCCAAATATCTGCAACGTTTCCGTTACATTTCCAGAACTTTCCTCAGGGATGTGATTTTGAACTATGACTTACCCGCCTATGTTTTGTTGAACATTTACAGAAGAAAGTATATATTAAGCTCAAATTATATGTTTTCACTTTCCAATTGCTATAATTCAGTAAAGATAGCTGAAATGTGTTTCGTCAAATGTCTATCCAAGTATATAAAGTATGCATACGGTACATGTCTGTGTCCGTAGACTTACCTCCACACACGTATGTATATAAATACATAAATGGGTGGTCTTCCTAAAATGTAGCATCAATGAATGACCCTTCGATTATGCTGCAGAAATAAACACTGTGACATCTCTATCATATAGTTTTATCACTACATGTATACGTTAAGAAGACCTTCTAAGAAACTAAGGAATTTTCAAATAGGTTACATGCAAATATTTAAAGTGTTTCTCTGTCCTGGAATTCTGGGGTTTGTGAAGTTCCACAGAATGTTTGCTCAGATAGAAGCCAAGTTTTTAAATATTTGCAGACTGTTATTATCAGTAAATTTAGTGACCCTTTTGCAAAAACAATGACGTACTATATATTTTTACACGTCTCAGTCATTTTCTGTTAAAAAGAGACTTCTAAAACCTCATTCTTCAGTGTTGTGACCACAGACTGTTTTCATTCTCTTTAGTAAGAAACTTTCAATGAGGCTTAAAAATATATAACATAATGTAATATAAATAACAATATATTATTGTTTAATGTTGGCCCAAATTGTTGATCTTGTCACTACTCTTTTTATACACGTTGTATTTTATTTGTAAAGGAGAACCAAACTTTTAAAACAGATTTGCAGTGTTTCAGGTACAGTTTTTACAGTAGTTACCATTGAACATAAGCCTGGCTTATTATTATTATTATTAATTTTTATTTATAGGGCGCCACTAGGTATCCGTAGCGCCGTACAGGGACAGACAGTATCCCAGTACAGGGTGAGACAGCACGGTACAGTTAACAAAAAACACAGCAACTCGGAAGCTCAAAGTACAGCTAGATAACAAGTGAGAGCCCCAGCAGGGTAGAGAGAGTAGAAAGAGGGGTTAGAAGGGCAGAAGGACATCACGGAAGAGGCTGAGTAGCTGGAGAGCAGAGTTATAAGTGGTGGAGAACAGGAGGAGAGGTGGCCCTGCTCTAAGGAGCGTACAATCTAAGGGGAGGGTTGGACGGACAGAGACACAAGGGTTTTAGGAGGAAAGGGGGAGAACGGAGGCTGAGACGGGGAAGGGGGAAGAGCGGGGGAGAGGAGAACGACAAGGAGGGAGGTAAGTGGGAGACTGGAAGGAGGGTAGTTAAGTGGGAGACTCGAAGGCTTTTAAGAAAAGGTGGGTTTTTATACCTATTATTAGACAAACAGAGGAAAGTTTGTGGTAGAGGAAAAGGTAGGGAATTAACTGAAAGAGTAAGTAAAGCCACTATTTGTCATTAGCATGGTGTACAAATGGGTGTTTATTACTGCATATATTACTTGACTCAATAATATAGTTGATTTAAGTAAACAATATGCCTATGGCACTTTGCAACACAGAGGGGGGTGTTTCTCCAAGGTCTGAATAAAGGTTCTGGCCACCAAAGGCTAATAACAGCCTACCCTTAGCCGCACCGACAGGAAGCTAACAGCAAGCGGATTTGCTGTCAGCAGCCTCTCTGCTATATTATTTGTTGGGGCTGCCCCCTTTAGACTGAAAAGCCTACCACCCATAATTAATAATAATAAAAAAAAAGGTAAAATAAATATTAAATGTCGGCGGAGGTAGTGTATATCGGACACTAGACGTGCTCCACTACCTTTGCACTAGACCACCGGGGATTGGGCTAACAGGTAAACTAGGAGACGGAGTGTATCGCTCCCATTCTAACAATATGAAGACAAGAATAATGCAGTGTGGTTAACAAGCTGTAGTTAACCCTTTAATTATAGTAGTACATCCGGTGCATGAAAATGTAGAATACGGCGTAGATTTACTAAAGAGCGGCTAATTTACAAAAGGACAAACAGCCTTAGAAGCACAATTTCACACAGCACTGCATTACAGATCCCGATCCTGATTTTTAATATAACAGTACAAAGCGTCAGATTTACTAAGCTGCTGTTTGAGAAAACCACCAGGGATATTGCCAGCGAAGCAGCCAGAATAAAAGAAGTGATTGTGAGAGCTATCTTATCATTCAGAACCTAAGAGGAGGCAGCATTGACTTATAAGTTATGGGGGAAATTATTATTGATTGATTATGGGGATAAAATGAATTTATAATTAACTTATGGTAGCAAATTTTTGAAATTATATTAAGCAACAAAATTATTATTCATTATATTAAGAGAGCAATATTATTTAATTGCTTATGGGGGCTTTGATTATAAATGATGGGGTAACACTTATTTCATGATGGAGGCGCCATTTATACTACATATTTGTGGCGCTACTCAGCAACACCTATGTATACATCTTTTCACCATGTACAATGTACAACCCTTTGTGAAGTACATTCTACATGGCCGCATAGTTACATTACCCCCTTAAGAGCAGCGTTAACAGCGTTGCCTATGTCAGTGACGTCATCAAGTCCCGCCGGCATCTTCTTTCTTCGGGATCGCTTCGAGTCGCTTCACAGAAGAGTCGTGATGGATTCTCGTCGGGAACCAGCCGTCCGGACTCAAGATGTCGTGGTAAGGCTTGTCGGTGCAATCAGCACCGTTATTCCGTACCCCACCCCTAGAAAGAATAGTTTCTCAATAGAGGTTGTAGTTGCCAGTACAGACTGGAAGTTGAAACATACATTAGAGAGATGTAATGATCTCAATCTTAAAAGACAATTAAGGTTTACATAGGATGAGAGTTTAATAGGGGCAAATTACTCATAATAGGATTAGCATGTGATCTATGTTTTTCCACTTTCTGGTGACTATGGTGTGACTCACCAGTCTCCCAGGGACAGTGATGAAACCGAAACACTGCAATGTATCCCTGAATCTGGAATAGGAATCATTCTTAAATAATTGTTGTTTCCTACTTAACAGCAACTTGTTTTACTTTTTTCTCCCCTGATGTTTTAGAAATATAGGTAACCCATCCAGCTCAATCTAGTTTGCAATTTTGCAGAACTCCGTGATATTCAATGCATGCCATCCATAGTGTTCTAAGGCAAAAAAAATCTTTCTTCCACAATCAAATGTGGTTATCCAAGGCGCAATGGTTTATTGAGGGAATGTGGGAAATGAATTGGAGTATAGTGCAAGAGTATAGCACCTAAGCACAGTGTGAGGCACTGTGGTAAGATTTGTGTACAGAGCAAATGTTTAAATATATAGCTAAATGAAGGCAGGAGTATATCATAAGTATATCAATACATGGTAGGAATGACTTATAATATAGATACAGTAAACGTTTGATAATCAGAATACCTACAAGCAGGGCCGGACTGGGACTAAAAATCAGCCCTGGCATTTAAAGCACACAGGCCCACGTGGGCTCCATGCACCATATTGTTGCACACTGATGCTGGCGCAGTACAACATGATGTAGTATGAGTGTGTGTGGGGGGGGGGGGGGTATTTATTGCTGTAATTGGTACTAAATAATGTATTGCTCATGGTTTATTAGCACCCCAATTACATCAATAAACACCATGACAATACATTATTAGTACCCAAATTACAGCAATAAATAACCCCCCACACACACTCATACTACATCAATCACCCCCACATTATAGCAACCGGCATCACCCCCCACATTACAGCATCACTCCCCACATTACAGCGTCCAGCATCACCCACCACATTACAGCGTCCAGCATCACTCCCCACATTACAGCGTCCAGCATCACCCCCCACATTAGCAGCAACACAGCATCACCCCCCACATTACAGCGTCCAGCATCACCCCACACATTACAGAGTCCAGCATCACCCCCACACATTACAGAGTCCAGCATCACCCCCCACATTACAGAGTCCAGCAATCACCCCCCCACATTAACAGCGTCCAGCATCACCCCCCCACATTACAGCAACCGGCATCACCCCCCACATTACAGCGTCCAGCATCACCCCCCACATTACAGCAACCGGCATCACCCCCCACATTACAGCGTCCAGCGTCACCCCCCACATTACAAGCAACCGGCATCACCTCCCAACATTACAGCAACCGGCATCACCTCCCACATTACAGCAACCGGCATCACCCCCACATTATAGCCAATACCCTCTCCTACTTATTAGCAATACTAAGCACCAAACACACTACAACATTGCCACCAGCACGCCACCCCATACTACAGCAATACCACCAATTATACAGACGCCACTGTAGGAAACAATGTTTTGCTTTTTTCAAATCTCCACAAAAATAGCAACTACGAACAGAGTACTTACACACACATATAGGTAACAGGTACCCTTTTCCCCTCAATGAGATAGTAATGGCAGAATTTTCATGAATCATTCCACATGAAATAAAACTAACATATATCTAAAAAAAACATAACTATTGAATGATCAGTTGAACCCACACGGCCCGCATTAAAAGTATTTCCATCTACAGCAAAATGTCAGAGAAAAATATTTTTGTTTTACTACAGTAATTGGATATGCGTCTTTTCTATTCATTTTAAATAACACAGTATATAATTTAAGGGGGATAAAGTGGGTGAGAAATAATTGGATGTGACCCATCATGATCCCAATCAGTGTTGATTAGATAGGAAACATTTAGATTATTTACCTGGAGACGTCTACCCCATTGACTCACAGGCAGGGCTGGACAAGAGGAATTTTGTGGGCCCTGATACAGCAACTTCTTTGGGCTCCCATCATATTCAACAATGAAAAACTTGCCTTTGGCAGAAGTTCATATGATGCCACACCGTAGTGGGCCCAGTTCATATTATGCCACATCGTAGTGCCCCAAAGTCATATTATGCCACATAGTATTACCCTCAATTCATATTCGGTCATGCAGAAGTGCCCACAAATCATATTATGGCATAGTAGTGCCCCCAAAACATATACCATACAGTAGTGCCCACAAATCATATTATGTCACAACAGTGCCTCCAAATCCATATTATGCCACAATAGTGACCCCAAATAACATTATGCCATAGTAGTGCCCCCAAATCATTAGTAGAGCTCAGACAAAAACTCATTCACAAATAAAAATTGGTACAGCATATCAGATTCTGAGTGTGAGTCCCAAGAGCAGCTTAATACATCATTACAATGCAAACAAAAATAGATAAATTGACATAATTACAGATAAAATTTATGACAAGCAATGTTTTTTCCTCTTAATTAAAATCTCTGTACAGATAATATGCAAAAAACATTACAGCGCAATAATGAGCAATACATAGTGTTAAACATTATTGGATACGCTGTAGTGTTCCCAGTTCAAAAAAGGATGGTTAAAAAACATATTCCACATGAGAAAATATATGAACTTACCTGATTATGGCATCCTGTGTTCTGTTCTCCTAGTGGGCGCGCTGGGCGAGGAGGGATCAGCAGCTGTCAGCTCACACAGGCAGTCGGGGAGCAGGAATAGAGGGCAGTGGTCGAAGCAGAAATTTAGGAGTGGGGGTATAGAAAATATAAGTGAATGGAGTATGAAGGCTTGATTTTTTATTTTTTTTTAACACTTGTCCCCTCTGTGCATTTCCATTCTTCATTACTACTTGTGTTTTACGATGGATGCATCCCTGACATTCCCATTCTTAAGATGTCCTCTCCCTTTACACTTTCTTTTACCTATGCCCTCATGCACCATCTTCTCCTTAACCCCCTGCACCACCTTCTCCGCTGTCTCTCACACATCTTCCTGCACCCTCTACCCCCCCGGCTCTCTCACTCCTCTTCCTGCACTCCCCTACCACACTGGCATCTCTCACCCCCTCTCCCAGAACCCCCTTCCCCTTTGGCTCTCTTCACCCCCTCTCCCAGCACCCCCTTCCCCTTTGGCTCTCTCACCCCCTCTCCCAGCACCCCCTTCCCCTTTGGCTCTCTCACCCCCTCTCCCAGAACCCCCTTCCCCTTTGGCTCTCTCACCCCCTCTCCCAGCACCCCCTGGCTCTCTCACCCCCTCTCCCAGAACCCCCTTCCCCTTTGGCTCTCTCACCCCCTCTCCCAGCACCCCCTGGCTCTCTCATCCCCTCTCCCAGCACCCCCTGGCTCTCTCACCCCCTCTCCCAGCACCCCCTCTCCCTCTTGGCTCTCTCACCCCCCTTTCCCCAGCACCCCCTTCGGCTCTCTCACCCCCTCTCCAGCACCCCCTGGCTCTCACCCCCTCTCCAGCACCCACTCTCCCAGCACTCCCTGGCTCTCTCACCCCTTCTCCTAGCACCCCCCTGGCTCTCTCACCCCTCTCACAGCACCTCTTCCCCCTTTGGCTCTCTCACCCCCTTCGGCTCTCTCACCCCCTTTCCCAGCACCCCCTTTGGCTCTCTCCACCCCCCTCTCCCAGCACCCCCTGGCTCTCACCCCCTCTCCCAGCACCCCCTTCAGCTCTCTCACCCCCTCTCCCAGCACCCCCTTCAGCTCTCTCACCCCCTCTCCCAGCACCCCCTTCAGCTCTCTCTCCCTTTCCCAGAACCCCCCTTTAGCTCTCTCTCCCCCTTTCCCAGCACCCCCTTCGGCTTTCACCTCCTTTCCCAGCACCCCCTTCGGCTCTCTCACCCCCTCTCCCAGCATGCCCTGGCTCTCACACCCCTCTCCCAGCACCCCCTTTGGCTCTCTCACCCCCTCTCCCAGCACCCCCTTCGGCTCTCTCACCCCCTCGCCCAGCACCCCCTGGCTCTCACCCCCCTCTCCCAGCATGCCCTGGCTCTCACCCTCTCTCCCTGCACCCCCTTCGCTCTCTCACCACACCCCCTGGCTCTCACCCCCTTTCCCAGCACCCCGGGCTCTCACCCCTCCCGAAAATCACGGCACCCCCGCGACCCCCCCCCTCCCGAAAATCGCGGCACCCCGCGACCCCCCCTAAAATCGCGGGCACCCCCCCCCGAAAATCGCGGCACCCCCGCGACCCCCCTCCCCCCCGGGGGAAAATCGCGGCACCCCCCCTCTTCAGTAAAAGAAAAAACAAATTAAAAAAAAAAGTAAACTCACCAGTGTAACTGGCTGCACAGCATAACGGGGGAGGGAGCTGGGGAGCGCGCAGCAGAGGTGGCTGGTTCCTGGGGAACCAGCCACCAAGAAGACAGGGGGAGTCGGGCCGGCCCATATAGCCATCGGCCCTTCTGGCATTTGCCAGAAGTGCCAGATGGCCAGTCCGGCCCTGCCTACAAGTACTCGGGGTAATTTGCATAGTATGCAGAGTAGCAGGTGTCTTAAAGCAGGCAGCATAGTACGAATATTGCGTTCTTTTACATATGCTTAAAGCAGATCATTCGGTTCTGGGATTTATTTTTTAAATACTTTAAAAAACAACAACAACAAAAAGCGTAGCCCTGTCCCCATGGGTAAATCAGCTTTAGTGATCGGTGGGAAAGAAGAACGCATGGAGTTTCCCCCATAAAATACAAATACCAGCACTAGGTTATGCCAGCCAGGGCTGGTGACACTATAGCAGGTAAACCTGCAGCATGGGGTCCCCTTAGACTAGTGACAGCACAGTACTTGGGTTATTCGGACACCCCTGGTACGGTGGGTGGGGGTTAACTGGCAAAATTAAGGATTAGGGATTACACTTTTTACAAGCTGGGTTACTGATCCCAGCTAGCTCTGGCTGCCTTAAAGTGTTTGGGTATGCTGGTGCTTGTAGTACTATGAGTGCCAGCAAAACCCATGGCTGCCAGGGCATGCTGTCACTTGTAGAACTACAAGAGGCCATATGCTCAGTCATCCAGAGCCCACTGGGACATGTAGAGCACATTGAAAATATGCTTAAAACTAGGGGTGTGCACCGGCCACTTTTCGCGTTTTTGGGTTCTGATTACCTTTAGGTTTTGGGTTCTAAGGGGTTTTGCCAAAACACCCCCCTCAAGGTTTTGGGTTTTGGCTTCTGATTTTTTTTTGTAAAAAGCAATAACAACTGCTAAAATCCAGATTATTATTTTTTTTCACTCCTACGCTATTATTAACCTCAATAACATTCATTTCCACTCATTTCCAGTCTATTCTGAACACCTCACACCTCACAATATTGTTTTTAGGCCAAAAGGTTGCACCGAGGTAGCTGGATGACTAAGCTAAGCGACACAAGTGGGCGGCACAAACACGTGGCCCATCTAGGAGTGGCACTGAAATGGCAGGCAGGATGGCAATTTGAAAAACTAGGCCCCATAGAGCACATAATGCCAAAAAAGAGGTGCAAGATGGAATTGTCCTTGGGTCCTCCCACCCACCCTTATGTTGGGGAAAAAGGACATGCACACTTTAACAAACCAATCATTTCAGCGACAGGGCCTACCAAACTACTGTGGCTGAAATGATTGGCTTGTTTGGGCCCCCACACAAAAAAAGCAATTCATCTCTCCCTGTACAAAGTAAACTGGCTCTACTGAGGCAAGATGTCGTCCTCATCCTCTGATTCCTCGCCCCCTTCAGTGTGTACTTCCTCATCCTCACACATTATCAATTCGTCCGCGCTGGACTCCACAATCACAGGTCCCTCTGTAGTCTCTGGAGGCCATTGCTGGTCTTCATTGAAGAATTGATAATTAATTTTGATGAACATCATCTTCTCCACATTTTGCGGAAGCAACCTCCTTCACTGCTCACTGACCAGGTTCCCCGCTGCACTAAAAACGCGGCAAAGGCTTTAAAAATTATATGCGGCATAGGAGAGTACCACTGGACTGGAGTTATACAGCAGTACCACTGGACTTATACGGCAGGATCAGTGGAGTTATACAGCAGTACCACTGGACTTATACGGCAGGATCAGTGGAGTTATACAGCAGTACTACTGGACTTATACGGCAGGATCAGTGGAGTTATACAGCATTACCACTGGACTTATATGCCAGGATCAGTGGAGTTACACAGCAGTACCACTGGACTTATACGGCAGGATCAGTGAAGTTATACAGCACCACCACTGGACTGAGCAGGACAGAGCACAGGACAGAACCACTGGACTGAGCAGGACAGAGCACAGGACACCACCACTGGACTAAGCAGGACAGAGCACAGGACAGCACCACTACACTGAGCAGGACAGAGCACAGGACACCACCACTGGACTGAGCAGGACAGAGCACAGGACAGCACCACTGGAATAAGCAGGACAGAGGACACCACAAACACACCCTCCCTCTTCCCTCTCCAATGCCCGAGTGAAGATGGCGGCGGCAAGCGGGGACTAATATGAATCCGGATCTCGCGAGATCCGACGGCGGGACGATGATGTTTTGCCTCGTTCTGAGTTTTGTGTCGGGCGGGAATCGGGCGGGAATCCCCGAACAGTGCTCGGATCGGGCTCAGATCGGCACTGTTCGGGGGTGTTCGGATTTGACAAATCCGGACCCGCTCATCTCTACTTAAAACACACACAAACTGTGATTAAAAAAACAGTTATTGTAAATACCACCCCCCACACACACACACACACACACACATACACACAAACCTCTTTAACCATGTGATTGCTCACCCAGTTCCTGGGGATCAGGTGGTCCTCTTTTTGGGGTCCAGTAAGGGTAATAAAAAAAAACACTTATATGATAACGAGAGACTTGCTCGTTAACAAGCCACGCTGAGAATGGCTGCTGCAATACTTTGCATTCATATTTATACAGTGGGAATTTTTCAAGCTCTCAGGTCAGACGGATTTCAGGCCTGTGATGACCGGCCATGGTCCTAAATAGAACTTTCCCCAGAACTTTGAACTTCAGGTGAATTAACTTTTATCTTACAGTGTGTCTCTAATACTGACTGAGTTGTATCAGGCGGTAGCCATTTTACTGAAGACCAAAATGCACTGAGGCCTAGGTAAATAGCTCACCCATCATCATCATCACCATTTATTTATATAGCGCCACTGATTCCGCAGCGCTGTACAGAGAACTCACTCACATCAGTCCCTGCCCCATTGGAGCTTACAGTGTAAATTCCCTAATATAGACACACACTCACAGACAGACAGACTCATACAGACAGGTAGAGACTAGGGTCAATTTTGATAGCAGCCAATTAACCTACCAGTATGTTTTTGGAGTGTGGGAGGAAACCGGAGAAAACCCATGCAAACACAGGGAGAACATACAAACTCCACACAGATAAGGCCATGGTTGGGAATTGAACTCATGACCCCAGTGCTGTGAGGCAGAAGTGCTACCACTACGCCACCGTGCTGCCTCACTTGTCTCGAAATATCTCCCTACTCGACACCTCCGTTCTGCACAAGATCTACGTCTCTTCTCCACTCTCATCACATCCTCCCATTCTCGGTTACAGGATTTTTTCCGGGCTGCACCCACTTTGTGGAATTCTCTCCCACGCACAGTAAGACTTTTCTCTAGTCTTTAAACCTTCAAGCGTTCACTGAAAACCCACCTCTTCAGACAAGGTTATGATATTCCTCAACCATCATCTTAATTTCTCTAGATTACCCTATTACCACCCTCTACACAGCTAACACAAGACAACAACCCTCTTACCAACATTGCCACACACACAGCACACTCAATACTTTTACCTTTGCAGTCTAGCTGGTCCATTGTGCAATATGATGTAGCACGTGCCCTTGTGTTTCTAACTCCCATGGTCCCATAGATTGTAAGCTTTCGAGCAGGGTTCTCTTACCTCTCTGTCTGTATGTATTACCCAGTATTGTCTTATCAATGTTTTTTCCCAATTGTAAAGCGCTACAGAATTTGCTGGCGCTATATAAATAAATGTTGATGGCTTTGGCATCAACATTTATGGCTTTGGCATTGGAGATAATCTTGTTTGTGACATTTAATCAGCAAGTGATGAGTTAGCCTTGAATGAGTTAGAATTAGTTAGTGGGGAAAAGTGCTGGTCTGACATACCGTCCTAAACCACTGTAAAAAAAATATACATTTTCTCAGTAAAGATATATTGACTATAATCTCCAGTATATTATTGCATATTTCTCAATAAAAATATTGATATATGTGCTCATATTCGTCTCCTACTCTCTAATTTGTAATTTCTCTCAGCTTTCACCTCTCACTGTGTCAGTTATTGTCCCCATTTCACTTGTCCTCAAAACACTGCTTAAATGATACGCGTACCTGCCGCTAGTTCATATCAACCAACTGTCCTGGAATATTGGCAATTATCACCTGCACCCTCAGCAAATGAGGACATCTGTCCTGGAATATAGGCAATTTCCCCCTGCACCCTCAGCAAATCAGGACAACTGTCCTGCCTAAATCGGGACAGTTGGGAGGTATGCTTAAACTGTGGTTTAAAAACACATTTTCTGATTTGTGGGGCACTACAATTATATTATAGCAGCAATACCACATACAAGGTTTTATTTTCTTCTTTAAATAGCAAGTTAAGAGCATTTAAAGAATGCATGTTTTCTTAGCTGTACTTACAGATCATTATCTCCTTTTAAAAATCTCTCTGGAGGGCAGAAAGTATGTCTGCCAGTCATACACAGAATCACAGCTCTCAGCCTGTCATGTGAAGACGGAGGAGAGATGATTTTTGAGTGTATAGAGCATACATCAATAGCAATCTGAAGAAGCAAACCAAGGAAAATTGTAAATGCCAAGGTTTGTCTTATAGCCTGCGACAGTGATTTATGTTTAAAAATCCCACTCCTCATTTTGTCATGGGACTGCTGTAATATGTACAGCTATTATATATAAAATATATTATTAGTAATTAATTGATTATGCTTTATCACTATTAATAATATAATTCTACATTATATTATAATATTATAATTACATATATATTAGGCAATGTTATTGCAAGACCAATTAAGAGCATAATGTGTTACATCTCTATTGATCATATTATAATATATTTTTAGATGACAGTGCTGGTTCTTTATTAAAGTACGTGCTTTGTAAAGCTTTTTGACAGGCTGTGTATTTTGAGTGTTTTTATTCAGGTCACAGAAATCCAAAGTGGCTTTTAATTAGAGATGGGCGGGTCCGGTTCTCCGAGAACCGAACCCACCCGAACTTTGGGTATCCGAGTACCGAGCTGAGCAGCTCGGTACTCTCCCGCCAATTCCGAATCCAAATCGAGGCCGAACGTCATTGTGACGTCGTCGGATCTCGGGACTCGGTTCTCGCGATACTTCAACTTTATAAATACACGCCTCCACAGCAATCCATCGCCATTTGACAGAGGGAGAGAGCAGGGTGTAGTCATAGGCTAATTAGAGCAGGGACAGAGAAAGAATACAATATTGTTCTTGCAATTGCTCTAACCAAAATCGCTAGTGCAGAGAGGAGGATAGAGGTTTATTATTTTTTCTTCATATTTGGCACTCCCCAGCGCTTTTGGGTTGTCCCCCATAATTGTGCATTAATATTTCTGGCTGTCAAAAGTCATATCTGTCAGCAGTATCTACTCAATAAATGTTAGCACTCCTCAGTGTTTTTGGGGTGTCCTCTCTAATTGTGCATTAATATTTCTGGCTGTCAAAAGTCATATCTGTCAGCAGTATCTACTCAATAATTTTAAGCACTCCTCAGTGTTTTTGGGGTGTCCTCTCTAATTGTGCATTAATATTTCTGGCTGTCAAAAGTCATATCTGTCAGCAGTATCTACTCAATAATTTTAAGCACTCCTCAGTGTTTTTGGGGTGTCCTCTCTAATTGTGCATTAATATTTCTGGCTGTCAAAAGTCATATCTGTCAGCAGTATCTACTCAATAAATTTTAGCACTCCTCTGTGTTTTTGGGGTGTCCTCCCTAATTGTGCATTAATATTTCTGGCTGTCAAAAGTCATATCTGTCAGCAGTATCTACTCAATAATTTTAAGCACTCCTCAGTGTTTTTGGGGTGTCCTCTCTAATTGTGCATTAATATTTCTGGCTGTCAAAAGTCATATCTGTCAGCAGTATCTACTCAATAAATTTTAGCACTCCTCTGTGTTTTTGGGGTGTCCTCCCTAATTGTGCATTAATATTTCTGGCTGTCAAAAGTCATATCTGTCAGCAGTATCTACTCAATAATTTTAAGCACTCCTCAGTGTTTTTGGGGTGTCCTCTCTAATTGTGCATTAATATTTCTGGCTGTCAAAAGTCATATCTGTCAGCAGTATCTACTCAATAAATTTTAGCACTCCTCTGTGTTTTTGGGGTGTCCTCCCTAATTGTGCATTAATATTTCTGGCTGTCAAAAGTCATATCTGTCAGCAGTATCTACTCAATAAATGTTAGCACTCCTCAGTGTTTTTGGGGTGTCCTCTCTAATTGTGCATTAATATTTCTGGCTGTCAAAAGTCATATCTGTCAGCAGTATCTACTCAATAATTTTAAGCACTCCTCAGTGTTTTTGGGGTGTCCTCTCTAATTGTGCATTAATATTTCTGGCTGTCAAAAGTCATATCTGTCAGCAGTATCTACTCAATAAATTTTAGCACTCCTCTGTGTTTTTGGGGTGTCCTCCCTAATTGTGCATTAATATTTCTGGCTGTCAAAAGTCATATCTGTCAGCAGTATCTACTCAATAATTTTAAGCACTCCTCAGTGTTTTTGGGGTGTCCTCTCTAATTGTGCATTAATATTTCTGGCTGTCAAAAGTCATATCTGTCAGCAGTATCTACTCAATAAATTTTAGCACTCCTCTGTGTTTTTGGGGTGTCCTCCCTAATTGTGCATTAATATTTCTGGCTGTCAAAAGTCATATCTGTCAGCAGTATCTACTCAATAAATGTTAGCACTCCTCAGTGTTTTTGGGGTGTCCTCTCTAATTGTGCATTAATATTTCTGGCTGTCAAAAGTCATATCTGTCAGCAGTATCTACTCAATAATTTTAAGCACTCCTCAGTGTTTTTGGGGTGTCCTCTCTAATTGTGCATTAATATTTCTGGCTGTCAAAAGTCATATCTGTCAGCAGTATCTACTCAATAAATTTTAGCACTCCTCTGTGTTTTTGGGGTGTCCTCCCTAATTGTGCATTAATATTTCTGGCTGTCAAAAGTCATATCTGTCAGCAGTATCTACTCAATAATTTTAAGCACTCCTCAGTGTTTTTGGGGTGTCCTCTCTAATTGTGCATTAATATTTCTGGCTGTCAAAAGTCATATCTGTCAGCAGTATCTACTCAATAAATTTTAGCACTCCTCTGTGTTTTTGGGGTGTCCTCCCTAATTGTGCATTAATATTTCTGGCTGTCAAAAGTCATATCTGTCAGCAGTATCTACTCAATAAATGTTAGCACTCCTCAGTGTTTTTGGGGTGTCCTCTCTAATTGTGCATTAATATTTCTGGCTGTCAAAAGTCATATCTGTCAGCAGTATCTACGCAATGGATTCAAAGCAGTCCACATATGATCTAAATGAGCAACCAGGTTCTGTCACCAGTCCTGATGTTAGTGTTCCCAGTACGTCATCTGGCCAAGGCGATGTCAAACAACAGAGTGTTTTCAAATTAGTGCAAAAAACAAAAACCAAAAAAAAATTTACTGTATTGAAGCGAAAACGAAGTGTAACTGAGCAAAAGTTAAGTGACGATAAAAAAAAAATTGCAAGCATGCCATTCTACACACGCAGTGGCAAAGAGAGAATGAGGCCTTCACCTTTGGCTATTAGTGGCAGATCCCAAAAAGTTACCCAGCCTACAATTGGTGCACAACTACTGTTACGCGTCAAAGCTGAGCTGCAAGATACCAGTGAGGCATTACAGGAGAATATTTGCTCTGATTCACAAATGACAACAATCCCTGTGGAGAGTCCATCCAACAGTGGGATGTCTAATCGTGAGCATTCTGCTGATGTGTGCCTTAATAGCCCGAGTGTAGCCGGTGATACCCAAATTGAGGATGCCACTTTGGAATTAGAAGAGGATGAGGGGGAGATTTGTGTAGGCGACGAGGGCGCTAATGATGATGTTGATGATTATGATGCAGACAGATACCAAATTGCCTTTCTCAATTTCTATTTATATTCTAGATTATATAACGGCTGAATAGTTTTCTATTTTACTCCTAGTGGAGAGAGGATCTGATGCAGACAGATACCAAACTGCCTTTGTCCATTTCAATTTATATTGTACAGTATATAACGGCTGAATTTATTAGTATTTTATACAAGTGGAGGGGGGCCTAGAGAGACAGAAACCAAACTGGCTTTCTCCATGTCAATTAATATTGTACAGTCTATAACGGCTGGATTTTTTTGTATTTTATACAAGTGGAGGGGGGCCTAGAGAGACAGAAACCAAACTGTCTTTCTCCATGTCAATTAATATTGTACAGTCTATAATGGCTGAATTTTTTAGTATTTTATACAAGTGGAGGGGGGCCTAGAGAGACAGAAACCAAACTGGCTTTCTCCATGTCAATTAATATTGTACAGTCTATAATGGCTGAATTTTTTGGTATTTTATACAAGTGGAGGGGGGCCTTGAGAGACAGAAACCAAACTGGCTTTTTCCATTTCTTTACATATTTAACTATAAGTGTAGGGTGTAATATACATTCAAAGACGATGGCTGCATTGCCAATATGCATAGATGGAGAGGAAGACAATCTGTTTTGTGTGTAGAATAGGCCTACCAATGAAGAATTAAACTGTTTTTTTGGATGATTTATTACCTCAACAATTAGATTACTTGTCTCTAAAACAGTTGGAGCACTAAATTGGGTTAATTTAGGCCCAAAAACATGGATTTTCCCAAAAAATAGCAAAACAAAACCAAACAAAACCAAAACCAAAACCAAAACACGCAATGGCAGTTTTGCAAAACCAAAACCAAAACCAAAACACGATGGTAATCCAGATCCAAAACCGAATCCAAAACCAAAACACGGGGGTCAGTGACCATCTCTACTTTTAATACCTGTAATAACTTAAGTGATCACATCAGAACTGGTTGGTTATAAGCCAAGACATCAGAAATCACAGTTTATACATATTATTTACCATATTTACTTTTACATATGAACATCGCTGTGCAGTATAATTACGTCTGTGTCTTTGCCGTACTGTACTTTAGTCATTTATTGTCATGTGAACACCGTATATTGTATTTCTACCATAAATTTAGAGAATAGCTAGATAAAATCCACAAAAGAATAGAAATGGTATTTTGTACTTTACACCCCTGAAGGGACATTTTTACCCATTATTCAATGTAAACAAAGATGACGAGATTCCCTCTGGACTCTCCAGGCACATGGGCAAGCCGAGTCTATGTGTACATGTCGCTAGCATGGTACTCTGCCCATCCGAGGCTCAGGCCTAGCCAAGAAAAGCATTCCTGAGTGATTTCAACGCTTTAAATTCCATTCCGAAACATTTTCACATGGGACCGTGCTGCGGGAAGGAGATCCTGGGTGTTTCTGAACCTTTTGGAAAGGTTTTCCGATTAAAGAGTTAACCTGCGATTGTTTTAACCTCTCTGGCCGCACTCTATTTTAAGACCCTGCAGATATCCGACTCAGTCATGTCTGGCTGCAGTGCCATGTTTTTAAGCTTTATTGGGATATTTATTAAAGCAATAGAGATGCAACTTTAAAGCAGCAACAAGAGGAGTCGGCTCCAGGACCCATTTACGACAAAGGCCCACCAATCTTAACAACAACTAATAATAATAATTGCCTTAGAAGGAGAAATTCTGCCTAGCAGCAAACCTCATGGAAACTGTTAAAGATGAACCTTCTTTTAAATAGTTGTGGACAGGGGAGGGCTGGCAGACTTTAGCCCGGGGGGCAAGCACAAAGCACTGGCCCATAAGTAGCGGCCCATCCTTAAAGGGTGGTTTTTGGTACAATATATATTTATCTATATACAAAGAGGCTATTTGTGTTGCTTAATCCATATATTTATATATATATATATATATATATATATATATATATATATATATATATATATATATATATATTTATGCCCATGCCCAGAGCTGGATTAAGGCTCTGGGGGGCCTGGGCACTTTAGACGGGGTAACCCCTATGATGTAGCATGGTTATCATTTTAGAGAAAAAATACACAGGCAATACTGTGTGCACCACTGTTAGGTGCACACAGTTCTGCCTTCACGAGCAGTACATGGTGAAGCGGGACATACCTCCCAACTGTCCTAAGCGAAACAGTCACCCAAATTCGGGACTGTCCCACCAGATTCAGGACAGTTGGCAGACTGTCCTGCTCTCTCCTACCTGTTCTTGTCACTGTCACCACTTGTGGCTGCTGGTTACTTTGGCTCTGGATCCTTAAAGGTCCTATTTGGTAAAAAATAAATAAGAAAAATGGGTACATGAAATTTTGAAAACTTCAACAATCCCTGGCATTAAATCAATATATCACCCAAGTTTTATAATTAGGCCCCCCTCTGTCACAGCATCTATAGTCACACATGTCCCCCCTCTGTCCCAACACCTTTAGTCACACATGTCCCCTCTGTCCCAGCACCTTTAGTCACACATGTCCCTCTCTGTCCCAGCACCTTTAGTCACACATGCCCCCTCTGTCCCAGCACCTTTAGTCACACATGTCCCCCTCTGTCCCAGCACCTTTAGTCACACATGTCCCCCTCTGTCCCAGCACTTTTAGTCACACATGTCCCCCTCTGTCCCAGCACCTTTAGTCACACATGTCCCCTCTGTCCCAGCACCTTTAGTCACACATGTATCCCTCCGTCCCAGCACCTTTAGTCACACATGTCCCCCTCTGTCCCAGCACCTTTAGTCACACATGTATCCCTCTGTCCCAGTACCTTTAGTCACACATGTCCCCCTCTGTCCCAGCACCTTTAGTCACACATGTCCCCCTCTGTCCCAGCACCTTTAGTCACACATGTATCCCTCTGTCCCAGCACCTTTAGTCACACATGTCCCCCTCTGTCCCAACACCTTTAGTCACACATGTCCCCCTCTGTCCCAGCACCTTTAGTCACACATGCCCCCCTCTGTCCCAGCACCTTTAGTCACACATGTATCCCTCTGTCCCAGCACCTTTAGTCACACATGTCCCCCTCTGTCCCAACACCTTTAGTCACACATGTATCCCTCCGTCCCAGCACCTTTAGTCACACATATCCCCCTCTGTCCCAGCACCTTTAGTCACACATGTATCCCTCTGTCCCAGCACCTTTAGTCACACATGTCCCCCTCTGTCCCAGCACCTTTAGTCACACATGTCCCCCTCTGTCCCAGCACCTTTAGTCACACATGTCCCCTCTGTCCCAGCACCTTTAGTCACACATGTATCCCTCTGTCCCAGCACCTTTAGTCACACATGTCCCCCTCTGTCCCAGCACCTTTAGTCACACATGTCCCCCTCTGTCCCAGCACCTTTAGTCACACATGTATCCCTCTGTCCCAGCACCTTTAGTCACACATGTCCCCTCTGTCCCAGCACCTTTAGTCACACATGTATCCCTCTGTCCCAGCACCTTTAGTCACACATGTCCCCCTCTGTCCCAGCACCTTTAGTCACACATGTCCCCCTTTGTCCCAGCACCTTTAGTCACACATGTCCCCCTCTGTCCCAGCACCTTTATTCACACATGTCTCCCTCTGTCCCAGCACCTTTAGTCACACATATCCCCTCTGTCCCAGCACCTTTAGTCACACATGTATCCCTCTGTCCCAGCACCTTTACTCACACATGTATCCCTATACCCTGCAGCTTCAATTCCCCCCCCTACACACACTAACTCCCCCTTCCTCTTACCTTTTTGTACACGAGTGGCTCCAGACCATAGAGTTCCAGCAGCCCCGCCTACACTTTATACCATGTGACCACGGAGGTCACATGACCTGGTGATGTAGTTGTTACTGAGATGCGATGGAGACAGCCTGTGCGGTCTGTGCAGGGGCTGTCACATCGCAGAGTACTCACTGCAGCTGGATCATTCATTCACAGAATACATTCTGTGAATGGATGATGCCCCTGCAGTGAGTACTCTGCGATGTGACAGCCCCTGCACAGACCGCACAGGCTGTCTCCATCGCATTAACACTGGACCACCAGGCGGCCCAAAATACTGTTATGATGTCCGGCCCAGGTGCCATCTGCCCCCCTGCCCCCCGGGCCAGCCCGCCCCTGGTTGTGGATTTAAAACGTGGTCTTTTTTACAATGGGAAAGTTTACTTAGGACTTTTGAAGGATCAAGGGGTCACACCAGGACTGTTCCTACCATAAAGCAAGGTGAGACCTCATCTCAGGTGGCGAAATTCTTCCGGCAGCCAAGAGGAAGTTCTCGCCCCTGAATACTTTCTCTTCCCCTCCTGCACGTCAATTGCCTGCAGCAATTACCACCTTCCTCCTACATTGACTCTATAAATAGGTGCCCGGTAAAAGGAAGGGAAGATACTTCTCCTTACTCCTCTCTGTCTCCTTCATTGCTGCTGTCAGTGACCGCACACAAGGAAGTGCCCAGAGATATGTGTCGTCTCACAGTCATGGGGGGAATGCAGGGTGAAGGCGTGCCACTAGCATAGGGGCTTTTAAAGCGTAGAATGCAGAAGTCCCCCTGGGCATCATAATAAATGCTTGAACTTTGCAAGCAAAACAACTTGTAAAACAAACATATTTTTGTTGCTACATTCCAGAGTGATAACTAGACATTGTAGTGCCCTGGGCAAAGCAGAACACTGGTGTCCCCTTTCCACCCCCCCTCCCCCCACCCCGCCCCAACGCAACTTGGTGGGAGCAGATGCTACCTTTCAGCAGATATGCATCTCTGGAGGGGATGTGCCCAGACATCTACAAGACCAATTACTAACCTCTGCATTTAACAAACAGACCCCTCACCAGCCCCGTCATTAAATTATTAAGATTCCCAGTTAATACCGCGGCATATTTCCCCCACCAGACCCACAATCAAATTATGGCTTACAACTTTCCTCACATTAATAGAGATTATTATTACTAATCATCATCATCAACATTTATTTATTGAGTGCCAGCAAATTCCATAGCGCTTTACAATATTTTACCGATTTATTTTTAATGTTACTTATGTTATTATAGTATGTATCACATGTTTATGTACTCCAAAGAAAATCCCATCTTCTCACCCAGCCCCTCAACTCTCCCCCCCACTCTCCAGGCCCCCTCCTCTCCACCCCCCTCTTCTAACCAGCCCCTGCA
The DNA here is from genome assembly GCF_038048845.1 of Mixophyes fleayi. NCBI lineage: Eukaryota > Metazoa > Chordata > Amphibia > Anura > Limnodynastidae > Mixophyes > Mixophyes fleayi. Next base: position 204,293,660 of record NC_134407.1, on the reverse strand, counting down.
GTAATTTAATTACCAGGGGCTGGCTGGGCTGGGGTACAGGGGGGTCATCTACCCCTCCCCCCCATGGGCCGGTCCCATAGTGGGCTACCTTGGGCTGGGCTGGCCTGGGCACAGGGGGGCATCTACCCCCCGGGCTAGTCCCATTGTGGGCTACATTGGGCTGGGTCACCTGCATTTTTTTTTCCTTTAAAATGTTCCTAATAGGCTTCTCAGCCAAGTCTTGTCCTCTGGGCTAATATTTGCCAGCTTTCCCCTGTTAATTACCCTTAGTGTTCCTGAGCTTCTCCTTCTTGTAGCTTCCATGCCGGCTCCTCTTATCTCCTCTATTCTGGCAAAGCCCCGACGTCTGGACGATGCAGTGAGCAGGCGCCTTCCTCATTGCGCCTTCTCTCTGTCAATAAGCAAATACAGCCCAGCGGTGCTGCCTCGTGACATAAGCCACATCATTGTTTGGTGGTGATTTGGCATATAACGGGCAGGCAAGTGTTGCTCCCCCTCGGCACTGCCCTCGTTATGGAACTGCCTTCTTTATACCCATCATTACATGTGACGGCTGTTTCTAGATGTTTGTCTCCCCACACACATTTTTAGTTTCTAGTTTTTTAAAGCAAATCTTAGTTCCAATGAGGAGCTGATAACAGTGAGGTAATCACACTTCCTCTGCATAGACCAGCTCACTGGTGAAAAAGCAAAGTATTTTATAATGCTTTTATGTGGACTTAGGGCTTGGCTGTCCATCCATTTTTTTTTTTGACTTGCGGCTTGAAGGAGACTGCAAGAAAACAATGCTGATATAATTTACCCTAATCAGGCTGTGGATTGTTATTTAGGCATCTATTTATGATAGTAGATAACAATGAGTCAAAAACAACTGTTATCTCGAGAGAATAGCTACCACAGCTATCGCCGTTCTTCTCTCAATTCATCAAGGGCTTAAAGCTGGAGAAATCAGATTTCTACTACCTTAGCCTATTTTATGCAGGTTACTGCAGACCCCAAAGACCTCTAATGCAGAGGCAGGCTGGGCTGGGGGACAGGGGGGCATCTGCCTGTACATTATTACTCTCCATTCAACACTTCCACCCATTCCCCCTTATGGCTCCCCACATCACTACTCCATACTACAGACCCAGGCCTATCCCTTCTATCCCCTGTTGCTCCCCCCTCCACCACATATCACCCTGTCTTCCCCAAACATCCAATCCCGCCTACCTTATTTCCATCATTCCTCTGTCCTGTGCACTCTGGAATGCAAGATCTGTGTGCAACAACCTCACTCGCATTCATGACCTCTTCCTCTCCCATTCCTCTGGTCTCCTGGCCCTTACAGAAACGTGGATCTCCCCCTCTGATAATGTTTCCCCCATTGCACTCTCCCTCAGGGGGCTCACTCTCCCAGTCTCCCAATTGTTAGTATTATATGGCTATCCTTTTGGTATATATACATTATATTGTTATTGTTGGTATATATACCTTATATTGTTCTGTTGGTATATATTCCTTATATTGTTCTGTTGATATATATACCTTATATTGTTCTTGTTGATATATATACCTTATATTGTTCTGTTAGTATATGTGACAGAATCACTATTAAATAACTTTTGGTCAAAATTTGTTTAAACAAATAGCGCAGGGCACTTATTTATGTAATTGCACGTGCACTTATTTTTTGATATTGTGTATATTGTGAGATAGGAAATCGTTATTTCTGAGACCAGGGGAAGAAATTTGTCTCTTGTTTAACCCTGCTATAGGATATTCCTATTTCTGATGTATATATCTGATACAATGAGCCTGTGTTTACCAAGTCTTTGGTGTATTGTGATGTGGGGAAGTAGCTTGTTTTTTTTTTTTTTTGTTGTTCTGTGGGAATGGGTATTCTGCGACTGTCTGAAGTATTCATGCCAGTCAGACCTTTTGACTTGCTAGTGAGTCTCCTGCCTCTGAAATAAGATCCAGGAAATCACAGCAAGGTTTTTAAGAATTTCATAGCTAAGTATAAATATTAGTGACTTTGCAATGTATGTAAATCCATGTTTGTGTAAATAGAGTACATCCTGATTCTAAAAATAGACTATTTTGGAACTGTATAAAAGGTGAGCTGTATGAGCATGTAATGTATCATTCTGATGTTCCATCTGACCTGACCACTGATACCTTAAATCAGTGGAACTGTCCTTGTCAGGACACTTGAGCAATAAACATCACTCTGCTTCAAAGACCTGCTTGACAACTTCTTCAATGTTGTTGTAATCCTGTGATCTGCAGATTAGACCCTTGAATCTAATCCGTTCTCCGGCTGTCTGAGGTTTGGACCCAAGCTTTTCCAGTACCACCACTCTGCCTGTTATATGCAGCCCTAGTCAGTGTGATAGGCCAGGGAGGATCCATCCAAAGCAACCCAGATCCATAATCAGGGGTCCGGAGTTACCAGCCCAAGTGTACCAGCACAGGAGTACACCAGCAGTGACAGTTACCCAGAAGGAACGTGGTTATGAGCGCCATAAAGGAGTTCAGTGGTGGCAGCATTATAAGCCCCTCCTACTGCGGCAAGAGGGCGCATTTGGGATAACGAAAGGGAGCGTTGGCAATGTAAGCCCAGCCGGTTCCCAGCAACAACAGACAGGGTGGCATAGGCGGTCCATCCTGTCACAGTATATATACCTTATATTGTTCTTGTTGATATATATACCTTATATTGTTCTGTTTGTATATATACCTTATATTGTTCTTGTTGGTACATATATCTTATATTGAATTGAATAGACCTTAAATTGACAATAGGAATAGTCTCTGGTAAACTAAGAAGACTTAGAGCAACCTGTTAGATAATATATAAAGCACTCACATAACACCAGGCTTAATGGAAATAACAGATCAGCCATTGAACGCTGGGATATAAACCTCCTTTGCCAATTATTAACTAGAGCAGTGAATCTCAGTATCACAATCACACATGTGACATTCTTCTTAGGTGCTGTTTGTACACTTGTTAAATAACCCAGGTTATGTGAATCTCTTTAGTGTAGGCTGCAGTGATCACTTTCACACTTAACCACAAATGGCCTAGCAGTTAATAAACTTGTCAGTATCTTTATCTAATGCAGTTAAATGAGTCTGTATTAGACCAACTCAGGGACAATGGGAAATTACACTCTCAATCTCTTTATAGTGTGTGCATATGTGCTTAAATGGATGATGACACTTCTCTGTCACAGTGAAGGCGGGACTCTGGGCCAGTTGCATCAGCAGTCCACGAGGACCAAATCTCTTTTTGCTTGCATTGTTCTCTGCTCACCCGCTCTTCTCCCGGACAAAGAGATCCCCACTCTCTCTATCCAGGGGTTAGCTTCGTATTTCCGCAATAGTAACCCATTACAGGGCTCACCCTGAGGTTCACAAAGTTTCCCACACACTGGACACCCTCACCGATGCTTCAAGGGCTCAGGCTCACCAAGTCTCTCCAACATTCCTCTCTGGCTGGACTCTGTCAAGCCTGCATGCACAGTTCCAATCTCTCCCAAGAAGACTGCTCTGCTTCCTCTCCAAGACTGCTCCTATTTATCCCCTCCCCTCTCCTGATTGGCGCTGGTGGGCTCCTCGAGTTGCCTCCTCCCTCCTACATTTTCTCTCCCCCAGGTATCATGGACTGCTGGAGGAGCCAAATACAGTACTGTCATCAATGCCATTTTGCCCAAGGGTGCCACCTGCCTGCTGTTGCTATTAATACTATTCTGTACCTCTCAAAAGTACAGCCTTTCACTTGTTTTTATTATATACAGCCACTCATATCTACATATATAAAAACTATTTCACTCATGGTACTACAATTTGATTAAACAGATCTTAGGATCCTATTTCGCAAACAAATTTTTGGGAGAAGGATATTGCCATATTTAAAACCAGGTGTTAGTTGTTAGTTGTCTTCCTAGGATATAAAGTAGGTGGTATTGTAGGGTTTTGTATATCTAGGTTCCAGTACACAATCTATCTATCATTACTGGTGGGTTCATGGAAAACTCTCCTTTGGCCTTACTTAAAAGTAAAAGCACCTACTTCCCTGAATAATATAATAACATACATCCCAACATTTGGGTATCCACATCTGGACTGGGGCGTGACCACACCGTAATGAGGGCGTGGTCACATCATAATGGGGCATGGCCACACCCCTGAGGACCTGCCTAGCATTTCTGAAGCGCTGGGCTGCCTGTACTCTCTTCACCTGCCCTCCAAACACCTCCATTACAGTGCGCACTAGTCCGCGTGGTACCCGTTCAGCACTACTCTGCCCTACAGAGCAGCAGTGAATGAGACATACCTCCCAAATTTCACACCCGCGGTACAAAGCTGTCCCAATCGGGATGGTGGGACAGAGCTCTCAAATCGGCGCTGTCCCGCCTAAATCGGGGACAGTTCCAAAGTATGTAATAAATAAATGTCAGTCAATCGAATAGTACAGTAGGAAAAATTAGAAAATCATATTCACTGTTGTAAATCATGCATTTTGGAGTGACAATAAAAAAATGATACTTTACCGTTTTTTGCTTATTATTGACTTATTCTCAGGATAGAGCAGTGTTTAAATTCCCCTGCGGTTCATTGAGTTTTGCCTAGTCATTCTCTAGCCAAAGGAGACAATAAAAGTGACATATACTCATCCCTGCTAGGGAATAATATAAATATACATATATGAGTTATGCGAACTTTAAAGAAAAATGTTGTGTTTTACATAGCTACTATTTTTAGAATTTTTCTAGGATAATTTGAAGTGATTGGTTTGAGTTCTTTTTTTTTTTTAAACTCTTTATTTTTTCACAGCATTTCAGATATAACAACAACAATGACAAACTGGATAAGTGGGGGGGGGGGAGAAGTTGAACGCAAGAAACAAGGTTTGAGTTCTTTTATGTGGTACATAACTTATTACAGTATTTTTTTTTCTATTCTTTGTTAGTTTAGATGAGCGAAGTTGCTGCAAAGTTTTGTGCAAATCAGGTTTTGCAGCAGAGCAGATGGTTTCGCTTTTCCGTTCTGTGGATGGGATCATTTATGGCCAAGTTCCACTTGTGAGATGTTCAACATTCTGTGACCCAAACCGAACAAGGTAAATATTTCACAACTTTCAATGTTTTCCTCATCTCTATTTCTGATTACTGTATTTCATGAATGTACGAGGTATGTCTATTAAATAACGAGACTGATTAAATAACTCACCTTTATTTGTTGGTATTACAAATTTAATGTTTGTCCCCTTCAATATACTCCCCGTTTGCACTAATACATTGTTGTAGTCTTGTTTTCCACTGGTCGAAGGCATGGAGCAAATCAATTTCTGTCACTTGTTTCAACATATCTGCCGTTTTCTTCTTTACAATATCAACTGACTCACAATGTGTCCCTTTAAGCACTGATTTAACTTTTGGGAAAAGATAAAAATCGCAAGGTGCTAAATCGGACGGATATGGAGGATGTTCAAGTCTAGTAATGTGTTTGTTGGTCAAAAACTGCTTCACAGAAAGGGCAGTGTGAGCAGGCGCATTGTCCTGGTGAAGATAGAAACCATTTTTCCACAGTTGCGGCCGTTTCTTTCAGACTCTTTCTCTCAGCTTTTGCAAAACTTTCTTATAATAATACTGATTAACTGTTGTGCCTTCTGGAACACATTCTTCCAAAATTACACCCTTGATATCGAAAAAAAATTAGAGCATTGATTTGAATTTTAACTTGTTTTGAGAGGCTTTTTTCATTCTTGGTGATGTTGATGTTTTCCAGTGCATTGACTGTCTCTTGGTTTCAGGATCGTACTGGAAGATCCAGGTCTCAGCACAAGTGATTACTTTATGAAACAGGTTTGGATCTGTGTCAAGTTGCTGCAGAATGTCAACACAACATTCTTTGCGACGCTCTTTTTGCTCTGGTGTGCAAAACCCTTGGGACCAACTTTCGTCATGTTAAGATCCTCACGCAAAATTTTCCATACGGTGTCTTTGTCAATGTTCACGGATTCAGCTATCATTCGAACACTGAGTCGGCGGTCTTTTCGAACAATCTGACTGATTTTTTTCTACATTTTCTTTGGTTCTTGAAGTGCAAGGTCGTCCAGGGCTCTCATCATCTTCGACATTCTCACGTCCCTCGCTAAGTCTTTTGTGCCACTCAAACACACAGGCACGAGACAGACAGGCAATCCATAGGCCGTAGTAAGCATTTGAAAAAACTCTGTTGGTGTTTTGTGCAATTTTACAAAAAATTTCAAATTGACACGTTGTTCAACTTTTAAACTTAGCATTTTTTTCGGCACTCTACAGAAAACACAAGCAAACTAAATGGCTACTCACAATCAACTGAACGTCAGAGTGTTGCAGCTTGTCATGCAGGTTCAGACAGGTTCAAGGTTACTACGTAAGCAGTAAAACCGGTTCTGACTGCTTTGTTCACTAGGTGGAATCACAGTCTCGTTATTTAATAGACATACCTTGTATTAATTTAATTATAGATGTTGATGGTATCATCAATATGCTAATTTGGCACTAGCACATTATATTTATGTTCTGTATAATATTTGATAATCAAATCATAATAAAGTTATATATTCTTTACTACTTTGGGCGTTTTAAGTGAATGCTTCTATTTTTTCATTAGGCATTCAATATCTTTTTTTGGGTACTCTGAGATTTTATTGCACACATGTTATTGTAACCCACACCATTTTGCCTTGGATATTTGGAGATGGAGATTTTGAGCAGACATCCCCCTGGCCTTGATCTACGAGTTAAGTTGAGGTTGTGAGTTACTTGACTCCAATAATGATTGTTAAAGGACACACATAGCTGTTTACAGCTAGGTTGAATCCAGACAATGTTAACATATTTCTCATTCATGTAAGTTAACCTAGGAATAAAGATGTTCGAAAATGTGTGTACGGTACAAAATTTCATAAATTTTCACTGGTTTGATCCTCGAGCGACAATCTTCAATAGATGCCAAATCGATTTTCCACTTCAAAGGTCACCGTTTATATTCGATTTGAAGTTAGTATTTTAAAGCATTTTTTATTTTTAAATACTATTTAAATAATATTTTTTAATCATACAAATATTTTAACTGTTTTTTTTAATTTGAACAACATTCAAAGCATGGATTTCACCGTTCACAGTTAAAGTGCATCCATTTTACCTTGTTCAAGCAGGTTTGGACATGCAGGAAATTCCAAATTATAGGGAGCAAAATTACTTTTATCAAATATGAAGTAAGTATTATATATCTTTGTAAAGGAAATTTCTCCAAGTTTCTTAAAATGAGTTTATATCTGGTCTACCTGGTAAATGTAAAATATTAATATTCCAATTCCCCCCTGATTATAAGATGTGTAAATGCAGTACAACACATCTTGGGCTTGAGCCATTAAGGAAAGTAAGGCAAAAAAAGAAGTAAATGTTTTCTGGGACAAACCAAGTTACAATGGAAATTAGTTTATTATTTTGCACATAAGTTAAATACTGGCTGTATTTCCATGTAGCACACAAATACTTGACACTGAAATTTAAAGATAATCTACGACATGTTCTACCCCAACTATAAATCTGTCCCCACATTTTAAATTTACCTCCCCCTCCAATGCAACATGGTTTTTCCCAGGTGCAAAGTTACTCCTTTGTTTATGCTTTACTCTCCTTAATGACTCAGGCCCCTTATATTTAATTAGCTGTAACTTACTGCCAACACTGGATTCCCACAATGCATTGCGATGTTCTAGTTGCTACAACCTTGATAAAGCATTCCATGTTGTTTTAACGCATAAGGAGCACAAGGAGATATGTAGACTTTGCTTTAGAATTCTGTATGATATTTTCAGTTAGTCTGTGACCAATTAAAACAATGATGAACAGAAAGTTGAAACTTTCTATCTTCTTACTGCTGTTCTAGACCTATATAAATATGTAAAGATAGGCAAAAAAAATTGCTGGTCACAGACTAACCTGGTCAAAGACTAACTATGTTCAATGTTCATGACCAATATTGGCTTCCAATTCATGTAGACACGAAAACTCAACTTAACCTGAAAGATGGTTTGTGTAGCTCAAATAGAGCTGTGTAATAGGATACGAAGCTATCATTTCTCAAATACTGTGATGCAATTATACCAATTACTGAGTATTATAATTTAATGTTATTTTGTCACAGGCAATTTAATGTTATTATGCAAAGTAACAAGAGAACAATTGTGGATGAAAAATAATTCTGACATGGATTTCCGAAGCCTCTTCTTTCCCATTCTTCGACAGATGATAAAGTGGTTTGAGATGTGGTTTGCTTTGCATTGGAAAAACTACTATTATTGTTTTATTGGTTTTGTGCTGATTTTTCAAGGAAGAAGTGCGGATATTCTTTCATTCAACAAATAAGGAAGAAAAACAATTTGAAAGTGTTGAAGATGTTGCTCAGTTGACCTTCAATAGCATCTTTCATGAGCTAACTGAAGAACCCAAACCGTTGTCATCATCCAGGTCATCCAGACTTCGATTTCTAGAAGCTGACATAACAGTGATTCAAGAAAAGGTCATTCGACTGTAAAGTGGTGTTTACAGTAAACCTTTGTTAACATGAATTTGAAGAGGCCCGGAAATCAGTTTCTTAATGAAAGTTTGAGTTAACCAAGTGCTCAAATTATCCAAGTCTTTGTATCAATATTATGTTTTATTTTATTAAGGTATATTAATAATTAATGTTTAATTTTGTTACCTTGAAAGAGACGCTGGACCTGATTCATTAATGAAAGAAAAGCAAAAATTAGTAATTTTGCACCCTGGCAAAACCATGTTGCATTGGAGGGGGAGGTAAATTTAAAAATTTGATAGCACATTTTTAGTTGACATAGGGCCTTTCCTAGATCAACTTTAAATTTCAGTGTACAAATAAGCTATCAAGTATTTGTGTGTTACATGCAAAAACAGCCAGTATTTAACTTATGTGCAAGATAAAAATCTAATTTGCACCCCTTGCATTGCAACATGGTTTTGAGCAGGAGAAAACTTACTCCTATTTTTGCCTTACTTTCCTTAATGAATCAGACCAGCGGTGTTCAACAAAGGGCAGCAATGACAGTTCAGCAGCACCGTTAATAGTTACACACGTTTGAATGAGGCCGACTTTGTTCTCTATTTCATTTATCCACTTGCACTCTGAATGAACTAAACATTTTGATCTTTTTAATAGCAATCTATTTCACATTTGATTATCTATGTTCCTTTGAATTATCAGTTATTAAGTACCCTCATTATACCCGTGTGCGTTATCTGTTGCGCTAAAGTTTTATCTCTGCCTGGGAGCGGGGTTTCCCAGGTTAATCCTTGGTGGTTGAAAAAGACAATAGCCCAGACAATAGAGAACCAGGTGGAAACAACATCGCCGTTGAGTGACTATCTAATTAAATGTTATACACGTCTGGAAGAGGCCTGGCCAGGGGTTACATTATAAAACAGACTTACAATTAAGGCTATCTTTCCTTATAAATAAGACACCTTAGTAATAACACTTTGTCCTAAGACTTATGTCACTGCTATTAGCGTTTAAAACAATGAACTACACAGAATGCAGATATCACAACACACATCTGTATAAACAAAGTCGATGTAGTTATTAATTATTAAAACGTTTTCCTTTGATCTGCTCTTCAATGAAAGATTATCCAGTATTCTCTTTTTATCGCGCACTTTTATTTTTAACTGCCTGCTTTCCCATGCTAATTAATCACGGCTGATGACAACCAACTTGAAGAGTGTTGCCAATGGTTTCATGATATTAGCTGTGTTATCAACGAGCTTGTGTATCAAAGCTAGGACTCACACTGCTCTGCCTTCCGAAGATGCAGTAATTAAAGACTGGAGTGTTTAGATTTACATATTCCATAGATCTGCTCATTTAGATGTTTCATAGTGCAGGAAAATGGATAACGTGAGATTTTATTACGGATATGGAAAACATTTGGATTATTACATGGATATTATTCTAAGGATATTTTCAACCACAATGTAGTTGTGGACAAAGATGAAGGAGAAACTTATAATTAACCTTCCAGGCACCATGCGCTAGATCCCCTGATTTCCCTGCTACTATGACACGGCCCCCTCTATACTTACTGCAATTCCCGATAATGTCTAATTGACAAACTCCATCGACCTAGATTTTATTTATCCATCGGAAAACTGAGAAATCTGTTCTCCTCAAATACTGAGCATTGTATCCAGTATTCCCTTTGTATCGTACACTTTCACCTCCTCGGTATCCTCAGTGCCTGTTCTTTGTGTTGCTATCTTCATGCTAGACGTGGCCCCTTATTTCTGTTTGTCTGCAGAGCTGACACTCTACCACAAGTGCTTCTACTCTGTTCCCGTGGCGATCTGCTGACTTCTGAACAACCACCTCCTAAGTGTTTCTGCCGCCATTCTAGTGGTAACCAGTCGTTTGTGGAGCTGTCATTCTACTACAAGCGCTTCTCTTTGGTTCCTGTGGAAATCTGTTGACTACTGAGCAGACTCCTCCTAGTGTTTCTGCCGCCATTCCAGTGGTAACCAGTCGGCTACAGAGCTGACACCCTACTATCGTTTGCCATTGCTGACCCTCCTGGCTTGTTCCTCTAAGAAGTTATTCCTAGTAAGGGCCGCGACCTGCGAGGAAGACGCAGCTAAGCCCAAACCACCTTGCGGCTCGTCTCTGGTGAATACCGTCTCCTCGTTAGACTCCGCACCTTACTAGGGTGTTGTATCTAGATTCTGGCAGGATCCTGTCCATTATACCGTTCTGGCATTCAGACCGTGACACTTGCCTAAGTTCCTTACTGAATCAGGCCCACTGTAGCTAAGAGTACAAATTATATTTTTTCAGGTAGAGGTATATTTTTTTAATCTGATCATGTTGCGTCTTTAAAATATCTATTTTTATTCCCAAACCTCTGGCTGCCCTCATTTTCTAACGGAATCGTAAATATTACCTTTGTTGAAAAAAGTGACACTCTTGTAAAAAATTGGTATGATTCATTCCCATCCAATAAATGGACTTGTCTATTCTAGAGGACAGGTCCAAATCCTGTCAGTCGGGGGTGTAAACATTTTGCTCCTTCTTCTCGTTATGTCTCAGCTTGCAGCGTTTTCGCCTCAGCCGTCTAAAAAACCTTGTAAACTATTTCAATGAACGGATCGAGAGCTGGATGATGAGACACATGGAGCAGCTTCTGAGAAAGCACAGGCTGGATATTTATTGTGTGTATACCAAATCCCTGACATTTAAACGCTGCCAGTCCTAGCAGGACAGTTACAATTTGGCTCGAACAAGAGAATTAGGTAAACGTTACAAGATCTTTTATTCCACTGATAAAGAAGGAGCTTGTAATTTCAGATTAAAAGATCACCCTTGAAATAACATTTAAATCTACCATTAATCCTGTGTGCAAGTTTTGAACTAGAGAGTAGACGTTTCTGATAGTTGTGTGTGTTTATTTGACTGGTTTTGAGATGTATTAGGTCGTTCATCAAATTTCCAAATGATGTTGTACCGCCTGTGTCCTGGGCATCTGCAGAGACATAGATAACGTTGGCAGTAATGGCAGTAATGTCCTTCATATGTTTACCCTTGTATACCCTCTTAGAGACAAGTAAAATTGCGGCTAAACTGAGTTGCGCGGCTACAGCAAAACAATCTTCAAGTTCCGGTTTTGTTTTGAACATTCCGTGTGATGCCTTTCAGCGCCTGATTAATAGAGATGCTCAGGCTCGGTTCACCGAGAATCGAACACACCCGCACTTAGCAGATCCGACTACCGAGCCGGCTCGATACTTTTGCGCGCTCTCGGAATTGAAAACGAGGCAAGACGTCATCGTTACGTCGTCGAATCTCGCGAGTTTTGGATTCTACAAGTACCATCCTCCAAGGCGATACAGCGCCATTTCACAGAGGGACACAGAAGGGGTAGCACAGTTCTTGGCAGTCTCTAGAGCAGTTGGGCAGCGTCATAGGTAGAAAAGAAAGAGGAGGGGTAGCAGTGTTCTTCAAAGTCTACATTGACATTCAGGAGAGCTCCATTGCTCCTTTGCTAATTGTCATTGCTGAAATAGAAATAATAGGTCTGACAGGCTTGGTCTTCTAAATCTGCAGTCACATTGTAATGTGTTATATAGATAACACACAAAGAGGAGAGCTCCATTGCTCCATTGCTAATTGTCATTGCTGAAATACAAATAATAGGTCTGTCAGGTTTGGTCTTCTAAATCTGCAGTCTTTGTTTGAAAGTGTATGAAAATAATATTGTGATCTGTGAGGTGGTCAAAATTGACTGCAAATGACTTGAAATTAGTGTTATTGAGGTTAACAATAATATAGGGAAAAAAGCAAAAAATGTCATTTTAGCCCCCAAAAAATAGGGATTTTAGAAAAAAATCTGGAGCCAAAACCAAAACCAAAACACGCAAGGGCAGTTTTGCCAAAACCAAAACACAAAGTTAATCCAGATCCAAAACCAAAACCAGAACATGGGGGTCAGTGAACATCTCTACTGATTAAGGGTTCAGGCCGCCCTAGGCTAATACGCTCGTAGTTCCCCCTCGCCATCCACAGCAGGCTGTCACAGTTTTTTAACCCCAAATCTTGCTCTCCCCCGTAAAGCCTTGTGCCCTAGGCTGCAGCCTAGTTAGCCTGTTGTATAATCAGTACCATTCTGCACTGTATTTGTACATTTACATTCCGTGGTAATCTTTGAATAGATCTGGGTGATGTGGTTGGTCGGGGTAGAACCAGAAACACTTAAGACCAAATTCCGCTGGTGAAATGTACAATATTTCATGGTCAGTTACAGAATGATGCAATTCAATTCCATTTTTAACGCTCCATTTTTTTTCATGAAACGGTCCTCTCGCGCTCCAGTAGAAGGTCTATTGAAAGTATAGAGTGGTTGAGCGCCCGCCACGTTAAAAGCTATTCAATTGTTTTTTAACACGACGCGTTAAACAGGCCAATATGTTCTTTTATCTCGCACCTCTTTGGGGTGTGCTAAAAGTAAAAAAACCTAAGAAAACTATTTGAAATCATGTAATAATGAAAAAAAAAGATAAACTATGTTGTAATGCATAACATGTAAAAGTTGATTTTCTTGTGAAAAAAACAAAAAACAAAAAACAAAAAACAAAAAAACATAAAAGATAATAAAAATAAAAATCACTAATTTTATTATATTTATGTATGTTTTTGGTACAAATATGTATGTACTGATGTGTTTTGACATCGTATAGATGATTCTATAGTAAAAAATAGTGAAATAAAAAAATATGCTAAAGAAAGAACTGTAATGTAGATATTATCAATGGAAGGGTTGTGTAATGCAATCTAATGTATGAAAATGTATGCCAATCCTTTTTTTTTGTGTTATACATGACCGCGTTAAACACTCCCCTAAAAACTCGCAAACACCAATGATTAACACGCGGGGGCAGCGTTTCCTCTTTTTCAATTGATTTGCACAAGTTTTAACGCTGCGTTAACTAAAGACAGTCGCTATAGCAGTTAAAAACCTGCGCGTGATTTTTATTTTGTTTAATGCTGCGGGAAAAAGAAAACACTTGCGGTCAATTGAATACCCCCTGAGTGATGACATTGGAACTCACTGATATTGATTGATATATTTTTACAGGAGGTTCTACATATATACATATTTTAGCACCACTTGTGTGCTATATACATATTATCATTTACCTTCAGTCTGAAATAGAACAGAATTATTTCGTACCTACCAACTGTTCTAATTTAGGTGGGACAGTCCCAATTTAAGGACTCTGTCCCACCCATGGGGAGATCACCATCATCATCATCATTTATTTATATAGCGCCACTAATTCCACAGCGCTGTACAGAGAACTCATTCACACATGGGGAGATGTGTGTCATTCTACTGCTGCACTGCATGGGAGAGTAACACACCAGATCATGCACCCAGCATTAAATGACTGCGTCCTCTTTTATCAATATTAAATTGCAAATACTGGTCTTGCGCAATCTAAGCATGACCCACATTGAGGCCTTCTCAGTTGTTCCTGGAGCACAGTCCCCATCATGTCATTTTTACAGAATTTGATTACAAACTGATTTATTGCATTCTAAATACTCCTCAAAAATCCCCATTTATAAACCACACAGTATTGGAATAGATTGTAAGAATTACATTAAACATGTAGAAAAACTGAAAACAGGGACATTTCCAGAAAAAAACCTGTAAATCCTGGGACTGTCCCTGAATTTTGGGGCAGTTGGCGACTCTGCATATCTTGTCTCTCCCGCATCTGTCCGGTCGTCTGCCTCTTCTATTTGTTGTAGGTTAAGAGGACATTCAGAGAGTCTTCATTTCATGTGTCACATTTGTGCATTGTATTAGTTTTACCACCTCCATATTTGGGCGTAAAAGTGGACTATAACAAGCAGCTGCTCAATATAAAAGGCGTTCCATTGAAAGTAGAGACAAGCAACACTTTCAAATCTGTTCAGTGGAATATCCGCCTCAGTCTGCATTCTGTTGTGAAATTTTTGCTGGTGAAATTTGGCCTTATGTGTTCCATGTGGAATTTACCCCTATAAATTTCGTACCAAGTTAAACTCTTTCTTATTATGCCCCAACCACACCACATACCAGAATTAAATGTCTGCAGTTCCAACACTACTATTAGGCAGCTGCCAGGCTTTTGGTGGCACCTCTGAATCCTTGCACCGACCCCGATTGGCTGTTGTCATCCTAGTTGTATTTGTTGACTACAATTTCGGCAAAATGCTTTCTTACAAATATAATGCAAAATGGCTTTGAAAACCTAAGATTGTATTGATTTGCCTGCAATTTACGCATTTGGAAAGAAGGTTTGTAGCCAAAACTTGTTTCTGTATGTGGATGGCGACTTGCTAAACAAGGTACATTCCTGGTAATAGTCTACACCCCTCCCACCCCCCATCAATTGTTCTGAACATGCATAAACAGACAGAGTCAATAACACACATCACAAAATGCGTAGGGTCTGCATTTGTATAGCTCTGCAGATGTCTAGATGAATTTGAGTGCAGTGTTTTTACTAGAGATGCTCACTGACCCCCGTGAAGTGGTTTTGGTTTTGGATCTGGATTAGCTTCGTGTTTTGGTTTTGGCAAAACCGCACTCGTGTGTTTTGGTTTTGGTTTTGTATTTTTTAGGGAAAATCCTAAAATATGCTAAAATCACATATTTTTGCTCTTTTTTTGTTCCTACATTATTAGTAACCTCAATAACACTAATTTCAAGTCATTTGCAGTCAATTTTGACTACCTCACAGGTCACAATATTATTTACATACACTTTAAAACAAAGACTGCAGCGAGCTGGCTGGATGGTAAGCAACAGAGCAATGACACAAACACACGGCAGTTCCTACCACATCTAGGACACATTGGCACACAGCAGTGGCAGAAAAGAACAATGGGGGTCCGCCCGAACTCCCACCCCCCCGTGATGATGGATCCTTAAAAAGGAATCCAAAACTCGCGAGATCCGACGACGTCACAATGACGTTTTGCCTTCTTTTCGATTCCGAGGGCGCGAGACAGTACCGAGCCGGCTCGGTTCTCGGATCCCCTAAGTTCGGGTATGTTCGGTTCTCGAGGAACCGAGCCTGAGCATCTCTAGTTTTTACTATTACAATATGGTACACCTTTTGGCTCATATCAAGGGATAAATTTGATGTACTTGTGAAAATTATTAATTTTGTATAAATAAAAGTTAGATTTTATAAACAGGAGTATCCATTTTTGTGTCTTGTGTAATAGACATATATCTTCTACCTGGGATCGCTGGTGCTTTGAGTGAGCCAAGATGGAGTCACAGTTGACATCAGCTGAAACCTTTCGTAAATGGTTGACATCCCAGGGCTCGTACCTTTGCTGCTTGTTGTAGGGTAGGAAAAATACACATTATAATAATTCCTGTTTTGTTTTAAAATACTGAAAGTTAAACTAGTTTTATGTTCATGTTCTGGGAATTGCTCAGAGCCCGACAAAAGCTGTTCCAAAATTCTGTTCCTATAGATGATTCCGTGACTATGTCCCTGCAGGGTGGGCCACTAATAGGCACAACAACACGTTAAAAAAACCCTAATGTTTACACATTACTATTAGATTGGGTCAATGTTTTGCCTATTAAGCACTGACAAAACATGGACCTGTCAGCTATACATCATCGCGGCTAAAATTGAACCATTACATCGCCTGAGATACTTACCCTGAAAGACTTTCTAACAATTTTTAAACAATCGATTGTTTTCTTTTCAAACTCACTCCATTAAGTGGCAAGGGGATTAACTCCCATGTATTTGCAAAAAGGAAATCTAAAAGCTAATTTGGCAACTGTCATCAAACGTCTTGTGCACATGAAGTTAAACACCTTGAACGTGGGAAGGTCTGTGGAGTTTTATGCATGACATCGATTGAAATCACTTACAAGCAACCAGTCACTCACGTCTGATTAGTCCAGCTACCGTTGTGGCATTATGGCAAAACCACGTCCTGTGCTGTTCTCTCAGTAGACAGAAAGTGCTGGTTTTAAATGATGGCAAAAATTGCAAAAAATGAATAACAGCTTTATTACAGCAAAACTCAATCTTACTCACAGCGCTCCTTGATTATAAAATCTGAAAAGGCAACTTGCTGGAGTGTGATTTTATAATAAAAAAAAAACAACAACAAGGGTTTTTGTAATAAACAAAACAAACAAACAACATGCTGAGCTCGAAGTTCGAAAATTCATTAGTGAGGGGTAAAACCCTCAAATTACATGCCCACAAAAAAATCAGCAGGCAACTTACTCTCTTCGGACACTTGCGCTTGACGATAATGATAGCTGCCAGCGCTAGATAGCTGCTTCTGATTGGCTGATTGCAAATTCACCTCTGAAGCTGATAGGTGTTTTTTTCCATTGATCGAGCACATATTAAATGATTTTGTGTAAGTGTTTTAAAAATATTTTTTTTGCTACCTTCATTCGAAGATGAGAAGGAACATGCTGAATAATAGAGAGTTTTCTATTAAAATAAAAAATATTAGCAAATGTGATTTTTGCTTTGGAACCAAATGTTAACAGGCTTTTCTTGTGCATATGACCTAGTTGTGTGTGTATAGGTGTAAACCTGGTGTATATGCTACTGATGCAGAGATGAATGCATCTTACGAATCAGATGTATTCAAATTGTAATACTGTTCTATACCTCTAAAATGCCAGAGATTGGATGGGGTTGGTGACCTGTGACGCAGCAGGGCTAGGCGCGGCTCAGGGATACATGGTAAGCTCCAACATTACTCAGCACTAAATGACAAATTTAGTTCTGGGAGGAGGTCAGTGTCTTAAAGTGAAAACCAAAGGAGTCCCTATGATTTTGGTGGAGGAGGGATAATGGTACTGGGCTGTTTTTTAGGGTTTGGGCTAGGCCACTTGGACCTGATTCATTAAGGTAAATTAAGCTTAAAATTGAGTAAGTTTTCTTACGCATGTTTTCTGGGCAAAACCATGTTACAATGTAAGGGGTGCAAATTAGTTTATTATTTTGCACATAAGGAAAATACTGTCTGTGTTTACATGTAGCACACAAGTACTTGATAGCTTATTTGTACACTGAAATTTAAAGTTGATCTAGGACATGCCCTATCCCAGCTATAAATCTGCCATCATATTTTAAATTTGCCTCCCTCTCCAATGCAACATGGTTTTGCCTTACTTGCTTACTTCTGCTTAACTTTCCTTAATGAATCAGGTCCCTTATCTGCGGTGAAGGGCAATCTTAATGCTTCAGCATACCAATTCATATTGGACAATGCTGTGCTTTCAACTTTGTGGCAACAATTTGGGGAAGGCCCTGTTCTATTCCAACATGACTGTGCCCCAGTGCACAAAGCAAGGACTGCAAAGATATGGTTTGATAAGTTCGGTGTGGAAGAACTTGACTGGCCCTCACAGAGCCCTGACCTCAACCCAACTGAACACCTTTGGGATGAACTGGAGCGGAGATTGTGAGCCAGGTCTTCTTGTCCAACATCAGTTCCTGACCAAATAAATGCTCTACAGAATGATTGGGCACAAATTTCCACAGAAACACTCCAACGTCTTGTAGAAAGCCTTCCGAGAAGAGTGGAAGCTGTAATCGCTGCAAAAGGGGAACCAACTCCATATAAAAGTATATGTATTTGAATACAATGTCGTTACAGACCCTGTTGGTGTAATGGTCAAGCGTCCGAATACCTTTGTCCATATTGCATATGTTATGGGGTAGCAGCCAATAGGAGGGGGCATAGGACAAACCTAGAATCCTATGGAATGTAAGTATAAGCAAAAATCTCCAAGGCGCTAGGTAATGTAATAAGAGTGAAAGTGAGAATAAAATGCATATATTTATTAACGATAATGCTCATAAGAGAATGCTTCTGGCCAGAAATAACAAAATCAGCAATATAAGCAAATATTCTATATATATTATAAGTATTGAAATAACAAATTTCAAGCAGATATAGAAGTAATTTGGGTCATATTGATCAAACACTTCTGTCTGAACGGAACTGCTGATTTTTTTTTTTATTCTGTCCAGAAACATTCTCTTCTGAACGTCATCATTAATAAACGAATGCATTGTTATCCTTCCTTTCACTCTTCTTACATTACTTAGCACCTTGGAGATTTTTCCTCTTACCGCTCAGCCTGACAACCAATCAGGCGCAGACAACGCTCTTGGAATGAATATCCAAGAGAAACAATGCAATACATCAGAAGGGGATACATGTGTTGTGTATGCATTCATTCTACATGCGGTGCGCTTTACTAGGAATGGGGACTGGGGAATATGTGATGGGCGCCCCTGGCACAGATTTGGCACCAGGGACTTAGCTACAACATTTGGGCTTTGTGTAACTCCTGATTAGTCAAAGCTGATAAGAATTGGATTCATTAGCTCAAGTTTCCCTGGAGGGCTGTCAAAGACATCATAGTGAGCAGCCTCATGTTTCATATCCACATTGATTTACAAAGCATGCTTTTATGTGGGACTAATGTAAATTACTGTAAGATTGAAACTCTCAAGGGATATTAAAAGTGAAATTGTTTTTTTATACGGATTTCCTTCTTTGTGTGCAGCTGTTATGATTATATTTATGTATAATTAAAGGGACTCTAACTGCACTCTTTGTATTTGCCGTATGTGAAGAGTAAGGGATAATTGTATAGACATATTTTTGTTTTAGGGCTTTACCTAGTTTGTATGATTGTGCTGGTAAATCTGCTTGCAGAGCTCACCACTAAGTAATGATACCATTGTTTCTCTTCTCTTCCCTGTAATTCCTTTTTTTCCTCCCAAAGTTGTCCCGCCAGTCTTATTGAGTTGTTATAATCCACTGGCAGTGCAATCATTTGGTGGGCATGGCGTAGTGGCAAGTCATATTTCTGAGATTTTGAGGGTAAGGTATAATCTTATTGGACCTGATTCATTCAGTAAAGTAAGTAAAAAAAAAATGAGTAACTGTTCTGCTTAACAAAGCCATGTTACAATGCAAGGGGTGCAGATTAGTTTATTACTTTGCATATAAGTTAAATACTGGCTGTTTTTCCATGTAGGGCACAAATACAGGGCCATCTTTTCCATTGGGCACGATGGGCAACTGCCCGGGGGCCCCACGAGCAAGGGGGCCCCATAGGCATGGCTCTTAATGAGAATAAATAATCCTGCAAAAGAAAAAAACCTGCAAAAAAAACCTACAAGGGTCACTGAGCAAGTACATCTATCTATCTCTATCTCTATATATCTATATCTGTATCTGTATACATCTATATATCTATATATATATCTAGGGGCCCCGGTGCACTGCTTTGCACGGGGGCCCATAATGTTGTTAAGATGGCCCTGCACAAATACATGATAGCTTTATTTTTACAGTGAAATTTAAAGCTGATCTAGGACATGACCTACCCCAACTATAAATCTGTCCCCACATTTTAAATTTATCTCCCCCTCCAATGCAACATGGTTTTGCCAAGGTGCAAAGTTACTCATGTTTTTGCTTTATTTACCTTAATGAACCAGGACCGGTGTGAGCACAGTCTGCTCCGGAAAGGATCAATATTAAGACCGAGAGCAGACATAGATGTGGCAGACACAGCTCCCTGCTCATAGACTGCACAAGCGGATAACAGAAGACTAAGCCTATATATTCATTCCCTGGTATAAGGCTCAATTCAGCTAATAAATAATTGAGGTTAGTATTTCTTTAAACACTGCCTAAACAGCTTTAAACTAAACAGAGTTCAGGTTATCCAAGATCGGGCATCTTAAAAGGTTTCTAGCCAAGAAAATTATTGCATCACTGTATCTCAAGAAAGGCAAATGTGTCTGTTTATCAAAGGACCTAAACAGAAGTTTTTCTCCGTATTTATCAAAGCCTCTGGTCCAGTGAAGACTATCACCAGTGGTAGACTTCCACTGGGTCTTCTGGCAAAGCTTCCCCCTTCAAAGCATGATGGCTATAGTAAGAGATGATAGCTGAAAAACAACTTTATTAATTTAAATAAAGCATAGTCCTCTTTTTCAAATAGTTATATTTTACGTTTTTTCTTATCATTTATTTTACAATTGTATTCCTTTATTAGGGAATTGAAAGCCCAAGCTGACTAACGCATGCGCAGAAAGACCCTGCGCTGGCCTAGCAAACAAAAATCTCCTCTAACCGCTGCCAGCCAGTACTGCCAGGGAACCGAGCATTGCATTATTATAAATACCTACAACACTAGCAGCCAATAATTAGCTACTAGTACTGGGTCTACAGATCCCGAAGTCATTTGCAGTTTTCCAAGACCAGATAGTAACTCTTACAAAAACTCAATAAGAAAATAAAAGTCCAGACCCTCCAGAAAGTTAAAACATTGAACTACTTTGAACTATATATATTTCCACTGAACTTGGGTTATCTATCCCAATAACACACCAGAAAATAAAAGTATTTAAAACATTTTGCAACCACTTTATTTACTTGATAATGTCTTCTTATCTCAGTCATATGTAAAACACATGCATAGATTACTTACAAAATATATGATTAGCCGCCCCAGAAGAAAATAACCCATACACAAACCCCATACATAGATAGCCATGAGAAACAAGTTGGAGGTATGAATTTAATTTCAGGTGTGTTTGACACCATAATTTTCCCTTATCAATGTGAATGGAACTTCGCATCGCTACTCCGTGCTGTTGGTAAAATGTAGATATTCTGATTGGCTACATGATATCCTAGCTCCCACATCAAGTGAGAGGAGCTAGGGAGGAGCTACACCAGGACAGGAAGGAGTTGGCAGAGCTGATATACTTTGTGCTGCTGTTGACATTCTAATGCACTATTGTGATAAATGTAGGGCATAAATACGTCTAAACTATGGCAATTAAAAGGTGTGGCTCTAAAATGGTAGGAAGTTGGATTTTGATATCCCCCCCTCCCTGCACACTTAAGTGCACTCCAATTTTGCCAAGGCATCCATAGTAGACGGGTATCATGATGTGTACCGGGCTGACCATCTGGTTTACAAATCAAGTCCTTTTATACTGCACACCCAATGCACTTTGTCCAGTGGCGTCCTAGGTATTAAGAAAGAATACAATTTGTGCTGTCATACTAGTCAAACCCACCCAAAAAGTAAAGGTAACTTCAAATGATACATTTTTATTAATAGTAAATACCCAACGATTTTTCTTTTTTTTGCCATTAATAAGTATAACATCATATCATGACTATCTTTCCTATACATGCCAAAATAATGTATTTAAGTCCACTGAGGTTATTAGACTGATAAGTTTTTCAAAACACTGATGTAATGCAGCAAAGTACAAGATAAGAGTTTCAAGGGAATATTTAAAAAACTGTGGGTTTGAAAAAGGGGAGATGTTGCCTACAGCAACCAATCAGATTCTAGCTGTCATTTTGTAGAATGTACTAAATAAATGAGAACTAGAATCTGATTGGTTGCTATACCCGCAGTTTATATATCCCTTAGAGTGCACAATCTTTTGTATTTTGAATTGCTTGCAAGTTACCAGTTATGAACTATTACACACTGTAGATACATAAGGTGTGGAGAAATTGCCAATAAGAGTATATTTTTCTTTGTTAACCAGTTATCTTGGATTGAAAGAACTATTTCATACTGCTTTGCGTCCAATGCAAATATAATGAGCAATTTTACTTAATAGAATGCAATTAAGGTTCAGATAGTACACAGTTTTGGTGAAAAATGGCAAAAAAAAAATTATAATGTATATTATGTGATTAATGTAGCTCTGAAATATTTGGGATGTTTAGGTTAATTGCAAAAATAAATATTCTGTGGTATATTAAACCATTCAATGCAATAATCTCCACTTCATCTGTACATATTCCAGTGCATTTTATAACATTGGATAAAAAATGTTGGTATTTGAAAATTAATTGATGGGCATAAACAGGGCAAGATATCTATCAGAAAATAGCACTATGTGTGTTGTATAATAAGGTTATCAGTTTGGTTTGTCGCTGGCAAACAGGGGTCAAGCACCTACGCAGTCTGTGGAATAGACTGTGGTGGTTTTGGTGATCTCGTCTGCTAGTATAACCAGGACGCTGCTAATTCTAGCTCTTTAGTAAGATCCAGGCTGCTCCGAGTGAATCTAACCAGATTCTGAACGCAGCGTGTAGAGGTTCGGTGAAGGTGGCAGTGAAGGTGTGTAAGTGTCTGATCGGGTCACACAGCTCATAAAAGGACAACTGCCCGGCCTCATAATCCAGATATATCCCCAATCTCTGACAAGACAAACTTTGAGATAACGGAATCTCCTTACAGTTATGCATTACTGAAAACTGATTATTCCATTTGCACAAGCCCCAGGATTTGTTATTACATCCGATATAAGACCCAAACCCTTTCCTGGCTATACTACGATAGCACATCCCTACCCTCCAATTTCCTGCTTTACTGGTCTCCACTCTCCAGTAATGTTTCCCTGTGCTAAATTTACTGAGGCTTAAAATTTGAGGGTCTTTAAATCTTTTTCTTGTTTTTGGGTAACTCTGGCTTACCACTGACCATAAAGCCGATTTCAAGTCACTTGTCAGAAGTACATTATTACCCGCTGTATTTATGTCAAGCAACATGTTTGATGCCTCCTGAATATAGATCCCTTTCTCCAAGTTAGTCACAATATCAGTTAAGTTAGTGCATGTGGCCTCCTTATTTCCCCCCTTGGTATTCCATACTGGACCGGGCATGATTGTCAGCTCCTTCGGGTAAAGCATCTTCCTGGACAGCTCACCCTTCTTGATTCCCAGCTGCTGAATTGGATAACAGAGTGAGACTTGCTCTTCCTGCTTGGAGATCCCATTCAGAACTTTATTCTTCAGATGTTTGATAAGATCGCTAAACAGAACAGTGGCTCTCTTGTTTCTACCAGCTGTTGTTTCTTGTGCTCCTTTCTTGTGCTCCTGTACACTCTGGACTCTCTTCTCAGTTTGCTTTCTCTTTAAGGACAGTTTCTCCGGAACATTTATCAATATCTCCTTCTCAGCTTTCTCTTGTACCAGTTCATCCTGGTGTCCACTGTGTTTTCCATCAAGTCTGCAGGTCCCACAGTTACAGGCAATGTCCTCAGGACAGTTATGCTCCGGGATCTTCTTGGGGACGGAGCATTTACTGCTCTCTTGAGAAGTGACGGGGTCAGATAAGACATGTTGTGCTGACTTGCTGTGTATTCTCAGGTGATGATCGCACATGGAAGCTTCACACATCAGACCGGCGTTAACAGCAGGTACAGGAGAGTCACAATAAGTACAGATGATGCAAGTCTTTATTTCCTCTGTCTTATTAGAGAGAAAATGTTCTGCCATGTTGCTACAGGAACTTCACTTTGCAGTCAGGACAGGTATAAGCTCCAGGTCCCTCCTGTGTATCCAGCACACCATCAAGACAGACCCGGCAGAAGTTGTGTTCACGTCTCGGTGTTACAAGATCTGTCGCTATGAGTGAACAGTTGCTGTATTTGTCACTATGACTAAAGCAAGGAAAGAACGATAAAATAAAATCAACATTTTTTTTTTCTCACCAGAAAACTGGTCTGACTTGTTTTGAACTGTTCGAAATATAAGGTGTGGAGAGATTGCCCATAAGCGTTTATTCGTCATTGTTAACATAGTACAGAGAATTAATACTTTTACTACAAACACTAAAGTTTGGTGAATATATGTCAGCTTAAATTATAACTATTCAAAGTGATCCTTGTTTCGTTTTCCTTACCAGTGTCACCGATGTACTATGACCTCAGCCTCTTGGACAGGAATTACAATGCAGTAAGCAAGAATTCTGAAGTATGTTGCATTGGGGCCATTATCAAGGAACAACTGGCCTGAAAGACAGATACACCTTCAGCCGGATGAACAGCACAATTATCTTAGACTAGCCCAAGGCAAGGTTTTAATTCTAAACAAAGACCTTCAGCATTCGGTTGCAGTACTACACCTCAATATTCAAAAAGACATTATTGAATTGGAAAAAGCCAATAGTCTACATCAAAACACTGTACGCATCATTTAATAGCATACCTGTGCAAGAAGTGATGTGTTAAACTTGATTATAGAAACAAATGTCTTATTATTACTATATGCCAGTGGATTTGAATTGTTGCAAAAATCTGAATTGGGTATGCCCTAACTATTGTGGCCAGCAGATATGTTAAAGAGGCAAAATATGATTACTTGCACAAAGAAACTTTTCTCTGACTGAAGCATCTATTCAGTGGTTAAGAGAGCTGTCCCTATAACAACGACAGTGATACTATTGGACTAGTAGCTTTGTCACAAGTCTTCTGTGTATATAATACAGAGCACGGGAGAACTATAACCTGAAACCAAACCAATTAGAAACCAATTAGAAAAATCTATGTTAACAAATAGAATTAAGAAAAGATGTAACTTGATGGACATGAACCACATTCCACTTCCTACTTATATAACTACATATATTTTGCCATCTACCCCAGGAGATGGCACCTGTTCTTGTAACCCGGGGTACAGCAGCAGAGAAGTCACACAAGTCCAGAACTTCAAAATAGACACCTTGCCTGTCCGGCACTAAACACCCTCTCTCCTGTGAAGGACCCAGTGTCCCACACACATGCAAAATATAGAGGTAATTGGTCACTGTTTGCAGTGTCTCTCCGGAGACATTCAATCTCCTCCCCAGATCTGAGAGAGACAAAGGAAACTGCCTAGCAGCTTTTTATCAGCACTTTGCAGGTGCAACTCCTGATTACCAGCACTTGCTGACTGGTTGGAAAACACAAAATGTCTTTATAAATGGAGCCCACCCTTCTCTCTCCATTTATACCCGAGGGTCCCTTACCAGCTTTTTTTGAAGCTGAGCATACTCCTTGGGAAGCTCCTTCTCACACAAGACAATCTCCCTGGGTTTTAAAGCATATAACACAGTCACCAATTGCCCAGTGCTTTTGTCACTATATATATATATATATATATATATATATATATATATATATATATATATACATACAAGTTAACCCGTGCATGATACTCATGCATTCTAGTCAAATTAAGCTACTTAAGGTGTTAAAAAGGTTCTTTTCATGCATTTGGGCCGTAGCCCAGGCCTCAACCACCAACCACTCCCCACTGTCACCCCCGGCAACCACCAACCACTCCCAACTGTCACCCCCGGCAACCACCAACCACTCCCAACTGTCACTTCTCCTTCTAGAAATATATATATATTTTTTTTAAATCTTTATAAACACTTTTAACAATTAACAAATTAAATTAACAAAACATCTTAGTATACCAAATTTCAGCCCTTTCTGAATTTTTTCCACACGCACTAAGAATTTAGTAGGTCAGTGTATAACTCCGCCCAGCAGGTGGCGCTGCAGCCTGGTTTTATTTTTTCCACACACACACACACACACACACACACACACACACACAGACAGACTAACACACGCCACTAGACATTTATATTATAGATATATATATATATATAATACTTCATCAGCCATAACAAACAAACCTTCAATTTGCAGAACGGTCAATCCAATCTCTGACTACAGCTAACAGTGGGTCATTCTTCATCATCATCCTCATCATCATCACCACCATTATCATCATTTATATGGTGCCACAAAACTGTCCAACATCAGACTGCCGGTGTAACAAAAAATTCTGCCAAAGATAAATTGTACGTGCAGTAGAAATAGAACAAGAACAGGCAATGGTGATGGAGAAGATGCAGACATGAGACAGAGGACAGAGAGGACACTGGTCGGGAGAGCTTACATTCTTGAATACCTTCATCCATGAGCATATGAAATGTCTTTGTGTATTCTCCACATAGGCTTTATACAAATATATATAAAATGGACATCATTTATAACATGTGAATTGGTGTCCACTTAACATGATTACACTTGGATGGGCTCATATAACATAGTTGGATACATATTCAGCTCTTTTTACAGACACCATTGCTTTATTGTGCTTAAAGGGGTCATCTATTTTGGGGCAAATCCCTCTTTATGACTAAATTCCTGCATAGCCCATCCATGGGAGTTTCTCTCTTGAGAGTGCCGACTAATAGGATCTGGAGTAGAGAACGTTTGGCTGTGATGGACTTGGCAGTTGTAGTGGTGTATTGAATGTGGCATGGGATGGATGGGTATAGCTTCTCTTTAATCAAGTGCCACATTCATTATACATCTTGTGTTGTTAGACTCCTGAATCTTCTGTCTATTAATATCTCCAACATTCTAAGTGTGCAAGCTTAGGTGTAATTGCTTATGGGCACCGTGGCTACTACTTGTTTATTTGGCTTTACGTTGCCTGCCAATTACTCAACTCTCTCATCTATCTTATTGACTGTGCTTAACGTCTACCTTAACTTCACTGTTGTGTGTCCAGGTGGTAGCACTGTCACTGAGAGTGACGTTGTTACACACAATATAGGGGCAAAAGTGGCTGTCGGATGTGCAGAAGAGGCTTTAGAGAAAGAGGTGGCTAGGAAGTAGGCAGATGTTATTTGAAAATAAGAGGCTGGTAGTGATAAAGTATGCTGTTGAGTTTGGGACAAAAGAATGCATTTGGGTTGGAGAAGGCAGTGGGGCAGCATTGCTAAGGTGGAGATTGGGAAAATGGTGCTTGATGATGTGGCTGAGGGTCTTGTGTGGGTGAGTTAGGACGATGGACAGAAGTGAGGTATTGTGCTAATTGGGGAAAGAGCCATGGCATGGACCTGAGTTGTTATGTTATATCCCATGCATGAGATTTTGCAGGGGAAGAGAGCTACTGGGTGGTGGAGTGCAGCTTCTCCACCACCAGCTGGACCAATGCCTCCACCTCCTGTGATGTAAAATTGGGCTACCTTCACTTCAAGGCTAAAGCGGAGGAGCCTGAGGCCTGACTTGGTCCTGGCTGTTCATGGTCAGACATTGGTCTAAAGAGACAGACGTTAGTAACAATACTTCAATGCCCTATAAAGTGTCTCACATAGGGCCTGCTACTCACCAATACAACAGAATGGAAGGCAGACTGTAGACCAAGAGATGTCTCAAAACACATGCAAAGATATTACAGCAATCTTGAAGCTCAGAACTCTGCTGAGATTCTAAATCACAAAATGCAGCAATGAATAATGACCTCATCAGCTGCTGTATAGGGCATGCAGGTGCGTTCTCCTGCGGTAGCCTGTGTATGAATGGCTACACATTGTCACTAAATGCCAGGATACTGTTGATGACTGAGAATGATTGACAGGTGAGTCAGACATCTAGCATATGGAATTGAAGGGATACGCAAGTGATGTGCCTACACCCATATGTGCACTGAGAACCAACCAGTGCGCAACATGTTTAAAAGTTTCATTCACTTGCAAACATCAGGGCTGCCACGTTCGCCTGTGCCAAACTGCGGGTACTAACCGCAGCTATGCATTATCTGTACTGACCTGCTGGTCGGTACATCACAAAACGAGGACAAGTTGAGGATGTACATGGCCATTCGTAGGCACCTACGGTTGCAGGTGAACCGCAGGCGTACTGTGGTACAACTGCAGCAGAGGTGGAGTGACCAGCTGCGGTGACAGCCCGACCTCCTCGCAGATTTGAGGGCTGAGATTCGTAGACATGAGTTCTCTATTAATCGCAATTGTTTTTATTGTACAAACACTAGCACAACTGTTATATTTGGAACATTACAATGCAATATGGCTGATAATAAGCTTCATTGGATAAAAAACAAGGCCTGCTATCATCGTCATCATTATCATTTATTTATATAGCGTCAGCAGATTCCATAGCGCTTTACAATTGGGAACAGACAGTAATAAAACAATTCTGGGTAATACAGACAGAGAGGTAAGAGGGCCCTGCTCGCAAGCTTATAATCTATGGGGTTATGTAATAGGGATGTTTCTGATTAACTAAGTGACTGGTAGAAACCATCCAGGTCAAGTCCATCTGTAAGTGGTGTAGAGGTGTGTTTCTTTGCCCACTCATTGTCTATGTGTGGTATTGGATATTTCTCAATACAACCTAACATTGTCTCTGTGTGAGACAGAGAAAAGCTTTAGAAATCAGATAATGTGTCAAATTTAATCCAACGCCTCACCGTGCTCTGCTGGTCACATCTAGGGTGGCGAAGAAGAGGGGCAAGGGCGGAGTCTGCGGGTACGGCAATAAAATGTATTCATCAGAAAGCCTTGATTTCACACATGTGATTTACCCTAAACCTAGGCAACATTTGACATTCTACAGATGTCTGACATGATGGTCCTAATAAGTGTTTGTTGTCAAGCAACTCCCCCCTCCCCTTGCCCCACCAACAAATATATATCTGCATGTGCCTCCAAAAAGTAGTAGTCCTCTGGCTACTACTGTGCTTAAGATAACATAAACCTTTGCAGAGAGTTTCAACTTATGTAAAACTTCAGAACTCTGCAGACTCCGGAAAACGTGTAAAGAAAGTACACCCATAGGAGTAATATATGTTGTCATAATGACCTAAGCCAGCAAATCTAATTTTATTTTCATTTTTTTTAACAGCTCAAGAAGACAGCCATATTTCTGGCTCCCCAGCACCAGTTTCCAGCCTCCTTGACCCGCTTTCAAGACCCCCTCACCCGCGTTTCAGCCCCCCAGTCCCACTTTCAGGGCCCCCCTCACCCAGTTTCCAGCCCCCCTGACCTGATTTCAAGTCCTCCTGACCCTTTTTCAGCCCCACTAACCTGCTTTCAAACCCCTTATGTGTCTAGCACCCCCATCCCAACTTTCCATCCCCCTGCTCATGTTTTGCTAAAAATAATGAAAAATTATAATCAAAAAATTAAAAAAATGTAGAAATGCTAGAAAAATATTACTATAGTTGAGGTCTCACCATTTTTTTCTGTTTATTTACATTTTTTAAAAAAGTTCCATAAATTGGTGTGTGTGTATGTGTGTTTTATTAAATAACTGAAAATGTGTATTCATGTACACTTGTACCATAATGGAGGGACGTTTTGAATATGAACTAATATCTAATATACGTTTGTCCATTTGTACTGGATATTATCTCACAGAGATTTTGAAACATATGGAAGTTTGTGATGAGGGTAGCAGAGCTAAAAAAATATTATGACATCATCCCCTATTACTGCAATAAACGAGGTACAGTTTGTGTTGGGGATAATCGTTTGCTTTCCACACACACTATTATGGGCTCAAAGCAGGGGCGGGCTGGGAGAGGGATGGCCGGGGGGCACACAGGCGGCCGCATCATATTACAGGGGATGAAGCCGCGGGGGGAGAAACTGTTTTTTGCATTCGGGGGGGCGGCCGGCCGGCCTAACCCACCGGCCCTAATAGGCGTCTAACCCAGCCAGCCCGCCACTGGCTCAAAGCCATTATTCCATTATCAACATATAGGACACAACCACAATATTGCCATACATCATTACATTTATACAGAAAAAAATTCTGCCTATTCCTGAATGGATTATGATTCACAACCCATTGTGAGGTAACCCCTTATTAGCATATACACCGCCCCGGGGTTTGGGGGGGGGGGGGGGGGTCTGTGAAGGGAAAGCTAATCTCTAAAAACCACACTGATGTCAGAGAATATTTTCATATTCGTGTAGGCCAACTGTTTTGGGGAATAGGTCCAAGTTTCTGCATCCTTCAGCTACAGATAGGAGATTGAATATCCTTTTTTTTCTGCATTTTTTATTTTTTAAAAAACTAGTTTCCATATTTTTCATACTTTATGTCATATTATTATTATTATTATTATTATTATTATTATTATTCACTTTTTGCATACCTTAAGACTTGTGGCTATTTTGCCATATTTAATTAATTTAATAACATTCTGTCTTTGGGTTGTTCATGTGCTAGATAGCTTGGTTCTTAGGCACTACATAACTGAAATAAAGGGTATTATTTGGTTAATGATAAATCTGGTTGATTTAAAGCTTAATTGCAGTGGGA
Organism: Mixophyes fleayi; assembly: GCF_038048845.1. NCBI lineage: Eukaryota > Metazoa > Chordata > Amphibia > Anura > Limnodynastidae > Mixophyes > Mixophyes fleayi. The sequence continues at coordinate 204,263,079 of NC_134407.1, read as the reverse complement.
TATAAATTGTGGTGGTATTTTGAGTTAAGCGGACTAACCTAAGACTTCCTCAAAGTGGAATCTTTGCAAATAAATCTTGGTGGTGGCAGTTTTAGCTTTATAGTAAGAGTGTGAATTTATTAGCCTTAGGTTTCCAATTCTTCTTGATTTTTAGCTGTAGACATTTTTAATTATTCAAGCCGCTGTAGATGCGGGCTTTAGATGATGTCATAAATCCAATCTGGAGAATGCAACTATTTACACAAATAAATGAATTGTCCATTGTCATACTGAGACTAGTTGAGCCCCCAAAACCGTTAACTGCATCATTCAGCTGGAAAGAAGTCAGCTTAGGACTGTTTGCCAGTATGCATAAGTATTAGTAGGCATTGGTCACTATTTGTTCTGCTTCTCAGAAGAAAAAATGAGCTCTGGGTCATGGAATGGGGTGGTGATTTAGGACATATGAAAGTTTACCTAACAATAGTGATGTGCGTCAGCAAACTGACTAAACCAGTTCCTCCGGCTCTTTGTGGCTTGTCAAAATATATTACATGCTTCACATTTCTGAGTTCCAGCTCTCCGCCAGTGTTGATGTGTCACAATCTGAGAGATGACGTTGTTTGTCAAGGTGTTTGTGGAATGAAACGAAAACGGTTTCCTGCACTGCCTAAAGCATCCAGACGAGCCTCAGCAAATGATGCAACAAGAATAAATTGATTGTTGTACCAGCTCTGTCATTAGAATATAAATTCAGCAATATGCAAATTGACAAATACAGTGAAGAAAAGCAGTCCACCGATCGGCAGTGCAAAGCGGAAAATTGTATCACCAGGGCTTGTCATCTCTGCTTGGTGGCTGTTACCAGATGCTATGAATTTGTTCTGCATATTCTATTTGTCAGAATGTCTGTTATTAGATTTAGTGGGAGGAGCTTATGCTACCTCAATGCTGGCAGATGACATGTGGAGAAATGTTCTGCATGACTAGTATCAGGTGAAGCAGTGTATAAATTTCTACCTGGCTGTTATCACGCGACTTGGGTAGAAATATGTGCTATATGGCTTTTACCAAGTGAAGAAGTGGTATGAGCTTATTTTGCATATTTCTTGGACTATGTGTTGTCAGATTTATTGGCAGATGCTACCAGATGAAAGGGCTCATATAGAGTTGCGCATGCATACCAAAAATGCATATACGTGTGTCTATATGCAGCTCTTGTTGTGTCTTAGACGTTTGACTCCACGGAGAGGTGGAATGGGTAGGGAAGAAACGGGCAAACATAAGCTGAGTACTTTATGTCTTGCGGGTGCAAGATGGATAGATGATGACTATCAGTAGAACTAGTTAGCAGCTTCTTGTTGACTCATTGACCCCTCTAGCTGATAAGACCTAATAATCATTATTGTAGCTGTTATATTATATGAAGAAGCGGCCAGTGTGGACTCCTTCTGGACCCCTAGACTGGAACTGGACTCCTATGAGCCATTGTTATAGATCTGGACTCCTGGAACAATAAGAATGTCCTCTGCTCTGTGGCCCACAACATCTCCTCTCATCAATGGCCGCTCTCTCTTCCATAATAGCACTTTCTCCTATGGTAGCAATTTCCTCTCTGGCAGTACTCTCCATTACAGTAACACTTCTCTTTACAGTCTCACACCCTTTTTTGGCATTCTCTCTTCTGTGGTAGCTTCCTCCTCTATAGCCCCTCTTCTTCTCTGGTAGTCCTTTAACGTGGTGCCCTCCTCCACAACCACTCTTCCTCCTTTGCTCCCAAATGGTATTATTTGGTTAATGATAAATCTGGTTGATTTAAAGCTTAATTGCAGTGGGATATAAATTGTGGTGGTATTTTGAGTTAAGCGGACTAACCTAAGACTTCCTCAAAGTGGAATCTTTGCAAATAAATCTTGGTGGTGGCAGTTTTAGCTTTATAGTAAGAGTGTGAATTTATTAGCCTTAGGTTTCCAATTCTTCTTGATTTTTAGCTGTAGACATTTTTAATTATTCAAGCCGCTGTAGATGCGGGCTTTAGATGATGTCATAAATCCAATCTGGAGAATGCAACTATTTACACAAATAAATGAATTGTCCATTGTCATACTGAGACTAGTTGAGCCCCCAAAACCGTTAACTGCATCATTCAGCTGGAAAGAAGTCAGCTTAGGACTGTTTGCCAGTATGCATAAGTATTAGTAGGCATTGGTCACTATTTGTTCTGCTTCTCAGAAGAAAAAATGAGCTCTGGGTCATGGAATGGGGTGGTGATTTAGGACATATGAAAGTTTACCTAACAATAGTGATGTGCGTCAGCAAACTGACTAAACCAGTTCCTCCGGCTCTGCCCCTGGCTTTGTGGCTTGTCAAAATATATTACATGCTTCACATTTCTGAGTTCCAGCTCTCCGCCAGTGTTGATGTGTCACAATCTGAGAGATGACGTTGTTTGTCAAGGTGTTTGTGGAATGAAACGAAAACGGTTTCCTGCACTGCCTAAAGCATCCAGACGAGCCTCAGCAAATGATGCAACAAGAATAAATTGATTGTTGTACCAGCTCTGTCATTAGAATATAAATTCAGCAATATGCAAATTGACAAATACAGTGAAGAAAAGCAGTCCACCGATCGGCAGTGCAAAGCGGAAAATTGTATCACCAGGGCTTGTCATCTCTGCTTGGTGGCTGTTACCATATGCTATGAATTTGTTCTGCATATTCTATTTGTCAGAATGTCTGTTATTAGATTTAGTGGGAGGAGCTTATGCTACCTCAATGCTGGCAGATGACATGTGGAGAAATGTTCTGCATGACTAGTATCAGGTGAAGCAGTGTATAAATTTCTACCTGGCTGTTATCACGCGACTTGGGTAGAAATATGTGCTATATGGCTTTTACCAAGTGAAGAAGTGGTATGAGCTTATTCTGCATATTTCTTGGACTATGTGTTGTCAGATTTATTGGCAGATGCTACCAGATGAAAGGGCTCATATAGAGTTGCGCATGCATACCAAAAATGCATATACGTGTGTCTATATGCAGCTCTTGTTGTGTCTTAGACGTTTGACTCCACGGAGAGGTGGAACGGGTAGGGAAGAAACGGGCAAACATAAGCTGAGTACTTTATGTCTTGCGGGTGCAAGATGGATAGATGATGACTATCTGTAGAACTAGTTAGCAGCTTCTTGTTGACTCATTGACCCCTCTAGCTGATAAGACCTAATAATCATTATTGTAGCTGTTATATTATATGAAGAAGCGGCCAGTGTGGACTCCTTCTGGACCCCTGGACTGGAACTGGACTCCTATGGGCCATTGTTATAGATCTGGACTCCTGGAACAATAAGAATGTCCTCTGCTCTGTGGCCCACAACATCTCCTCTCATCAATGGCCGCTCTCTCTTCCATAATAGCACTTTCTCCTATGGTAGCAATTTCCTCTCTGGCAGTACTCTCCATTACAGTAACACTTCTCTTTACAGTCTCACACCCTTTTTTGGCATTTTCTCTTCTGTGGTAGCTTCCTCCTCTATAGCCCCTCTTCTTCTCTGGTAGTCCTTTAACGTGGTGCCCTCCTCCACAACCACTCTTCCTCCTTTGCTCCCAAATGCCCTCTCTCAGCAGGCTCTGATGTCGCTTCTTCCCCAGCAACTCAGGCACACTGGGGCTTGTCTCCAGCACCCGCGGACAGTCAGAATCACCCCCAGCCAGTAATAAATTACCCCCTCCGTCTGCTCTCTGGGTACTGGCTCCCAAAAGCAGGTGAGCACCTGCTTATGTTTACGGCACAAATGTGTCCAACTTTCATGAGCCCCAAATATGGAGAAACATGCTACATGGCGTTTATCAGACATAGTCTGAAGCAGCGATGTGTTAAATGGTTCTTAATAGATAAAGAAGCCGTATGAGTCTTCTCTTTTATAAATAAAGTTTGAGGAGTCTCTTTCACAGATTATCATATGAAGTTAGGATGAGATTCTGCTGGCTGGCTGTCTTCAGCTGTAGCTGGAATACAGGTATGCTGTCAGGCTTTAAAGCAGGCCTGTCCAACCTGCGGCCCTCCAGGTGTTGTGAAACTTCAAGCCCCAGCATGCTTTGCTAGTAGACAACCTGTTGATAGCTGGAAGGGCATGCTGGGACTTGTAGTTTCACAACATCTGGAGGGCCGCAGGTTGGACAGGCCTGCTTTAAAGGATAAAGCTAGGATGAGATTGTTCTTTCTGGCTATTATCAGAAGCAGTGGAGATCCATCAGCTGCCAATCATGCTTTTCCAGGTAAATATTGGATACCAAATTTCTAGTTATATCCCTTGACTTGAATTTTATCCCATAACTTTAGACACAGCAATCCAGGCAACAGCTATGGGATCTGTCCCAGAAGGTAAAACGTGCGTACCAGTTAAAGGGGTCTATTCTTTACACCTATTGCGGGGACAAAAAAATGTACTTTTCCTCATAATTTATTAATGTTTTATAGCTGTGACAGATGAGCAACCACTGTGAAAGCTATCCAGATCAATAAGCGTTACTTGTCACAATGGAGGTCCCTATTCTGCTCTGCTGAGAATTCCGTCAAGAGAACAAGTCCCCTTAACATATACAGGCGTACTCTCCAACTTCCCCTTCAGAGAGAAGATGCACCGGCAGTACGTAGGGGGGGCAGGGCGCAGCCAATCACGTAACTTGGCCCTCCTCCATGGGTAAATGAAACGGGAGCTACATTCCATCCCGGGGAGAGGACCAAAATGATGCGATCCACCACAAATCGCATCATTTTTGTCCCACCTCCCACAGCAAAATGATGCCTTTGCTTCATTTTCTGTAGGGGGGCTGGGCCAAATTACACTATTTGCAGCAGACATTCCCAGGAGAGTGGCTAAGTATGATAGAGGGGAACTATTTAGTCAAAAGGTTGTAGAAGCCTTTGCTTCCTCATATCAGTTGATGTCCTATACATCTATACTTTATACAAATGTGAAGTTTACAGATATTTCAAAATTTGTAGGTGCATAATTCTGGAATAGAGATGTCTATGACAAATAATATCATTTCTCGCTGCTCTTTAAAATTTCCGAAGAGAGGAATGAGACATATTACAGGAGGATCTCCCCTCATGAAATTAATCTCGCATTGTTTTATGAACGACTTGGAAATCAAAGCTCTTATGCTGTTCTAGCGTGGGACCTACTTCCCCATAACAATGACTGCAATATTTTCCACCCATACGTTTAATCTTCCCTGGAAAGACTCTTGTTTAGGGCTGATAAACATCATGTCCTAGGAGTTTATTCTGCCTTTTCGCCTTGGCCATCAGTTAATATGTGATATTATGCAGGATACTTTTAGCTAAACTTTATTCCAAACTTTATTCTGAAATTATTCCATTGTATCAGTGCTTCTGTATTATCTTACACAGCCAGAACGACTGGAATATAGCTGGGGGTAGGACTGAAATTATGCAATTTGCCACAAATCGCATCACTTTGGTCCCACCTTCTACGACAGAATGACGCTTTTGCTCAATTTTCCCCTGGGGGGCAGGTCCAAAATACACCATTTGCTGCGGACATTACAGGGGAGTGGGCGAGTATGATAGAGGGGAACTATATAGTAAATATTTGCCATTTACTAAGTCATCCCCAAAGGGTGGAGCAGCCTCTACTTCCTCCTATCTGCTGACTACATCTATACCGGGGCGCACTTAGTGGCGGTTTCCAGTTACCCACAACCCTCCCTTTCTCTAATCATGGAGCCTCTCACTTAGTATGTATATTAAATTGACTGTAAAACATAGTCTGCAGCCTAGAAAACATTTCCATGAGGATCTGCATATCTTTTCATGAACATTGGCCTCAACAAAATGGCCACTGTCACTTTTGTCTCTAGTGTATTATTTTTACAGTTTTGTATCTAGTGCTCTAGCGTTTGCCTTACATAGAAAATACAGAAAGTAAATGACCTGTTATCTTCCGCAGTCCGATGTGCTGCACTGGGTAAGTAACTATAAACTAAGTTTGATCGTTTTAATTTTAATTGAGTGTGAGAGGAGATTAATATTAGTTTTGTAGTGTATAATTAATTTGGTCAGATGGTCAGATTTATTTAAAGCAGTGTTCACATTAATGCACAGCTTACTATATGCCTCTTTCTTTTTAATGTAACATTTTATTACATTTATGTATATTTTACTGTTCTGATTCTAGTTTTCATATCTGAGTACAGCACTACAGCCTAATTTCTGTTTTGTATTTAATTCTGAATTGTTTTGCTATGCTGCACAGTACCACTTATCTTTATGCGATTTTTATGCTGTAAATATGGATACTTTCCCTTAACACTTCACTTTATGTAGTCCTTCTGCTGTACAAATGGACCCTGCACAGTACCACTTCTCTTTATGACATTCTCATGCTGTACATATGGGAAATTCTCCTCTGTGCATGCAACGCCAAAAGTCTTGGAAGCTTGGCGGTGGCCATGTTTATAAAAAAAATAAAAATAAAAGTTAAACATAAAATTTTAAAATAAGTTAGAATTACTGAGGTTTCACAAAAATGTCCTGATTAGGGATAAATTTCCCAGAAACCGGGAATAAAACCGGCAAGTGGAAACAGTGGAGCAAACGTCTTACACTCTGTGGGCCTGATTTATCGCGGCACGCATTCTGATCGCAATGGCCTGATTCATTTATGAAGGTAAAGCAAAAAAAAAAAGAGTAACTTTGCACCTTGGCAAAACCATGTTGCATTGGAGGGGGAGGTAAATTTAAAATGTGATTGCATATTTATAGTTGGGGTAGGGCATGTCCTAGATCAACTTTAATTTTTAGTGTACAAATAAAGCTATCAAGTATTTGTGTGCTACATGAAAGAACAGCCAGTATTTAACTTATGTACAAAATAATAAGCTAATTTGCACCCCTTGCATTGTAACATGGTTTTGTCCAGGAGAAAACTTACTCTTTTTTTCTGCCTTACTTTCCTTAATGAATCAGGCCCAATGTGCTTTTTCTTTTAAAATGCACGGAATTCGGACATACGCACGTCCGAATTCAACAAGGAGCAGATATGAAGATACATGCGCTGATGAATAAAGGGTGTAGGTCTTCTCTGATCTATTACACAAGACACTGCAGGATACATCCAATACCTATGTGGAATATAAATTTGCAAAATAATGCATATAAAAAAAACAATCTATTCCATTACTGCCCCTGATAATAATATAAGCATTAATGCTAATACAGTTTGAAAAAAAAATGTGTTTTATTAATTTATCTTTTTCTCCATGAAATACATTTATTAGGATGATCTTAATGTCTACTGAACATAAAATACATTTCTACAGTTGCTCCTGACTGCAGACACATGGTAGAGCATTCATACATGACTGTTATCACTGGTAATCAGACTAGTCCTGTAACTGGAGCAAGGGAAACGGTAGAAAGACAAGTCCCTTTGAGATGACCAGAGATTGAATCGGACGTGGCTGCATGCAATTGAGATTGGCAAGCCCTTAATGTACTTTGAATACAGGCAAACGTCCCTTCCCCGTCCCGTTCCATCCCAGAAACTATAAGCTGTAGTAAGTGTCCTTTGCGTATGAAGATGAGCTGAGCGTTGCTGCGTTCAGTTACGTATAGTCCGGTTCTGGGAATGCGCAGATGAAATTTGCAGATTGTACGCACCAAGTCACCTTTTACGCTCTTTCATGAATCAGGCCCTGTGATTTATCCAAACTTCTTCGTTACAATCAAACAATTTTACAACAAAAAGTGTATTTTGCCTGTTTATTGCAGCAAGTTTGTTTATTTTATTTTTTTTGCTTTGTTCCAAAATCAAACATTTGGAAACGCCCCTCTAGAAATGCGTGTGCCCCTGTATACATTATACAAATGTGAATTTTACAGATGTTTCTAAATTTGTAGGAGCATATTTCTTGAATAGATAATTCCTCAGTTCTTGAAAATGTGAGATTTCAGGAAAGGGGAACGAGACCTATTACAGGAGGGTCTGGATGATTCTTTAGCAGAATTGCTATTCTCCCCTCATGAAATGAATCTAGCATTGTTTTATGAACTTGGAAATCAAAGCTTACATTGTTGTTCCAACATGAGACCTACTTCCCCATAACAATGACTGCAATATTTTCCACCCATACGTTTAATCTTCCCTGGAAAGACTCTTGTTTAGGGCTGATAAACACATGTCCTAGGAGTTTATTCTGCCTATTCGCTCGGGCCATCAGTTAATATGTGATATTATGCAGGATACTTTTAGCTAAACTTAAGAAATTATTCCATTGTGTCAGTGCTTCTGTATTATCTTACGTGGCCAGAACTACTGAAATTTAGCTCCTCCTAAGAGAATTTTACTTATTTGGTCCACTTTGAAAGAATTGTTCTCTAGAAATTCCAGATATGTAAAGATCTGCAGACAATGCAGAAATGTCTTCCTACCAAAAATCAGCTATGTCTTTACAACAATGGTGGACAACAGGTGGTCTGCAGGTGACTGAGATTTCTCTGGTGGCCCCCAGAGTCTGGGGGCCAGACATCTGTTCCTGATTTAATTAGAACGGGGCGCCCATGTCACATGACCTCCTCTGCACACTGCAGGGAGGTCACAGGGCATATCCGGATTAGGAGGGAGTGCACTGTGCAGGGAGGTCACATGACATACCTGGAGGAGGAGGAGGGAGTGCACTGTGCAGGGAGGTTACATGGTATACCTGGAGGAGGAGGGAGTGCACTGTGCAGGGAGGTCACATGACATACCTAGAGGAGGAGGGAGTGCACTGTGCAGGGAGGTCACATGACATACCTGGAGGAGGAGTGAGTGCACTGTGCAGGGAGGTTACATGGTATACCTGGAGGAGGAGGGAGTGCACTGTGCAGGGAGGTCACATGGTATACCTGGAGGAGGAGGAGGGAGTGCACTGTGCAGGGAGGTTACATGATATACCTGGAGGAGGAGGAGGGAGTGCACTGTGCAGGGAGGTTACATGGTATACCTGGAGGAGGAGGGAGTGCACTGTGCAGGGAGGTTACATGGCATACCTGGAGGAGGAGGGAGTGCACTGTGCAGGGAGGTCACATGGTATACCTGGAGGAGGAGGAGGGAGTGCACTGTGCAGGGAGGTTACATGATATACCTGGAGGAGGAGGAGGGAGTGCACTGTGCAGGGAGGTTACATGGTATACCTGGAGGAGGAGGGAGTGCACTGTGCAGGGAGGTCACATGGTATACCTGGAGGAGGAGGAGGGAGTGCACTGTGCAGGGAGGTTACATGATATACCTGGAGGAGGAGGAGGGAGTGCACTGTGCAGGGAGGTTACATGGTATACCTGGAGGAGGAGGAGGGAGTGCACTGTGCAGGGAGGTTACATGGTATACCTGGAGGAGGAGGGAGTGCACAGTGTTTTCCCTCCATTCTTTACTTTTGTATTTTCTTAACATGCACTGTTTTTTTGGCTTCTCATTTAGTTATTATTGCGCTGAGGTGAATTCGGAGTTGCATTTATTGCAAATATAATAAGTCACAATCTGCGCCGAAAGATCCAATCAGCTCTTTTCTCATCCTATATATGTTTGTGTCCATCCACAAATGCTGCCAATGGATCAAAGCTAAGTTCCCAATAAGACTTATAATAAGGTAAACAGGTAAACTTTCAAAGATCTGGCCCAAGTGGACTTAGAAGTAAAAATTAATAGCGTGGTATATAAATAAAACACTTCAATCACTCACATTCAGAAGGTGTGGAAATAAATCCACAATTTGGAAAAACAGTGAATTGTGAATTGTGATATTCTCCAATGATGATGTGTAAATTTCTTATAATTGTGACCAACTCCTACCTTATAAAAGTGGTAACATATGCTTTCCTTCAAATATTCTGCAATATCCTAACAGATTTAGATGATAAGGATCCTCTCTGGGTATAAATTATAATCACTAATGAATAAATAAATGGTTAAAGAAAGAATATAGTATACACAGTGTGTAAAAACATTAATAATGGTGCAATGTGTGATAACCAGAAACTATTGGGCACTAGGACCTAGTAAAACAGGACAGTCTCACAGGATGATACTGGAGAGACTTTAAGACCCAGAATTTTTCTGAGGAGTCCTGAATAGTGGAGGAATCATCTCGCCTTAGCAACTTGGATGCAGGACTAACTCCGATCACTTGTGAGGATATTGATGATGAAGGTGTTGGGGGTGTAGATTGCAGTTGCTGGGATCTAGATGAGAGAAGGGAGGTAGCTGATGCTTGTTGCTATTTTTTAGCATAAGTTTCTGACTTTCACAAAAGCTTTCCATGAACTTGCTTCAAATGGCGTAACATGGATGAGGTTCCTATATGGTTAAGGTCCCTACCTCTACTGATTGTGGCTTTACAATGCTACAAATGGCTAGTCAACTGTTGTCAGGATTTGTGTAAAAATAATTCCACACAAAAGAGGTGGATTTTTTGGTGTTATGCCCAGGCATGACAATGGCCTTCTTCTTATCACTGGCAAGAACTGCTTCCACTGGTGCAGGACTTGCCACCGTAGAGTTCATTAACAGAACTGTTTGCTTAGGTTCCTTAAGCCCATTGTTAGCTTGTTTTGTGAGGGCCCAAACAAACCAAGCACTTCAGACATAAAAGTGCCACTCCTTGTCGCTGGAGTGCTTGCTTTATTTTTATTATTATTATTAATTTTTATTTATAAGGCGCCACAAAGTATCCGTAGCGCCGTACAAGGACAAATAATGGCACAGTACAAGGTGAAACAGCACAGTACAAGTAACAGTAAGCACTATAACTCTGGGGGCTCAGGCACAGCTAACAAGAGGAGGGGAAAAGTCAGTACAGGCAGGTAACTTTGGCCCAAGAGGGTGGGCGCGGATGACAGGTAAGAGCCACTGAGGGGAGTGGAGAGAAGCGAGAGGAGACAGAGGGCAGAAGGACCAAGAGGAGGAGAGCTGAGTAGTTGGAGAGCAAAGTCAAAAGTGATTGAAACAGGAGGTAGGAGAGCCCTGTTTAAAGGAGCGTACAATCTAAAGGGAGGGAAAGACAGAGAGACACATGGATGAGCTTTGTTAAACTGTACATGTCCTTTTCAATATCTTACATAAGGGTGGGTGGGAGCACCAAAGGACAATTCCATCTTGCACCACTTTTCTTTTTTTCAGCCACTGCTGTGTGACAGTGTTTTTTAGATGTGCTAGGAACTGACATGTGTTTGAATCATTGCTCTGTCGCTTACCATCCAGCCAGGTCGCTGCAGTCTTTGTTTGAAAGTGTATGAAAATAATATTGTGATCTGTGAGGTGGACAAAATTGACTGCAAATGACTTGAAATTAATGTTACTGAGGTTAATAATAATGTAGGGAAAAAAAGAGCAAAATTGTAATGTAGCAAAAAAATTAAGGATTTTAGAAAACAATAGGGATCCAAAACCAAAACCAAAACCAAAACATGCAAGGGCGGTTTTGCCAAAACCAAAACTACCATGCAAAGTTAATCCAGATCCAAAACCAAAACACGGGGGTCAGTGAACATCTCTAGTTATATTAAGAGTAAAATATTTGTGAGTAGCATTGCTTATAACTAGAACATTGTAATTATATGGTATTTGTTGCTAATCATTATTTGCACATAAACATTTGAGTAATATATTGTTCTCTAATAATAAATTTGAAGCTACTTAATTTTTTACGGTGTCCTACTTGAATTGGGGACCCGCGGGTTCTGTGTCTCACTGCCGTGTCTTGATTAAAAAATGAGCATCCGGAGACAATCTACAATCAGCGCTGCACTCTAAAAACACCTACCTATAGGACTGTTACATTTTGCATTAAATGGCCAGACCCTATTACAGTGTTGGCTAACCTGTGACACTCCAGATGTTGTAAATCTACAAGTCCCAGCATGCTTTGCCAATATATAGCAGCTTATTGCTGGAAGGGTATGCTGGGACTTGTAGTTTCACAACACCTGGAGTGTCACAGGTTACCCAACACTGTCCTATTATGTGAGAGAAAAAAAAAATCCATAATAGATTTATCAAGAATCACCAAAATCTGGATTAATTAAAATGTTGTGAAAGAAATAATAAAAATAGCGCAATACTGTCTTGAAAATATAAAGGGCAATTTCATGACATCAAATAAAAGAATGCTTCAATAGTTCAAGCAAAGTTTCAGCATCAAAGTTTTTGTGAGGTTCCACCGCAATACCAGCTACAGACAGCAGGTGGCAGTGCACTGTCAACACTTCTGCTAAAGGCCAAGTCAACTAGCAGAGAAGCGAATTCCACTACAACTTTTAAACGGCTCTCACTGCTACCAATCTTTGCACAACCAATGTTGGAATCTTGTTTCTTTGTTGGTGCTTCAAAGAGTCTTGTTTTGTTTGCCTGTAATCGGCTTTGTCCCTCACAATTCTACTTATTTCAACCAAATGACTTCAGGTTTGTCTTCTCAGGACTTGGAGGTTTGGGGAGACGTGGTGTATCTCTGATAACTACCCAGGCCAAACGGGTCAGTCCTGACAGCCACCTGTACCGTGACAGTTTTGATGATGAAGAAACTAGGAGCCTGATTCATTAAGGATCTTAACTTGAGAAACTTCTTATTTCAGTTTCCTGGACAAAACCATGTTACAATGCAAGGGGTGTAAATTAGTATCCTGTTTTGCACATAAGTTAAATACTGACTGTTTTTTCATGTAGCACACAGATATCAACTTTAAATTTCAGTGTACAAATAAGCTATCAAGTATTTCTGTGCTACATGAAAAAACAGTCAGTGTTTAACTTATGTGCTAAACAGGATACTAATTTGCACCACTTGCATTGTAGCATGGTTTTGTCCAGGAGACTGAAATAAGAAGTTTCTCAAGTTAAGATCCTTAATGAATCAGGCCCTAGATTCTTATTTACTATTGAATCCACAGGTTATATTACTCCATTGCTTTTGGGGAGACTGCATCACTTCTTCAGGAAAAATGTTGTATATATTGGATGTGACATGAGATCAAATCCTTTTGGATGATAAAGTGCCATCACAATTGGTACAAACACACATAAACCAATTACATTTAAAAACATTACAATAATTAATAGCATGCAAATAGAGTTCTTGCAATCACAGCCAACCAACCAATCAGACATAAGCTAAGCGACCATGGCCTTATCTGTGTGGAGTTTGTATGGTCTCCTTGTATTTGCGTGGGTTTCCTCCGGGTGCTCCGGTTTCCTCCCATACTCCAAAAAACATACTAGTAGGTTAATTGGCTGCTATCAAAATTGACCCTAGTCTCTCTCTCTCTGTCTGTGTGTGTGTGTCTGTTAGGGAATTTAGACTGTAAGCTCCAATGGGGCAGGGACTGACGTGAGTGAGTCCTCTGTACAGCGCTGCGGAATCAGTGGCGCTATATAAATAAATAGTGATGATGATGATGATGATAAGCTTAGATCAGTTTAGTATATGCTAGACTAAAGGAATTAATTGGTTCCTCTGGGTTGCAGCACCATTTAAAAAATATTACAAAAAAAAAAAAAGAAAAAATCATACAAATCAACAGTATATTACATTTTCAGATCAATTATATTTGTAAATCTAATAATAAGGGTGATCAACAGGTAACATTAGACCAAACCGATGTTAGCAACTAACCAAGCATGTCCACAGTCAATATTCACCTCCATTGTCTTTACTTAGTGAATCGTCACAAATTATTTTTCGTCATTAATACTTCAAATTATCTCCAATACCTGTATTGTTTTTTTTTTTATATGTATAAAGTGCTCTATCGTCCAATGGTAAGTAATGAAAATATGGTCTCAAAATTTTGAGAAACTTCTATTTAACTTGTGGTGAATACTTCCAAAGGTACCTTGAAATTGTAAAACTGCATCTTAGTGTAGTCTCAGGATTTCAACTGTGAAACCTTTACATTATATTTACTAAACTGCAGGTTTAAAAAGTGGAGATGTTGCATATAGTAACCAATCAGATTCTAGCTGTCATTTTGTAGAATGTACTAAATAAGTGAAAGCTAGAATCTGATTGGTTGCTATAGGCAATATCTCCACTTTTTTAAGCCCGCAGTTTAGTAAATATACCCCTTGGAGTCTATGTCATGCTGCAATATAAGTTTCCTAGCCAATAATATTATTTCAGCAAAGGATGAGATGCTGGATTTCAATGGCTATGTGCTGTGGCCCAAATAAGCCTACACATTTACTGCATGTGTTGATTTACCAGAGTAAGAGGTAACTGAAGCCCCAGGCCATTTTGGCAGTAGTTTGGTGAAGATACTATATTTATTCTAGAAGAAGCTCATTGCATCTCAGTCGCCTTTATACCTGACTATATTCCACAAAGGTCATTGTCATTTTAGGGAGTGTATAAGTTGGAAGATCTTAAGTGTTATTGGAAATCTAATACTTTAGGGGGAATTCAATTGCCGGTGATATGGTCCACGGACACCACGCCGACCACAATGCCGGGAATTACGGTAGAAATGAGCAGATATTTCTGTCAAATCTCCGCCGCAAAGTGTCTCACGGACATTCCATAGACACTTTGTGGCTAATTAAATTCCCTCCTTTATTTGTAAAGGGGAGAGGAAGCTATATTAAACTTTATGTACTGTAGGGTGAATAAAAGTAATCTTTCTTTCAATAAGTGGGCCGTAAGCCATTAAGCAAACAGATCTACCAGAGCTTCTGCTTTTATTGACTCCAGGAACCTTTTAATCCTTAAATTACTTCTCCTTGAGCGATTTTCCACATTGTGAAGATTTTCCTCCGGGTTCCTTGTTGTCTTTTCTAAATGCTCGATTTCTTTTGAGCCATGGTCAGCCAAGAAAGTCAGTATGTCCTCTATCTCTGTAATATGTGACACTTGCAGACAGACATCCTATTCAGGCGCGGCTGGCAAATTTCAGGCGGCCGCATCGCGTGTCATGTGATGCAGCCGCCGGTAATATTCAAGTAATATTTCATGCACGCGGGGGGGGGGTGTGGGGGGATTTGGGGGGCGGCCGGCCCAAATAGCGGTCAGACTGAGCGGCCCGGCCCAGCCCACCCCTGATCCTATTTGAGCTCCAGCATTGTAAAGTGTCCAATTTATTCTCAAATTCAGGGAACAAGGTCAAGGACACTTCTCTCTTTGTTTATAGTCCATCCTGAAAACTTCCTTAGGCTTTATGATCAGCTCCAGGGTTCCACGTTTTCCTTGGTTTTTCTATATCATTAGCTGCCGTCCTTTCTCGTATTAACACCTGCAAAGATATCTAAAACAGCACTTTTTGAATTCGTTCCCTGACTTGCTTTCACTGTGCAACCCATGAACTTTTCCTTATGTCCTCTTGAAAAAATGTTGCTGGAATTTGGCAGAACAATGGTATGCTGTAACCCATGACAACCACTAATGCACAAAGAGGTCATTGGTTGCTATGGGAAACAGCAAAGCCACGCCACTCTGCACCATTATTAAAAACAAACAAAAACAAAACATTGAGCATGGTCTTGGAAAGATCGTACTGTTCTGTCTACTCATTTGTCTTAATCTGTGCTGCTTATGAGACCTTAGGGATTACTTGAAGAATGTTACACTGTAACACTGGAGAAAACATGTTTTGTAGTTGCCATTTTATCAAAATTTTATTTTAACTTTGAAATGAAAAAAATAACAATTCCCGATCCTATGTATACAACTAGTAGCTTTTATTTTACCTTAAAATCATATATAAATACAAGTTAACCCGTGCATGATACTCGTGCATTCTAGTCAAATCAAGCTACTTAAGGTCTTAAAAAGGTTCTTGTCATGCATTTGGACCTAGCCCAGGCCTCCTCAGGGGAAGAGCGTTACTTCCCGACGCAAGCGGCCTTTTTAATGTGTGTTCATGAGGTAAAATTACCTCATGAAAATGAGTTTGACCCCTCAACTCGTAAATTTAGCCTTTACTACCCCTCCCACGGGGGGAAGGGGGAATGATGGAAGTTAACTGACTTGACTATTCTATTTTTTTTGTCAAATAATGTCAGTATACCAAATTTCAGGTCAATTGGATGAGCCCTTTTGTCACTCACCGGACTGTGAGTGCTACTTCCCGTGTATTCAGGAACCATGGCCGTCCGCCATCCTGAGGGTCTGCGCATGTGCAGCCCTTATCAAACCTTCAGTACCTGTTGCTTTTAATTGATTGGATGATCAGGCAACCCTCCCTATTTAAACCACCTGTGATCATTACCTGGTTGCCTGATCTTGGAGTCTCATTTCCCATGAGCCTCTGAAGGTGTTCCTGTGTTCCTCGTGTATTCAGCTCCTGCTGATTTCTGTGTACTGCTATTGTGGTTTCCAGACCACTTCAACTCTCCTGTGTTCATCGTGACTGCACCAGCTGATTCCTATCTGCTATTACTACCGGACTCCTGTTCGTTTCAACTCTCCTGTGTTCATCGTGCCTGCACTCAGCTGATTCCTATCCGCTGCCTCCGTTACTACTACAGAGTTCCTGATCGTCTCAACGCTCCTGTGTTTATCGCGTCAGCTCTCCGCTGCCTCCGTTACTACTACAGGGTTCCAGACCGCTTCTACTCTCCCGTGTTCAGCGTGCCTTCTCTCCGCTGCCTTCACCACTACTACTGGATACCAGACAGCCTCAACTCTCCCGTGTTCTTCATGTTTCCAGTTCCACTTATTACTGCTTCCTGAGTAATGCTTCGTTGATTCTGGATTACCTGCCGTGCGCTGCACCAACCTGATTACCGCTTCCACCCTCCAGTGGTCTCTCCTCCTGCCGGCCTTCAGCCGTTCAGGTATCCCTGCACGTCTCTCTGACAGCCTGCTCTCCTGAACCGCGGTATGCATACTTTCCATTCACTTTGCTTTTGTATTGCATATCCATCTGGACTGAGTTGTGTTCTCCTCCGGAGCCTCCTATCCACTGAAGCTATTGTTACCATTGACTTTGTTTCCTATTGCCTGGATATCTATTGTGACTTTGTATACTTCAAGCAGTGCTTGTCAGTTATCGTTGTATTGTGGATATCATCGTTGGATCCAGTTCTGTGTGCCCCGTGTATACTCTGCTTTACATTCATCTCCTCGTGCCCCTCCTCACATATATATAGCAGAGGTACAACTTGCTGACGCAGACCACTGACTCCTGTTCCCTGTGACACCAGTTTCAAGTATCCTCTCACATAAGCAGTGGTACAACTTGCTATACGCAGACCGCTGACTCTCACTACCTCCTCGCTACTCCTGGACATTCCTCCTCACTATAGCAGTGGTACAACTTGCTATACGCAGACCACTGACTTTCCTCACGTTTCCTTGTCCATCTGGTTCCTCGTGTACAGTCATCTACTCATTACCAGTTGCTGCTAGTCATAGACTTTCCTTGAGCATTCTCTCACCATCTGCTGTTTCTCCTGTTCCGTTGTCACCCTGCTACCAGAGAACCATAGCACCAGCTACATTACTCTGGTAAGTCCATCATCTGGTGATATCCTGGGCAAAGACTCCTAGGGCACGGGCTTTCTAAGAAAATAGTTTTTTCCACACACACACACACACACACTAACGCACGCCTCTACACATGTGTGTTCATGAGGTAAAATTACCTCACGAAAATGAGTTTGAGCCCTACCAAATTTCAGCCCTTTTTGAATTTTTTTTCCCACACACACTAAGAATTTAGTAGGTCAGTGTATAACTCTGCCCAGCAGGTGGCGCTGCAACTTGTTTTTTTTTTTCCACACACACACAGACAGACAGACGCCACTAAGCATTTATATATTAGATTTTTTATTCATTGTTGATAGTAAAGTAACTTTAATGCACAAACATATTTTCTTTACTTTTTTCTTTTTTTACTCTGAGTGTCCCAAGATCGTCACAGTGCGAATGAAGGAATGCAGTTTCAGGAGATTAATTGCAGAATATTCTTCAGAATTCAGAGCTTATTTGTGTAATATTTTTGGCATTTAAAAAGTATGTGATGAATATTTCTCAACATAATAAAGCAGAAAGTAAAGTAATGAGGGTCGGAATGACAGTCTGGCTGATTAATCCAACTGGGGCAATTACTGTCTTCGCCAGCATATTTGGATGTTTACCCAGTAATGCTGTAAAGATTTGCTCTAAGAGAATGTTGCGGCAATGCCTTTGTAAAGAAATACAAACGAACATATAGGAATAAGAGAGGAATTTTGCTGGGGAACTTCTCTGGGGTTCCCTACCCCCCCCTTCCCTCATTACTTTTAAAGATGCTCGGCTCGGTTCTCCAAGAACTGAGCCCACCCGAACTTTGCCGATCTGAGAACCGACCTGAGCTGAGCTGGCTTGGTATTTTTGTGCACGCTCGAAAGTGAAAATGAGGCAAAACGTCATTGTTGCGTCGTCGGATCTTGCAAGTTTTGGATTCTATAAGTACCGCCTTCCACGGAGATCTAGCACCATTTCACAGAGAGAGACAGAAGGGGTAGCAAGGTTGTTGGCAGTCTCCAATGCAGTTGGGCAGCATCATAGCTAAAACAGAAAAAGGAGGGTTGGCAGTGTTCTTCAGTTTTCAGTGGTGAAAGACAAATTATAGGGCTAAAAGTGTGCTTCAAAGGCTCCAGTGACGTTCTAAACAGTTATAGCTCACACAGAAACAGGAGAGGTGGCAGTGTTCAGTGCTGAAACAGAAAGTCTAATAATAGGGCTGGCAGTGTTTTTAAAAGTCTGCAGTCAGATTGTACTGTGTCATCAAAATGGATTTACATCAGTCCACAGAAGATCAGGAGCACCAAGCAGCTGCTGTCACCAGTCATAAAGACAGCAATCCCTCTACGTCATTTGTTAAAGTCTATGTTAAAGTGCATAATGTTTTTAAGTCAGAGAAAAAAAAATGTAAAAATCCACCCTTATGTGTTGAATTATTAGTGCCCAAATCCTGCCAACAGTTGTCTAGCCATTTGTAGTGCTTGTAAAGCCACAGTCAGCAGAGGTAGGCACCTTAACCATCTAGGAACCTCATCCATGTTACGCCATTTAAAGCAAGTTCATGGCAAGCTGTTGGGAAAATCTCAAACTTATGCTAAAAAAATAACAACAAGCAGTCCCGCATCAGCTAGCTCCCTTCTCTCAGCTAGATCCCGACAATTGCAATCTAGACGCACAACACCGTCCTTATCAATATCCGTAGTAGCGATCGGAGTTAGTCCTGCTCCAAGTTGCTAAGGCTAGATGACTCCTCCACTATCCATGATTCCTCGGAAGAATTCTTGAGTGTTAGTCCCACTGCTGCTGGTGATGGATTTTCAACCCAGAAACAGACCAAGAAGAAGACTAATAGTAGTTTACAAAAATTGACTGATAAACAATCCTTTGCAAGAGGAATCAAGTATGGAAGCTGTCACCCAGTTGCAAAGCGGGTCACAGATGCCATGGGGACTATGCCAGTATTAGATATGCGTCCAAAACCCACTAGTAATGCAGCTGGGTTTAGACAGTTAATTGAGGTCCTGTGTCCCGTTACCAAAATCCATCACCACACCAGTTTACTAGAAAAGCTATCCCTCGCCTCTACTGGAAGGTTCATAAAAGTGAAATTATTGGGTTACAAAATGCCATTCTACTCACTGTACACTTAACCACAGATATGAGACAAGTGGAACTGGGCAAACTAAAGATTTTATGACTGTGATAGCCCACTGGGTTGGTGATTCAACTTCACCAGCAGGAACAGCAGCAGCATGTATCCAACTACGTCACATTTTTCAGAGGCAGCTACTCTGTGTATCAGCAGCTTCACTAAGAGACATACAGCTGACAATCTGTTACAAAAACTAAGGGATGTCATTGCAACATGGCTAATCCTGCTTGGACTCTCCTCAGGATATGTCATTTCTGATAATGCCACCAATATTGTGAGAGCATTACAGCTTGGTGAATTCCATCACATTTCCTGTTTTGCTCACACTAACAACTTGGTGGTGCAGAGCTTTTTGAAAAATGACAGGGACGTACAGGAGATGCTGTCTGTGGCCTCTAAAATATCTGGACATTTCCGCCATTCTGAAACAGCATGTAGGAGATTGCAGCAGCTACAAGGACAATTTAATTTGCCCTGCCACCAACTGTAGCAAGAGGTGGTAACAAGGTGGAATTCCACCCTGCATATGCTTCTGAGGATGGAGGAACAGCGAAAAACCATCAACGCTTACTCCACAAGCCATGATATTGGGAAAGGAAGGGGAATGTATTTTACTCAAGCGCAGTGAAGAATACTTTCTGTGTTGTGCAAGGTGCTGAAACCATTCAAACTAGTCACCTGTGAAGTGAGTTCAGACACTGCTAGCTTGAGCCAAGTAATTCCCTTAGTTAGCCTTTTGGAAAAGCAGCTTGAGAACCTGAAGGAGGAAATGAAACAAAGCAATTAAGCTAAGTATGTCAGACTTGTAGATCAAGTACTTTCTTCGCTTTGCCAGGATCCAAGAGTTATCAAAATCTTGAAATCGGATCACTACATTTTGGCGAATGTGATTGATCCTAGGTTTAAGAGCTATGTCTTCTCTTTGTTTCCAACTAACCCAGATCTCAAGAGATGCAAGGAGTTCCTGGTGAGCAAGATGACAGTTCAAGTGTTACATGACAGAACTGCATCTCCTCCTTCAGTTTCTCAGTCAACTGCTGCTAGGAAACACTTGGCTTTCCCATGAGACTCACGGATGATGCAGATGACTCAGCACAACATTTTGACATCTAGTCTGGTCTAAATAATTGATCAAAAACCGTGACACCTCTGCCGTAACTTCACCTGATCCTACTATCAACATCCAAAGGATGGTGGAGGATTATTTGAATGACAGTATAGAAATAGACACGTCAGACAGTCCCTTTACATATGACTATTCCATCTTGCACTGTTTGAAATTTTGGGCTTGGTCTATCAGCTTGTGTAACAGTCGACAATTGAGGTTCGCAATTCAGGTTCACATGCTGCACAGTATGCTTAGGTAGACTATTCAAATGTGGACAGTAATATTATAGGACTAGGAATATGGTTAAGGGCAGGTCTAGGGATAGGGACAGCTCTAGGGATAGGGACAGGGATACTGCTAGGGACAGGTCTAGGGATAGGAACAGGGTTAGAGCAAGGGATATTACTGTCTACATTTGAATTGTCAACTTAATAAATACTGTCTACATTGCAATTAATTCCCTAATAATACTGTTGTTGTCATTATATTGTCGACTTTATAACCTTGTCTACTCTGCTGCCCATCAATCAAATTATGTCAATCGAACAAAAGGGTGGGAGTGAGTTCTGAAGCACAATTCCATCTTGCACCACTTTTCCTTTCAGCTACCGCTGTGTTCCAATGTCACATAGATGTGCTATAAACTGTGATGTTCTTTGCAAAACTTCGCTTTACCAAGACACCCATTGATGAAGCAGATGACTCAGCACAACATTTTGGTCATCTGGTCTGGTCTACTCTAAAAGAATTGACGAAAATTCATGACAACGCTACCGTAACTCCACCTGATCCTACTATCAACATACAAAGAATGGTGGAGGATTATTTTTTATTTTTTTTTAACGGTTTAAAGACATCAGATTTATTAACAAAGGACAACGTTGCTTGCATAATTAATGTAAGCATGGATGTCTAAATAGACCTGTATATGTATTACTCAAACCTTCCACTTTGCTGCTGTTTCATCAGTATTGCACAAAGTGTTTGTAATCTGCACTTTACGTCAGAGCTACCTAGCTATAATTGAATTTTTTGGGGCTCGGGGCCAATTCGAAGCTGAGTAATGAACTTGCTTTTTACTGTGAATGTCAATGGCTCTTTTTAGTGCATTGAACAAGAGCCAATATACTCATGTCAGAGTGAACACAGCCAATTTTTGGACACCTGGGGGTAAATGTATCAATATGCGGGTTCTTCAACACCCGCGTGTTCAGCCTCTTCCGCGATTAAATTTCAAGCGGCGCTGCATTGTAAAGGGTTAACTTCCCTTTACAATGCAGCGCCGCTTGAAATTTAATCGCGGAAGAGGCTGAACACGCGGGTGTTGAAGAACCCGCATATTGATACATTTACCCCCTGGTGGATTTACCATCCTGAAGTTATTTTTCAATCATCCATTCAATTGCTCCTCTCTTGTACGTATGACCACATACTTTGTTTTTCACTGGGTTCAACATCTCCAACAGGAGTGCTCTGGGTGGCCGCGATCTCCTCGTCTTCATCTTCCAAAGCTTTGTCTGCAGGGGCCGGTGACACACCCATTTGTTTTCTCAGGTCTCTTAGCTGTTCTTTAAGCTGGGCATATTTATCATCCTGCCTCAGGGATCCTCTGTATTATTCTTCTGAAGCGCAGTGTATCTCGTGTACAAGCTCTCTTAAATCCGTGATCTCATTTGGTGGGTCACATTGTAAAAACTCCTCAACTGCATCTACATATTGGTTTAAATCTCAGTTCAATGCACCGTATTCCAACATGACGGATTCCATGCTGCCCACATGTTCCGTGTCACAGTCTTTCTGAAGCAGATGTAATGCCACTCCAGTTGTAATATCCATTCCTGTGTCTACATAAGTTTGAGGAGTTCTTCAGGGATGAGACGGAGGTATCCACAGAGGAGAAGGACATTAAAGATGCACCACGAGCAGACATGGTTTAATAAAGTAGAGTTCATTGACAGCACTGTTGGGCTTAAGGCAGCTAAGCTATTGGTAGCTTGTTTTGTGGGGGCCCAAACAAACCAAGCACTTCAGCCACAAAAGTGGCACTCCTTGTCGCTGGAGTGCTTGCTTTGTTAAACTGTCTTTTTCAATATCTTACATAAGGGTGGGTGGGAGGGCCAAAGACAATTCCATCTTCCACCACTTATCTTATTTTTCTGCCACTGCTGTGTGGCAATGTTTCCTAGATGTGCTGTGAACTGCCGTGTGTTTGTGTCATTGCTCTGTCGCTTACCATCCAACCAGGTCGCGGCAGTCTTTGTCCGAAAGTGTATGAAAATAATATTTGACCTGTGAGGTGGTCAAAATTGAATAGAAAGGATTGGAAATTAGTGTTATTGAGTTTAATAATAATGTAGATAATGGTCAATGAGTGGAAAACAGCGCTGCCTAGATATGTATGTAAAGCTGTCAGAAGGAGAAGATTATAGGTGACCCCAGTCCCTTTAGAAATAAGGATGGGAGTAAGGGATTCCTTGACGCTGAGCAGGTGGTACAATAGGATGTGAAAACAGGGTAATTTATTGTGCTGATGTATCATACAATAAAACATCAAGTTCTGGCCCGAATGAAATTCATACATATACAAACAATATTTTGCCTCATAGACACATCCTATTGCACCTCCTGCTCAGCGCCAAGGAATCCTTTCCTTCCATCCATAATAATAATGTAGGGAAAAAAAACCCAGTGTTTTGGTTTTGGTTTTGGATCTGGATTAACTGGTTTTGGATCCCGATTTTTATCTAAAATCCCTAATTTTTTTTGCTAAAATCACATAATTTGGCTCATTTATATCCCTACATTATTATTAACCCCAATAACATTCATTTCCAATCATTTCCAGTCAATTTTTGTCAAGTGACAAGAACACTGCTACCCCTCCTGTTTCTGTATGAGCAATGGCACTGAGCAATGTCACTGGAGACTGGAGAGTGATAAGAACACTGCTACCCCTCCTGTTTCTGTATGAGCAATGTCATTGGAGACTGGAGAGTGACAAGAACACTGCTAGCCCTGTTTCTGTGTGAGCAATGGCGCTGGATCTACTTATGGAATCCAAAATTTGCGAGATCCGACAATGCAAAAATTACATTTTGCCTTCATTCAGATCCAAGGTAATCCGAAGTAACAAGACGGCTCGCAAGCCTACTCGGATCCCCAAAATTCAGCTGGTCTCAGTTTTCAGAAAACCGAGCCTGAGCATCCATATCTATGTGTGACAAGCGTAGGGTACTTGGCAGTGGTAATAAAAGTTGTGGCACATTCCCCCCAGTTCTTAAATGGAACCATGTGGCTTGGTTATTATAAATGTAGTTGTTAAAACTGAGTAAAGTGTCATGCAAAGAGCTTGCCATCCCTGGGGTAGATTGTGCAGCCAAAACTGCCCGGAACACACACTATTGTAAATGAATACGAGTAAGCGGCACTAAAAACTAATGTGTCCGGGCAGTAATGAAGCAGTCAATATCCGTCAAGGGGTTAGTTTAGGGTTCTGTACTAAGGTGTGTCCAGGAGTAATTATGTTATTTTATTAGAGATGCTTGACAGTTAATGCCAGGACTGCTTCTATTGAGACAGCATGACACTACAACCAACAGGGGGTCCCAAAGAGTATGGGGCAGGGGCCCCGCAAGATAGGGTGCTTCCATTTGGGCATCAGTAAAGATTTGCTCCCCTTGTGCTACCCATTATCCCACATAATGGGAACTGGAGGGGGAATAAATAGCACCAATCGAAATCCCAAAGGAGACTTTTGTGCATCAGATCTGGCTGAGGATGATAGTTCCCTGTTGGGTGCCAGAATTTTAAAGAACGACAATAGTGTCAAGTTTTGAGCAGCGGCTTCAACACCTGATGGAAATTTTCCAGTCTACACTGTAGTGTGTGCCTGCCAAAATCAGGTCGACACAAGGCTAGACCCCGGCCTGGCTGGGTCAGGATAAAGAATGGTGAACTCCGGTACCATGTCCCAGGGATTGACCATATGTATGTACTGATTTGTGATGGTTAACTGTTCTTAATAAGGACTATAGCTCTGCTGTGAACTGGTGGGTAATAAACTCCAATTGTTTTTAATGAGATATTTGCCAAGTATAGAATTATTTTCTGATCCATGGGTCAGCTGTGAGGCTGGAAGGTAGAAAAGTTATATTTTTATGGGATGGTTTTAGCTATCTGTAACTCTACTGTACTCTACTCTAACTCTACTATGTCACAGAACTGCAGCGGAATGTCCGGGTAACACTGAACAATGAATTTTATTTTCATGGTTCATATCTGAAAAATTTAATTTTGAGGTTTAGTGGTTCTTAAATAGTTTTTTTCGTTTATATTAACTTTAGCTTTTTTCATTTTTTTAATTTTACTTGCAGTGCCTAAGGCTACACAAATTCTATATTCAACCTGGTATATGGGGAGAGCTGCATTAGTTATCATTGTAGCTTTTCTTCCTCAAAGAACTTGTATAGATTGGAAACAAGTAATTTTCAAGTACAAAACATTTTAGTGCTCCACATTTATAAAAACCTGTAGTCAAAAATATAATACATGTTGCCAACATGCCCTTTAAAAAAAATGTGTATTGAATTCAGACTGCAAGCACCAATGGGGCACACTGATGTGCATGACAAATATTCTCTGTACAGCGCTGCGGAATTGGTGGCGCTATATAAATAGATGATGATGGGGAGTTAACTGATCTGCTACAAATGGTGCACTTTGAAGGCACATCTTTGTAATAAGGGCTGAGGGGCCTGGAGAAGTATTGTACTTTTATGTTTATCACATTATTGGAGGTCCTTGGCAACAAGGGTAAATACAGTTACCAGTGACTCACTATTATTTAATGCTACCTTCTTTAATTCAGTATTTAATTTTTTTATTCAGTACAATAAAATTAATTTCCAGCACCAATTAAATAGCTGCAAATAAAGCAGCATGACCCCCTTCCCATAAACGACCAGCCCTACGCTGAAAGTGCTTGTGTTTTTTAGGGCTGTGGGGTCATGGTAATGGAAAAGATTGGGACCCTTGAGGCTATATTTACAAAATTGCGGGTTTGAAAAAGTGGAGATGTTCTCTATAGCCACCAATCAGATTTCCTCCGGGTGCTCCGGTTTCCACCCACATTCCAAAGACATACTAGTAGATTAATTGGCTGCTATCAAAATTGACCCTAGTCTCTGCCTGTCTCTGTCTGTCTGTGTCTGTGTGTGTGTGTATGTTAGGGAATTTAGACTGTAAGCTCCAATGGGGCAGGGACTGATGTGAATGCGTTCTCTGTACAGCGCTACAGAATCAGTGGCGCTATATAAATAAATGGTGATGATGATGAATGCACCAAATAAGTGCAAATATGGTACCACAGTGGTCCCAGTAAAAGGGACCAAGGTTCCTAAGACCGTGACCATTATACCAAAATAATAACAAGAATGAAAAGAGAATTAGCACACACATTTTTCAAATAAAGTTTGTTTGAACAGAATAATGTGTACGCAGGCATAGGTACTAAATATGAGAGCTTTCCTAAAGTTACACAGTCAGATGTTTTCATTGTCTCAACAGATGTTTCCAGTTTAAAGTTTTAGGAGTGATCTCCCTGGGCCACATGTAACAATCCTATGTGAAGAAGAACATGAGAGTAACAATGCTATCAGCAGAACTGGTAGTTGTAATGCTTGACCTTCTAACCCGCTCCCAGCATAGTTTAAAGAGGGAGCAAGATTAAGTTCAGATAAAGAAGGAAGCTGTTAATCAGATGCTGATGTGACCAGAGATAGCCTGATTGTGTGATTGTGGGAAAATTATCCTTCAATTGGTATTATCATTTAACTCACAGGCACATTAACCCTTTGTCCTGCCATAGGTCTGTGCTGAGTTTGCATCTCTGTTGGTAGAACTGCCTAAGCAGAAAATAAGTGGCAACGGCAGGGGAATGGGGTCGTATTGCTGTGAAATGTGTCATTTTTGGCCTCACCCTCTGAGATAAAATACCGCCATCATTTCATCGTGCCGTAGGGGGGCGGTGGTCAAAATTTCGTAATTTGGGTGGGTTCCGGGAGAAAAGCCTGATATCCTGGGGTCTAGGAGAACTTCCCAAAATTCCGTAGTCTCCCGGGCATTCTGGGAGAGTAGGGAAGTGTGACATGGCTCGTGCTATTTTCTCTTCCTCAATGTAGGCTTCCTTTTTTTTTTTTCGCTGTCCCAATATATTGAATCAAATAACTTTTTATTTTATTTGTGTTTCATATGGCAAAGGAGCAGAAATACAAAATCAATTCCAGATAACCGTTATGCTATGTCTGTTATTTTCACACAAAATGAATTCTGGAACCTTTAATATTTATAGAGAAACCCACCCACCCACTCACACTTGAATCACAACAGTTCTATGGTTTAGAAGGAGGTAAGAGCTTCTAAGAAGCTCATAGTTAGTGTTTGCATTAAAAACACTAGGAGGCTGATTCAAAATGGAACACAAGCTTTAGTGTAACTTGTTTTTTACGATTGAAAAAGTTGCATGCAAGCGTATGCGTATGTAATGAATGAGCAGCAGATGCATCCACTGGACAACAGGCGCACCCGTCAAACACTTAGCATAGGTGAGATAGATAGATAGCATCATGAAATCTGGAGATTACCAAGCCATTTTGGAGCGCAATGTTGAACCCAGTTTTAGAAAGCTGGGTCTTCGTTAAAGATCATAAGTCTTCCAGCAGTACAATGACAACAACACACTTCAAAAAGCAACCATAAATGGTTCAAGACAAGAGCACTGAACTGAACTTCTGATGTGGCCAGCAATGAGTTAAGATCTGAATCCCAGAGAACACCTGTGGAGAGATTTGAAAACAGCAGCCGGGAGAAGGCACTCTTCAAATCTGGGTGCACTAGAGCAGTAGAGTGGACCAAACTGCCAATAGAGAAAGGTACAGGAAGCTCATTTATGGCTATAGGAAGCTTTTGATTGCAGTTATTTTGACCAAAGCTGTGCTACCAAATATTAAGTGTAGGGTGTTAATAATTTTGTCCATGCCACTTCTTTAAATGCTTTGTAAAATGTGTAATATTAACCGAGAAGGAATTGTGGAGACCAAGTAGTATTGATAATTTCTACTTATGATTAGAGGAAATTGTAAGTTATTCTAAAAAAAAAAGGTTCAAAAGTGTGTGAGAGAAGCACTGGCCAAGTGGTGAATGACGGAGGTTTACAGTATATCACAGAATTTCTGTCTTGTATGCTTAAAATCCCCAGGGAGATTGTTATGTGTGGGAAGGGGCTTCCCAACAAGTGTATTCAGCTTTAGGAAAAGTTGGTGAGGGTTCCTGGGGTATAAATGGAGAGAGAAGGGTGGCCTCCATTTATAAGGCCCATTTCAAGTTTTCCAACAAGCTAGCAAGTTGCTGGTAATCAGGAGCTGCACCTGCAAGGTGCTGATAAAAAAAAGCTGCTGGGCAGTATCCTCTCTCTCTCAGACCTGGGGAGGAAGTTGGATACCTCGTGAGAGACATCCACATTGTCTTTTGCATACTTGAAGCTTAAAATGCCACAAGTGAAATGAAGAAAGAACAACTGCAAGCTCTTCTGACAGTAAACAAAGTGCCTTGAAAATTGTGTGTAATAAATAATTTCAGAATGAATCATCATTGTATTCAAATAAATGGTGCTCACAAAGTAACAATGCAAGTGTAACCCGGCAGAAGCACTGTGACTCTGCAGGCACCGCCGGGCACTGAAAAACTATAACTCCCAACATGCTTTGGGGGGGAAGAGCAGTGGCGCACGCAGGGGGGGTTTCTGAGTCTCTAGAAACCCCCCCCCCTGCACTAACTAAGTATACAGCACCATCGCAGACGCTTCTTAGACAGCGCCGTGGCTGCTGTTTAGGACAGCGCTGGCGAAACGGAGCAGCAGTTCTCTCTCGGTTTTTTTTGGGGGTTTTTTTTTGGGTCGGCGGGGAGAAACCCCCCCCCCCCCCCCCGACAATCCTTCGTGCGCCCCTGAAGAGGAGAAACGAGATGGCATGAGACAGGGAACTGATTGAGTATGCAGAGCTCACTTGTTGTCAGCTAACGATGTGAGGTTAATGGAAGAGGAGCAGTTTGAGTGAGGACAGAGAAGCTTTGTACTGTGTATCAGGATAAATATAGTTGTGAACAACGCTTACTAACTATACTGACGGTAGTATAGAAAGGACAGTGATAAAATCAGTTTACCCAGGAGCTAACACAACAGTGATATGAAGTGGGTGACAGCACATCAAGAGGAAGAGGCGCAATGTAGTCAGTTACAATATGTATATATAAAACTCCCAGTATAGTTAACACAGGATTACACAAGTTCACCTTATTACTGAAAGGACTGATTTACAGAGTCAATCTTCTAGCAGTGTTATAGCATTCATGCAATCTTCAATTAATGTCATCGTTGCCTGAAAATCTGACAAACTGAGAGCTCAAAGTCATATTTGGCTGTCACTATTACGACTGCATCCCATTCAGGAACAGTGGTTTCTCCCAGCCTTTAACTGCCATTGTTTAATAAATAATACATTATCTTCTGATGTGCATCAATGTCCTTGACCATGTATATATAGGTTTTACTCATACTTGCCAACTCTCCCAGAATGTCTGGGAGACTCCAGAATTCCGGGAAGGTCTCCTGGACTCCCAGGAGAGTAGGTCAACCTCTCGCATCGAATTAGAGCCGCAATGACATGATTCTTAGGGAATGGCGTAATTTTGGCCAAAAATGAAGAGATTCGCTAAGCTCTGCTCACTCTGCACATACCCCTTCCAGGAACTCCCAGAGGGCCACTTGAAAAAATAGTCAAGTATGGGTTTACTATTAGCAATAAAGAGGACTTTTCATAGTTATAGTGTGTGATGTAGTGTATTTAATAACTTATGAGTATGTTATAATATTATTAAAACTTACTTTGTAACTATTTAGTTACTAGTAATGTATATTATTTACTAATGCCTTATGACTTATGAATAAATACTTATGTGCTCTACTGAGGAATATGTAGTGTGATGGCGTAGGCCCGGTAAGTTATTTTGTACAATTAATTTATGGTGGAACAATCCTGGGCAGCCATGTACATCTTTCTTACTTGTATAGCACTCAGTAAGTGATATTTAATAGTTTATATTAAGTCCTTAATAATTGATTAGCTTAATCAGCCTATATCAGATAAATATCATGCCAAAGGGGCAGTTATTCCATTATTATATTGTTTGAGTGTCCTTTGGAGGGGGACCAGGTCTGGAATGGCGCAGGATCAACCCTGAATCGATCCCCAGTGTTCAAATTCCAGAAACAGAACACAGAGAAGGAATTCAGGTTCAGGTGGAGGCACTCTCGAGGCTTAAGGCTTAAGAAACACTTACAAAGTTCCTATTTACAGTAACTCAGCCATTTACATTCAAGGGCCGAAAAGAGTGTTACGCAAGTGCAAGAAATCGTTACTCAGAAATTGTCAAAAGCTACAGCAACAGCAAGGTGCATGAGCATTCATTGGTAGACTACTGGCTTACAGAGACAAGCTTCATCAGGTAACACATTCCATGGACATTTTGACAACAAGAACACGCTAAATTCCTTGGATATGTTTAACCTCAATGATAGCTGGATTACTGCCAAGCATTTTATTGTGAGATTCTTAATGACAAATACTAAACGTCAAAAGTGACTGATTCAGGCAGCTTGTACACTCACAGAGGTTAGGAAAAGAATAAAATGTGAAATATGCATCATTTTAGTGTCCTGCATGGATGTAAATCTGATTGAGTTATGTACGTCCCTCATACTTTAGCTGGAATATTGACCTAAATCGACAGAACTCCAAGTTCCGCAGTGTGTCCCACTGGGACACGTTGAAGGAGAGTCCAGATTAAAAGGTAAGGGAGAGTCCAAGACTAAGCCAAGCACACCCACTGTTCTGACCTTCATTCATTTATACTATATTTCCCGGTTGATTTGCTCCAACAGAGAAAATGAAGTTGATAGCTAGGTGAACCTTGCCAAAAAGTCAGGTATCACGAAAACATTGGTGGAAGAGCTGAAATTCGACCTGAACTGGAAACTTGGAAATTGGGCCAAGCCTGTCAAAAATGGCTCCTTTCACAAGTGCAATTGGGCCAAAACAAATAGAATCTCTGTTAAAAAAAAATTGAAATACTACCAGTTTAATAATTCTGGTTCTGTAAGTGTTAAAAGTCCTGGGTCCTCCAGGCTTCCAGACATAGGGTGTCCATTTACGAGAGACTTATCAGCCATGTTTGCGATGATATCTTTCTGATCGAGGAGCAAGTGCTTGGCTCTAAGATATAAAACATAAAAAAACTCTATATTGTTCATTTTCTCTATTGGCTTCTATTATGCTGGAGGCAGATAATGTGATTTAGCTAAGTCTGATTTCCCATTTCCCAAATGTTAATGAAATTGTGGCAGGTAATAAAAATGAAAACACAAATCACTCTGTCTTCATCTGATTATCACTGGACACTTTTACACCTTAAGGCGAAAAACACACATCATTCCTTTGGTTATTAAGAGCCTGAGACTAACCATGGATCATTCCATGTTACTGACAGATGGGGGTGTGCACTATAGGCAACGGCTGAGGAAATACAAGGCTGAGCTCTCCAATGTCTGGATTGTATTGAGAAAGACAGAAGATGGAGAGAGCTATCAAATGACTGCATGCAGATCTGGTATGTCTAAGTACATAGGGTCAGATACATATCTAGCTGACTGTTGGCCAAACAGCATTGATTGCAATCTATTTCACTGTGATCCAGGTCCACATAACTGAACAGAGGGAATGTCTGCAACTAAATGTATTTCTACTTGACATGAAAGCCATTTGGTAAATTGTTCTGTAAAATTGCAATTGGACCCAAGACAGAGCAATATGTTTATATATACAGTGTGGATATATGTAAAAATGCATCGTTCTTTTATAAAATCGTAGGGCTGCAATTCTTTCATAGAGTACAAGAACTCTATGATTATTCACCTTATATATAGACTGCAATCAAATCATATTTTCATAAAAAGCCCAAATTATTAAAATGACCAGGGGGTAAATTTATCAAGCTGAGAGTTTCCGGCGGGTTTGAAAAATGGAGATGTTGCCTATAGCAACCAATCAGATTCTAGTTAGTGTAGAATGTGCTAAATAAATTATACATTTACCACCAGGGGGTAAATGTATCAAGCTGAGAGTTTTCAGGCGGGTTTGAAAAACCAATCAGATTCTAGCTATCATTTATTTAGTACATTCTACAAAATGATAGTTAGAATCTGGTTGGTTGCTATAGGCAACATCTCCACTTTTCAAACCCGCCAGAAAACTCTCAGCTTGATACATTTACCCCCTGGGGCTCAGTTTAGGTTAAACACCACAATGACTGCTAATTCTCTCAGTTATCGAGTAAGCGAGTAAAAGGAGCATAGCACATGGAGAGTGTACTAAATGCTCGCTTCTGGATGAAAGGGATCACAAAAAACACTGTTGTTTTTGCTTACTTCATGATGCACAGTGCACTATGTTATAATAAGCACATACAAAACCAATATGCTATGCTATATAAATAAATGTTGTTGATGATGATGACACATAAGGTAGTGGAATAACAACTGTTGCTGCCGATGGGGAATGTGTGTGTGGCTACTGTAGGGCATCAGCATTATCAGCCAGTAATAATAAAGCAGCCATTGGCAACTGACATTACTGTGCATCACTGATGGAGTGAGGAGAGAGAGAGGAAAGTGGAGCTATGACACATGAACCAGTCAGCTGATAATAAACTGTCTTTCACTATTTATCCCCACTGAACCTCCTTCCTCGTCTGGTTCTAGAAAAGTGTTGTGCTTTCCTGCCGCACAGGTACTATTATAGTTATCCACCAATGTGAAGCAGCTGTGTGCCTGGTGTTATTCTTTATTACCATTCTCGCTACTGGAATCAGGACGATTGTTCCCCATGATGTGCGCCGGAAGCTGCTATCACCATGGAAACAGTCAAAATCGCCAGGGCCCTCTTAAGAACATTTTGAGCCCCCGGGCAAAGCAGTGCACCGGGGCCCCTATATATACATATATATATATATATATATATATTAAAAAAAAAAAGTGATTATATATATATATATGGGCCCTGCAGCCCAGGGGGGCCCGTCGGAGGCAGCACAAAAAAAACAAACCTTTAAAAAAAAAAAAAAAAAAGAAAATACTTACCTTGCTGTCAGCTGGCGATCCGGCTCCCTCACTCATCTCCTCCTCCGTTGTGCTCCGCAATGGATGTCGGGCGGGTGTGATGACGTCACGCCCGACATGCACTGCGAGCGCCGCACGGAGGAGGAGACCAGGGAGGGAGCCGGATCGCCAGCTGACCGCAAGGTAAGTATTTTCTTCTCTTTTTTTTAAGGGTTTTTTTTTTTGTGCTGCCTCCGACGGGCCCCCCTGGGCTGCAGGGCTCCCGGGCACCTGCCCATTGTGCCCAATGGGAAAGACGGCCCTGAAGATCGCTGCTATACTGAGATTGTAGTCTAGTACATCTTCTAAATAACCTTGTCCTTGATTTAATGATACTCATGTACTTTTCACAATATTCCTTACTGTACAAAATATTGACATGACCTTTACTGTAATCAACAGCAGCCATCATCATCATCACCATTTATTTACATAGCGCCACTGATTCCGCATCGCTGTACACAGAAGTCATTCCCATCAGTCCCTGCCCCATTGGGGCTTACAGTCTAAATTCCCTAACATACACACAGACATAGAGACTAGGGTCAATTTTTGATAGCAGCCAATTAACCTACCAGTATGTTTTTGGAGTGTGGGAGGAAACCCTGAGCACCCAGAGGAAACCCACGCAAACACAGGGAGAACATACAAACTTCTCACAGATAAGGCCATGGTCGGGAATTGAACCCATGACCCCAGTGCAGTGAGGCAGAAGTGTTAACCACTAGGCCACTGTGCTGTCCATGTTCTATTATGAGTTTCTCACCTTCATTTCTCTTTGCTCAGAGCTGTAGAGCGAACCAGCTTTCAGTTAGTTAATTAGAATTAAACCCCAGCAACACCAGCCATGTCTAATTTAAGATCTTGTTGGACTGGTGACATATTCAATCGGAATCCGTGCTAATCTTTGTTGATGCTGTTCCGTGGCCCTGTTCCCTGCTGGCACATCAATACAATGATTTGATATCCGAATCCCTGGAGTCCTGCTGGTTCAAAGTGAAAACTGGCGTGTTTTTGATGTAAGAGATTTAATTTCAAGATCAATTGTACACAAAAGTCTATATGCTGTTTTTGTTACATCTGTAAAGATTGAATTAAAGGATTTTAAATGGCTGGCAGCAGCATTGTAACATTGTAGAGATTTGTTTTTTTTTTAAAACTACAGAGAGCTTCATGACTTTGCAGTCAGCAGCCAAGGGACTTATGGGTAGCATTTGGTGAACATCAACTCTCATTTTTATTTTTAGGAATATTTGAAATCTTGTGTACGGAAAGGATTACTGTCATTGTACTTCTGCCCCAGAAAAGTAGGAATGAATCATATTTATCTGTGGCAGAAGCCAGCAGTAGTCTGTAATAGTGTGATTATGTATATCCTAGCATGTGACGCACACTTTCAGCTCTGCCTCACGCGCAGACATAGTTTAGTTCAAAATAGGAGTCAGACAATATTACACATTGTGCTGAAGTATTGTCAAGTGACACAATCAGACATTCCGTCACAGATAGATGAGAGTCCTAATTTACCACAGACCCACATCACAAATCTGTGCTATTAATGTTTAGATGCTTGGATTGGCTGCATGTTGGCCCCTCCCACTATCCTACAAATTATCAGGCAGGAGGTAACTAAGCTAAAATACAGTATGCACCTCCTGCTTGTCCATGTGTACCCAGTTTGAAGAATAAGTGCAATAGGTGCTAGAACCTAGTAAAAAACACAGCTTGAAAAAGTTTAGGTAAAAAATATTTAAGTTGGTATTTTGCCTATGTTAACCTAAAATGTGTAATAGATACCAAAATGTTGTTTAAAAAATTCAATAAAATACCTGGCAAATGCTGATGAAAATAATTTAAAGCAGCAATCACAATTTTTGGTTTTTTTTTAACAATTTTTTACCTCAGTAACGTGAAGCTGAAGCTGTTGCCTAGGCAGAGTTGATTCGAGAAGAAAAATCAGTGTAATGTTCATAGCAAACCACTAGGACGCTACCGTTAAAAATTCTTTATGTCAAAATGTCACTTATTTAAAAAAAAAAAAAGACATTTAATTAAACAGGAGTTCTCCCATATCTGAGATAAGCTTTATCCAAAAATCATTTTATTTTACATTTTTATATATGAATAATCACAGTCTTTACAAAGGAGATGCTTGAAAAAGACACATATAACAGATTATTTTTAAACTTTTGTTCTCTCCTGTGACTGCTGTGTTGATGAAGGCAGCCATCTATACTTGGATAACAGCACTGGTTATTCATTACTGCTATCAGGCTTATGTGGAGAACACTCCACTTTGTGTGAGGGGGAGCATTCGGGTACTAGTCCTTCCCCTCTCCCCCCAAGGACACTCCCTTGTCTAGAGAGAAAGTTCAGAGTAATCCGTCTATGTAGGCCCCAGACTCCAGGGCGAACAGGTCACTCAAAAAGCTGCTAAGTATGAAGGTCGGTGGTCTGTGCAGAATACCAGTGACATCATCAGTGGGACTCACCCGTGCTCCGCAAGGTGGTCCTTGCCACTTTTAAACATGGTATTTTACCTATAATATGTCTATACAATGTCTGTGTTTTTGTGACCATGAGAGGGTGTAATTTCCCAAGCTTGCATTTGTTGTCACAAACTAACAAGTTGGATTTAAGAATCTTGGGCCTGATTCATCAAGGTACGCAAACTCATGTATCATACTTTGAGTGACGCAAACCCTTATATTTGCATTGGAGTTTGAGATTGAGTTGACTTTGAGTGCCGTATATGCTCTGTTTGCGCTGCGTATGTGGTGTTTTACATAGCTCAAGTCCCGTTTAGCAGATGCGTATGAGTTTGCGTATCTTGATGAATCAGGCCCCTTGTTTCTTTTAAAGGTTCGTTTGATGCCACAATCTTCCTGCATCATGTTAGAGGAGCCTCATATCACTACTGTGTGCTGTTGGGGACCCTGCTCCTTCCACTACTAACCTCTCAGTCTGTGGCTTCCTGCTTACCTACTTTTTTCTCCTCACATGATGACACTACCCTTGTTACAGGCAGTTCTGCCCACACCAACACAATCTCAAGAGCATACTTCCCAACTGCCCTGATTTTGGCTTGCCATCCCGATTCGTCAGCTGTGACTGGGGTGGTCCTTTTCCAAAAGTGGATGGGGTTTAACCTTAATTTAAGCATTTGCGAGTGGCGTTTGAGCAGAATGGTGGTAGATATGCTATTTTGGTCTGGTCAATGCTTCTCACAGGTTCGTCACTCACCTGAATCCCTAATGCTGTGAGCATTCTGATAATTTGGCTACAAAATCTGAAGATATCCCATACAAGCAAAAGAGTACAATGAATACAATGAATACTGTTGGACCACTGTAAAAGTATAAAATA
This sequence comes from Mixophyes fleayi, assembly GCF_038048845.1. Lineage (NCBI taxonomy): Eukaryota > Metazoa > Chordata > Amphibia > Anura > Limnodynastidae > Mixophyes > Mixophyes fleayi. The sequence continues at coordinate 204,226,711 of NC_134407.1, read as the reverse complement.
TTCGTTCATATTAATGTACACTGTGGGCTCATTACCTTGTAAACATCTGCCTCACAGCACTGGGGTCATGAGTTTGATTCCCGACCATGGCCTTATCTGTGTGGAGTTTGTATGTTCTCCCTGTGTTTGCGTGGGTTTCCTGCGGGTGCTCCGGTTTCTTCCCACAGTCCAAAAACATACTGGCAGGTTAATTGGCTGCTACAAAATTTACCTTAGACTGTGTCTGTCTGTCTGTGTGTATGTGTGTGTATGTCAGGAATTTAGACTGTAAGCTCCAATGGGGCAGGGACTGATGTGAGTGAGTTCTCTGTACAGCGCTGCAGAATTAGTGGCGCTATATAAATAAAGGATGATGATGATGATGCTATAACTATAAATTAGGCTGTGCTGTACATTGCTCTTGTGTTGGTCTGTAGATAAAGGACTCAATCTGTGACTCACTAGAAATCTATTATATTTTACTCTTTGGGATAATATCTTTTTAGCTTTTTCTTTCAACATGTTATCTCATTACAAAAGAGAAAAAAAATATTTTTATTTTAAGTCTCAATTGACCTCCATTGATCTGTTTGGGAGGCCCCCTGCTCCAGATGTTGGTCTGCTCTTTGGAAGAAGTGGACTCAGAAGATTAAACATTTCCTATGTTTTTAGGCTGATAGCAGGATCTAGTGTGTGGGTTATATAGCTGTGGCCAAAGGATATAATTGCTACATCACATTAAAGAATATTATTTCTGGCTAGCTGTATATAAAGAATCGAGCACCATATCGAACATGTGTTAAAATGGTCTAAAAAAAGTGTTCTGAATATGTCTAAGCAGTATCCGCACTTCTGTGGTCTGCATACAGTCACTGCCAGATGATACTCTACGAAGAGAGCGTCAGTGATTGGCAGTGGGAGTACAAGAAGTTAATAACCAGCGTTCACTGTTGAAGGAAGTAGGCTAGTAGCTGGGGAGCAAGGTGAGAACCTCAAAGTTCAATTTCCACCCTCTACAGACGGGTGTAGTACGAGTTATCGGTGCTGTAAACCACAACACTGTTTACTCCTACATAATTATTCTGATAGTGAACAGAGCGACATAGAAAAAATAACTACTTACCAGTAAAATGACACAGAGGAAATCCGATGAGAGGACATCGCAACATTTCCAAAATGACGTCAGTTGCGTTCGCGACTTTGAAATTTCTGCTTTTAAAGCGGCAACGCACAACAGAGGGTTTGGATTGGGATGCAGTATCGGTCTCGGATTAAGAAGATCTGACCAAGATGGCTGAGGCCAAAACTGTTCCAGGAGCATCCCTGAATCCAATGCAAACCACAAGCAACATGGCCAAAAAGGAAGCACTGCTATGAATTTCAGTGCTTCCATATTTATCTTCCATAGAGTGTGGGCAATGATAGGAAAAGGAGGGAACACACATCCTAGTTGGAAGATCCATGGAATTAATAGAGCTGTGGATTCCAAACTTTTTCAGTTCAAGGCACCCTCCAAAATTGTTTCAAGGCACCCCTAAGCCAAAATAATTACCAAGTAGTCCCGTGCCTTGCTTACCCCTGGCACTAGCCGAGGCACCCCTGTGAGATCTCCGAGGCACCCCAGAGAGCTTGGGCGTACAGTTTGGGAATCACTGTGATAGAGCATCAATTCTCTTTGTTCTAATGTTCTTATGAGGGGATCAAAAATTGAGTAGCCTTGGTGTTTGAGGATGTCGCTATCAGATCTATATGGGGTATCCCATACTTTTGCACTAGGGTTTGAAAAACTTCCTTGTGTAAGATACATTCTCTTGGATAGACTTGATATTGACAATCTGATAATGAGATAATCTGCTATCTTGTTGTCTTTGCCTGCTACATGCAATGCAGAGAGGGATATTAAATTATTTTCTGCCTATAACAGAATCCGTCATCATGGCCCTGCTTCTTCTGGCACCTTGGTGAATTAAGAAATCTACTATCCAATTGTCTGAGAACACATTGAGATGTTAAAAATGTTGAATTGCATGCCATACTGCCCTCATTTCTAGAATATTTTGAGCTGATGTCTTTCATTCTTTAATTTACGGTCCTTGTACCACTTTTGCATTTGGATGAGAACCCCAACCCATTCTGTTTCTGAGATGGACACTCCATGATCATTTAATCATGGATTTTGCCACCGTATTAGAGATTTCTTTGCAATCTTTATATGATTGATGAGTTGATTTAGGGATGGTGGATTGTGATTCCACTGGTTCAGTATGTCCAATTGGAGATCTTTCATATGCCATCTTGCCCAAGGTAGAATGATGAGATGATTCCTTGGAAATGGAGACACTTTTTTATCATCACCCTTGGCTGAAGCTGATAACCTAGTTGCTGAATTTTTACAAGACTTTCATTTGATAAAGATACTATGTTCTTTGCTGTGTCTATCTGAAATCCTGATAATTGTTGCTGAGATGGCCCTAGTTAGCTTTTTTTGCATTAATTATCAAAGCAGGTTCCAGTAAGAAGTTCATGACTTGGACTGTTCTGTATTTGGTAATGTGCTCTGACTTTCATGTGACCAGAATGTTGTCCATATAATGCCGTACCATTATTCCTTGTTTTCTGAGAACCATACCATTATTCCTTGTTTTCAGAGGACCATACCATTATTCCTTGTTTTCTGAGGACCATACCATTATTCCTTGTTTTATGAGGACCATACCATTATCCCTTGTTTTATGAGGACAGCCATAAGAACTTCCAGCACTTTGATGAAGGTTCTTGGGGAAGTGGACATTCTGTTCAGGAGACATGTGAACTAAGAATTGAGTCCCACCACAAAAAACTGATAAATTGATCATGCTGAGCTGCAATACCGAGACCTACGCTGTGTATATATGCATTTTGAAGATCTATTGAAGTAAGAAAGTCTCCTTTCTCTAATGCATGTAGAATGGACTGCAATGATTTAAAGTGGAAATGTCTTGCATGACTTAGTTGGTTGAGGCGTCTCAGATTTAGGACTGATCAAAATCATAATGATGATTTTTCTACTAGGAATATTTTGTAATAAAAGCCTTTGATCTTGGGTGGTGAGCATCCACTTTTGCGCAAATGTTGAAATCCTACCACCCACAGGATTCTATGGAGATAGATCTGGACAATAGTCATTGGAAGTGATTTTGCCTTGGCTTTCCTCTTCCATTCTTGAGGCTGTTCAAATGTGGTTCCAATATGTTGCCCGGAAATTCTGCTTCCCTAACCGATAACTTCTTGTTTCTTTAAATTGATGATGAGAAGCCAATGAAGAAAAACTTCTATTTCTTTTGTTGTGTGGTTAATTATATGATTTACTTCCAGTGACTTTTTGAATTATTGTGCCCAGCTTTTCTCCAAGCAGAAAAACTCCAACAAATGGAAATGTAGCTAGACGATTTATTGAGTGAGAATCTACTACCCAAGGTCGCATCCACAAGGCTCTTCTTACTACCACTGGTGGAGACATAGCTCTAGACGAAAAAGAAATTCCACCCTAGAGAAGCTGCTCACAAAAAGTCCCATTCAATACTTTTATTTTAAATATTGTCTATGTATTACATCTTATTTATCTTTATGAAGGATCTCTGTCCAAACTATCAGTGCTCTAGAAAGTGAGGCTATAGCTACATTGGGATTAAGGGCTGTTCCTGAAGAAATATGCATTTTCTGAAAGCAATTCTCCATTGTTCTATCCATATGATCTTTAAGTGGACCTCCGTCTTCTAAAGGAATCCCTCTCGCTGCACATTAGACACTGCTGCATCTATTTTAGGCACTGGGCTGAATTGGACGCTTCTTCATCCTGCAAAGGATATATCATCATCATCATCACCATTTATTTATATAGCGCCACTAATTCCGCAGCGCTGTACAGCGAACTCACTCACATCAGTCTATATATATATAAGGTTAAGTCCTTTATTATTAAATTGTCTTTTATCTATACAAACCCATTCTTTATATATAAGATCGTTAACCACTTGGTGCACTATAAACACTCCTCTATCCCCATGGTTTTATCCATTTGCTTGAGTAACACGTTAACTATTTCAATGCTAAACAGTTGTGGATATTCACCATTCTCTCCTGACTCATTTAATGACAAATCCAATTCCAAAGGGACCCCTACTCATTCTGGGTCTTTTCTTCCCTGTATACTAGCCAAGTCCTCATTAGAGACAAATACTCAGAGACACAGTTTATACATACCATCCAAGGACCATCTTTTGGTAAGGCTACATCACAGGTTCCATACACGCGGTGATGCATCTTGCAAGATTTCTTTCTTCCAGTACCGCCACTGAGATTGAGAGGACTAGTGAAACGAGACAGACAATTAAGAAACTAACAATGCTAGAAGAATAGTTACAATAGACCTGATGTTCTTCAACTTCTTAGGAAGGGGATCAGGCTCTGTGGCTGCAGAACTCTCGCTGGGGTTGAATTTTTGAGGGTGTGAGCAGTACAACTAGCTCCATCTGGAAATGCCCTCTGACTGTGACTGTGCCAGCTGCATGCTGGGTGCTACATGTGACTCTCAGCATCCAGCCCTGCTTGCCACGGAGGTGCGTCATAGGGCCCCCTCAGCAGCGACACAGGAAAAAGACACTAAATGAAAAAGAATATAGTAATAATAACAGCCTTTCCTCAGCTGCCTCTGCAATCCCAAAGTCAGTGAAATTATACTACAGCTTCCAAACCCACTTGTGTAACCTTCACCCTGAGCAGAATCTATCCTGCACCCAATCTTTGTTATCATTATATGTTCCAGTCCCTCATAAAGCACTAACTACTTATTTCTTCTCTGATTTTGTTTCAAAATATCGCCTTGTGTTGTCTTGGCAGCTGTCTATCAGGCCTATTTAAGGCCTTTCTGGGTATGGCTTACAAGCGATTCCTTGCTATACTTGGGAAGTGAGTGCATCATCATCATCATCATCTTCATCATTTATTTATATAGCGCCACTAATTCCGCAGCGCTGTACAGAGAACTCACATCAGTCCCTGCCCCATTGGAGCTTACAGTCTAAATTCCCTAACATACACAAAACAGACAGAGACAGACAGACTAGGGTCAATTTTGATAGCAGCCAATTAACCTACCAGTATGTTTTTGGATTGTGGGAGGAAAGCAGAGCACCCGGAGGTAACCCACGCAAACACGGGGAGAACATACAAACTCCACACAGATAAGGTCATGGACGGGTATTGAATTCATGACCCCAGTGCTGTGAGGCAGAAGTGATAACCACTAAGCCACCGTGCATCTGATTTTAACTGCATTTTAATGGTGTTTGAAGCATATAGGTCAGTGTAGGACCTGCATACGAAGAGGCTTAAATGTTTTGACCAAAATATGGACCAATACCTCATGTTTTCATTTTGCTACAGTAGATACACACAGATATGCAGTGTTAAGGACAAGTGCTGACAACAAAAGTCTTTTTGCCTCATAAAGTACTGATTTTCTAATCTCAGCAATAAGAAGGTGGGAAGCAATGTATAGTTTTGAGTCATCAGCCTTCGCCAGATTGTGAGGCTTCTATGAACTTATCTGAGTTGCCAGCAACCATTCACAACAGGTTATTTGAGCTGTAAGTTTGCTAAAATGTATTTTATTGTACTTTAAAATGTCAAAGAGCACAGTTCAAACTAATTTACATTGTAAACTAACTTTTAGATCCTCAAAACTGGAGGAGGCATGGATGTGTCCTGATTTTGGAAAGGTATTTATTGAGTGGCAGGGAACAGTGTTAGATCAATATCACAAATACTTCAGCTCTTGAGTACTGGGATTGAGCACCTCTGGTGTACACTATGATGCGAAATTAGAGCAACAATTCACTCATGGGGTGAGATACCTTTTATTGCAACCCCCAAACAAAATTCCTGTTTTTAAAAATAATCTTAGGCCAATCAAATCGAATTGCAGAAGGGTGGATACAGTGTAACGCACTGAGCAAGATTTCGACCAGCCAAGTCACCCCACCTCATTATCTGCCACAGTTTTTAAATTGCAGATAATTACAACGGTCATTTTTAAGCACTTTCTGCTGTTCTGTGACCAGGTTAAATTCAATGTTTTAGAATACATTGATTTAAATGGCAATGCCATAAGATTTTACATTGTTATCATGGTACAGATAAAACTTTCTTGTGTATCAAATTGGAACAAAAATCTTTAAGCATTGATTAATGATTTAAACTGCATTATCTAGCCGAAAGCAGGCAAATATATAGTTTTCCATGATTGTTCCTCTAGCTACTGTAATTAGCACAGCCCCTGAATTTTATCCCACAATTACATTTTCACCATTATTAAATTTTGTTTTTTTGTATTTGCATTTTTTTTCTTTTTATTGCATTTTATATCCTTTTCTTTGCCCTGAGAGGTAGAAGAGACTTGAATTCCTAAGAAGGCCAACAATGACATCATGGTGCTTGCACAGCAATCCCCTATGTGGAAACATTACTTCTGCATTGTGAACCACAGAGTTCAGATTTAGCCCTGTGTTTAAGTAAACCAGCACCTGGGAAACAAATCAAATGGTTCCTGGGCATGGTGATGGAATCAGAGGCTGTCACATGAGAACATATGTAACATGGCCACTTTGTAGAGGGAAGTCTTGCCTGAGAGACCATAGATAAATGACTAGTGGTCAATGACTCCAGTCATAGTTTGATAGAGAGTGCTACCCCAGGGTAGTGTCCCAGGCAGGGCCGGATTAAGGGAATGGAGGCCCCTGGGCTAAGGGGGCCTCCATTCCCCCGTGAGGGCCCCCCCCCCGTGATCCCAGCTGCCCGCGCCCCCCCCCCTTCCCCCGTGATCCCAGCTGCCTGCGCCCCCCCCGACACTTACCTCCTTCTCCGGCGCGCTGTACGCTCTTTACTGACATCTCGTGAGAGTGAGACTCACGAGATCTCCTCAGTAAGGAGACTACAGTGCGCCAGAGAAGGACCGCAGTGAAAGTGCTCAGCAGCACTGATCGCGCCGGGGGTGCCCCCACCCCCGACCGGTTAATACTGCTGCTGAGCACTTTCAAGGGCCCCCTGGATGCCATAGGCCCCTGGGCTGTAGCCCAGTTAGCCCTATGGTTAATCCGGCCCTGGTCCCAGGGGTCAATTATGTGGGCATGGAGCATTATGAAAGTCTGATGGGGCTATATAGATAGATCCATTATTATTATAGTTATTGTAGATTTGTAAGGCGCCACAGTGCTCCGCAGCACCGTACAGTAAGGAAAACAGGTAGATAAAATAAATACAGACATGAAAACAAAGGGTCTGGAGGACCTTACTTATTAGAGAGCTTACCTTCTATGTGGAAGAGGGCACAGCTGAAACAAGAGGAGCAAGTGTGGCTCAGAGTGGAGATTCTGGGCATTATAGAGACTGTGCCATAATGGAGCAATATAGAAGCACTTTAAAGTCATTTGGAACAAGGTAGAGCTATGTGATACAAGTAATGTAGTATATAGAAATGTTATGGGGCTATAAGCGGTATTATGCATCAATGTGTAAACTATATAGGGCATTGTAGAGCAATGTGGTGGTATTATGGAGTATGAGGGAATTATCGAGCTATGTAGAGGCATTATGGAGCTACATGGAGTAGACATGCATTGGGGCAATTTTTAAGTTATGTGAAATAATTATCTAAATACTGTATATGAGAGCATTATCCAACCATAGGGTGCATTATAGAGCGATATGAAGTCACTAGGCGCAGTATGGAGCCATAGGAGGCATTATTGTTATTTTCACTATACTGTTGTGCAGTTATAATTTAAACCTTTGTTTTAGTGGTGTGAAGTTATGAAGATTGGGCAGGACGATGGCTCAGTGGTTAGCACTTCTGCCTTACAGCACTGGGGTCATGGGTTCAATTCCCGACCATGGCCTTATCTGTGAGAAGTTTGTATGCTCTCCCCGTGTTTGCATGGGTTTCCTCCGGGTGCTCTGGTTTCCTCCTATACTCCAAAAACATATTAGTAGATTATTTGGCTGCTAACAAAAATTGACCCTAGTGTGTGCGTGTGTTAGGAAATTTAGACTGTAAGCCCCAATGGGGCAGGGACTGATGTGACTGAGTTTTCTGTACAGCGCTGCGGAATTAGTGGCGCTATATAAATAAATGATTATGATGATGATGAAGATTGCACTTATGTTAGTAAATATACCACGTATGTCTCCTTTATTAGCCTGGAATTTCCCCTAGCTTTACACACTATGCATCATATTCATAAAAGATTGTCTTTCTAAAATGTAAAAAATGAACATTCTTACAATATACAGAACCGTCTAGGAATAAACTTCAGGAAACCAAGTTATCTTTGGTCTGGAGTCTGCTAACTATACACTATTAATGCAGTGTATATACATATCTTGCAATAACAGTTGCCGTTTAATGCAGTTTAATTTTAGCTCTCAACCCCCCTCCAATATCGCTGCATAGGATCCACAGAAATTTTTATTACTCCTAATGTTTGTTACTTGAAGCAGAAGACCCAGACAATATTTGTAAAGTACCTTCAGAGGTGAGAGGTTAAGAACAGGAGGTGCTCATTACACAGCTGTTCTAAACCCTTATCACAGAACACATTGTAGATGTAAACATTCCAAAAACTGGTTATTTGCACAAAAATTTGATCTTTCCTGGACCTGAGCTAGGATCAGACAGGCTACAGACTTCACTGTGTGTGGTTTTATGTAATTACAAATACGCAATGGAAAGTTAACCACTACAATCATCTAGGCAGAGAATTTAATGTCATGTAAAATGACCTGTGATGTCATCATTTGTGGTACTTTTTCTGCCTGCCCTACATGGCGAAGGTTTCTATGGAAGTCCACTGTGCAAGCCACATATCGCTTCTAGACACTTAGTTTAAGTAGTTAAAGGCCGTATAGTATAGTTCAAGTAGTTTAAGTCCAGCCTGCCAGAAATGAGATCCATGCAGGATATGAAACTTGTGAGTATCAGATCAGGGTCTGCTTTGTATACTAGCCACCAGACTGTGCTCTGATTTGTACACTAGCCACCAGATGGTGCTCCACTTTGTACGCTAACTATCAGAACAAGGCCTGTTTAATATGCAAACTACCAAATGGGGTTAGTTCCTAATGCTAGTATACCGAATGGGTGTCTGTTTTTTGTATACTGGCTACTCAAATAGGATTTTTGTTGTATATGGGCTTAAACATAGTAAAAATAAAAAAAATGTACCTAAAAAGGGACAAAGGAATGAAGCCTTTGTTTACTGTACACCTGCATTGTATTTATGAACAGGCTAATGACTTTTGTGTTATTTTTTATTTTTTTTTATTTTAAAAAAATAAAACCTTCCTAAATAAATGTGTTCCAGCCTAATACATAACCTATTACAATGCAGTATTGTATAAGAGTGCAATGAAGTATCTGCTACGTCTGTAAGGACACCTGGTGGCTCGTCAGTTTGAGAGTTTCACTCCACGCAAGTTCTGGAATTGATGCCAACTATATAAACACATAAAAATATTAGACACCATGGAAACCGCAGATGTCAAAACTCAAGAACTGAAATTGACATGAGCAGACATTTTTTTTCAGAGTGTATTTCTGGTACTTTGCTATAAATATCTTCTCAGAAACCTACTCTTACCAAGATACACAGTTTTGAGATGCAGTTACTTACCAAATGATGGTTCTGAGGTAGGGTGTAGTATATCTTGGACATAGGTTTGAAAGTCAAAGTTTAATACTGTTAATTGCAAGCAGGATATTTTTTTTTATTTATTGACCCCATTTTTGAAAGAGTTGTCCCCCTTCCAGCTTATAACCCCTATAAACCATCACAGTTAAATTGGGAAACTGTAGACAGATCACCGCCGGTGAGGAACCGCCAATATGTCAGATGGGAAAAGCGTTACACTTTCTATAACTCAACCTGTGGGTTAACTGTTAAGGGAGCATCTACCTGTTATTCCTGCCCATCTTGGTGTCCCCTATCATGGGCTTACATTTACACTGCTTACCATTCCGGGTGACCCCACTAATGTAGACACTTTATGATGTCTCTATTAGCTTGGTGTCTGGCAGTGATGAGAGTAACCACATTGGGCTACATACATGAATAACAATAGAGAGCAAAACTCACCAGGAGACATCCCAAACTCCACGGATAGATGCGTGAGAGCCTTAGAATCACACGTTAGAGGAAATCCGCGTAGAAGACACACCTCAAAATCAGGGGCTCATGATGGTAGGGCAAATGATTGCACAATGAACAAACAAATACCCTTCAAGGACCTTAGGTACATTGGCAATCAGAGAGCTTTGTACAGGGGCGGATCTAGACAATAACTTTACCCGGGGCGATTTTAGGGGGGGGGCGCGATTTAGGCCCCGCCCCCTTTCTGATGTCTAATGCTGCCGGCGGCTGCACAGTATGTGCAGGTCCGCTCGGCAGGGACAGTGTGCTGCTCCGCTGCTCTGATTGTGTAAAACACAATCAGAGCAGCCGGGCAGCACACTGTCACTGCTGAACGGACCTGCACATACTGTGCAGCCGCCGGCAGCAAGTCCCTCCCCCTGGATCCGCCACTGGCTTTGTTGCACTGGTACCCTCCAAGTCCTGTACATTCTGCCGTAGTTATTTCACGGAGCAATTTCAGATTAGTCATTGCAACAGCAGCTGCAATGATGTAACTCCCATGAAGACACTTTAATCATACCTCTTAACTATCCCGAATTTGGCTGGAATAATGTTGCTGTAACGAATCTAGCAGATAACGTGGATTCACTTTCACCAACCTGGATAAGCACTGGCAGTAACAGGGGTGCGGAGTCTAACGAACACTGGGTTTTCGCTAGGGAGCACTGCAAGGAGGTTCGGTCGTCACTGCAGGTAGGTTCACAGGTCGCGGCCCTCTCTGCCTCTTCCAGACATGACGAGCTGGTATCAAACAACAACAGGAGACTGGTTAACGTAGCCGGGACTGGTGCACAAACGCACTGCAGGTTGCCAAACCAGCAAACAGAAGGAGTGTCAGAACAAGTCAGGTCAGCATCAAACAGGAGCATAAACAGTACCAAACGACAGGCAGAGAAGAGGTCAGAATTCACAGTGATAGCAACAAGAAGTGTTGGAACGCTAGAGTAAAGGTTTGGAGCCTAATACTCTGGCACAAGCCTGTGCACTGAGCCGGTTTATACAACTGAGCTGATAAATAGGGCTGCTCTTAGGTCAGAACACATGATCACAGAGCTCTTAGAGGCCATGCGTCTTCTGTTGGACAAAGTATTATCATGGCAAAAAGTTCTGCACCTGGAGCAGAGAAAAGAGTAGATGGAACGTGGCAGACAGCGGGTTGAAATGTAACGCATAGTTGCCTACTCTCCCGGAATGTTCGGGAGACTCCCGAATTTTTGGGAGTTCTCCCGGACTCCCGAGAGAGCAGGCAAAAATCCCGGACCCAGCTGTCGCCGTTGTTGAAGATGGTGGGGGCGGGGCTAAACGCCACATTGTGGCCCCACCCCCTGCTGCGATTGACCAGAATTGCCTAAGATTGACGATGGACCCCCTCCCGGACAGCTGACTTCAAAAGTAGGCAAGTATGATGTAACGGCCAGACTCCGATGTGTGACAATTGCGAGGTATGATTTAATCATTAACAGAACTACCAACAGGGAAAAAAGAAACTTAGTACTCTCAATTTTTGCTGCCCTAAATTATGTGAAACAGTTGCCTCATTACAGGCCCACTTCCCTGAAGTACTGCAGTCTGCCGTTCTAGCATGACAAATGTCACATTAGTTCCTGAAAACCTAAATCATTAAGTTGCCATAGTTTGCAATGTTACTCCACTAAAAGGTGAAAATACTTGCATAATATTTGTGGCTGGCATTTGTACAGCTCTGCCGTTAGTACAAATCAAATGTAGTGGAAAATAGGATGTAATCTGTGCAGTATTCCTGTATTTATGTGGAATCTTGGAAATAGTTCACAGAAGTCATAACAAGTCCTTGTGTTTAATGCGATAAATCATTAGTCTGAATGTAGGTTTCCTTTTGATTACATTTGAGTTCCATGGCATGAGCAATTAAATGCAGTGAATTGAGTAAAAAATGTAATAAATTTTGCATATAATGTACCCAAATCCTTGTCTGCAAGGAGGGTGTAATTATTACTATTATCCTATTTATAAAAACCTTACATATTCAACGGTTCTGTACAAGGAAAGTAAAGGCTGACAATCAACGATGTTGTTCCTGTGTCTATGGTACATTTGCTATGAGCTGCATTCATCACATGGTAAACTCACCTTAATCTGCATTGTAAATAGAGATCATTCGAACCCTATGAAGAAAGTGTCAACATTACATACAGTCTTTCAAAACGAAAACTGGTTGTACATGGCCGTGGCAGGTTGTATTCACTATGAGCGCTGGTTTGTAGTGTTTTTTACACATTCTTCATAGAATTCAATAGACATTATTTCAGTGTCGGTTAAGCTACAGTGACCAAAAGGTAAATGCAGGTTAGACCAAACATACCAGGTACAGTAAACCCACAAGTGTGTACAAGACCTAACGCATACAGAGGCATAAAAGAAATGCAAAGCCTTATTTCAGAAGTTTAAGAGCAGTGCCGTAACTAGACATTTTAGTGTCCTGGGCGACACAGGGCACCGGTGCCCCCCATCTAAGTGGGAGTGGCATTTGACAAGTGGGTGAGGCCAACCTAATGTGTGGGTGTGGCTAGCACTTTACTGAAAGAATATTGTTACACATATTTGCAAATGCATATATATATATATATATATATATATATATATATATATATATATACACATACATACATACATACATACATACATACATACATACAGTGGTGCGATTGAAATAAATTAACAACCGGCTCTCTGCCCTAATGACCATTTAAAGTATGTAAAATACATATAGCGAAAGGTATTCTAATATTTCATGCACTTAATACTCAAATAAGAACGTTTCTGTCTGTGTGTGTGTGTTAGGGAATTTAGACTGTAAGCCCCAATGGGGCAGGGACTGATGTAACTGAGTCCTCTGTACAGCACTGCTGAAAAAATGCATAAGTTTAGTTGTTTTATGTAGAGGACAAAGTATATATTAATTTTACATAAACTGTACTGGAGGAGGGAGGGGGAGAGAGTGAGAGAGAGAGAGAGAGAAAGAGAGAGAGAGTGAGAGAGAGAGAATCTTAACTTACAAGAGCGTTTGATTCTTCATCCCTTAAGTTCAGCAGTGGAACGCATGTGCGTTCCACTAACAGGAAGTTCGGCATTTGGAATGCAAGTTTGCGTTCCAAATGCCGAACTTCCTGTCAGTGGAACGCACATGCGTTCCACTGTGGAACTTAAGGGCTGAAAGTACAGAGGCAGGTAGCGGGCAGCTGTAGCGCCCCCTTGGCCTTGCGCCCTGGGCTATGGCACCTTCCGCACATGCCTCGTTACGGCTCTGGTTAAGAGGGCAATCTGCTTCAGGCTAGAAAGTTAGATGCTTTCAGGGGCAAATGTAGGGGTACTAGGGGGGAGTTTCCAAATTCCTGGTTGTGGAACAAAGCAAAAAAAAAAAACACACTTGTCACAATAATAATAGAAATCGAAAAACACAATGTATAATAATTTAATAACGCATGTTAAATAAAAAAACCCTCAAATGAATATGAACTTTCTTTAAATCCATCTTGATCATCATACAAAATGAATATAATACCTTGTAAATTGATACAACTTTACAAACGTCACATTCAATTAAGTAAAAAGTATTTCAATAAGTGTTACAGATACCCACTTCTTCACATCACTTTCAGTAGCCAAGAAAACTTCCTTTTACTGTGTGTTCTTTCTTTTTTTTCCACATTAGAGCCAAAACATAATACAAAAACCATACACTGCAAGCCAAAATATACAGTGGCCATTTTGTTGTAGTCACAGGAGATTCAGTTCACTGGGAGGGGCCAAAAGAAGAAGTAAGTTAAAGAGGTTTTGTGACTGCAGATACAGTAGAGTTATCAATGGGAATGATGAGATCACCTTGTATCATTGTCATCATCATCATCATCAACATTTATATATATATATATATATATATATATATAGTGCCAGCAAATTCCATAGCTCTCTACAATTGGATTTGCATGAAAGTATGTAGGCTAAAGGACAGGAAATACAATAGAAAATAGGTAGTAAAGTCAAGGAATTGAGAGACAGGGCCTGGGAGCTGATAAATGACAGCAACACAAAAGAAGATGTGGATTTCAAGGGAGAGGAGAAGAGGGTGGTTTCCGGGGGTATGACCAAGAAAGGTACAGCTGGAGAAAGTAGGATACTTAGGGGTAAATGTATCAAGATGAGAGATTTCTGGCGGGTTTGAAAAGTGGAGATGTTGCCTATAGCAACCAATCAGATTCTAGCTGTCATTTTGTAGAATGTACTAAATAAATGATAGCTAGAATCTGATTGGTTTTTCAAACCCGCCGTAAAACTCTCAGCTTGATACATTTACCCCCTAATCTGCCACATTATCTCTGGGTTTGAGAGAGTCTACCAGGAGCTTACAGCTACTTTGGCGCACCGTTTTACTGGGGCAATATTGTAGACAACCTCCTCAGATTGGACATGTCGACATGGACACTAAAAGTCAAACAGAGATTGCAAGAGCAATCAAAGTTGAGCTCAGTGGATCTAGCAGTTGAAATAAAGATGGGAAATCTTATAGTTTATAGAGACATCAACCAAGTAGGCATGAACCTTCATGTGTGATGAATGGACCATCCAGACGCACAACCAATGCATTTTGCAGCACACATTATGTGAGCTTTAAATAAATAATTCCACAAAAACACTAGGTGAAAAATAACTAGTTAGACCCCACCTAAAATTAATTGCCTGTGGCAATTGGTTCAATGGGTCCTCTGATGTCATGGAAGTGCTGCCGTAGCCCTCCAGGAATTTGTTTGCAATATTCCACCATAGAATTGTCAGACTAGGGTACAATTATTCTTACACTTAAAAATAAAGCCTTTGTTATATTATAATGACCAATAAACATATTTAGTAGACATAAAACATCTGGGATAGATGGTGGGAAAATGACAAAGAGTCAAAATATGTGTGTGAAAATGACACCATCTTTTAGTTTTTATTGTGCATCTAATATCCTTACTTCTCAGTGACATCACTTAGTATCATTATGATTTATCTTGGCAGGATGAGGCCTACATACCCAAGGCTGTTTCTTGGCCACTCCATTAGCACTTTGGCATCAAAATAATCGACTGACTCAGCAAAGCTCAGGGAAAGTTGAAAAAAAAATAAGTGGAATGGCGGAAAAAGCCGCTACATAGAGGAAGTCATAAATGAGAGTGGAGGTCATGACCCGCAATCAGTCTTCTGGAACTCCGAGGCTAACAGCTGAGGTCTGCTCAGGAAAATAAACAAGACTTCATGGCCAAAGAAATACTTTACGAGAGAAAAACCCCACCAGAAAGCAGTAAAAATAGATAAAGAGAAATAGAAATACTCGACCAGACACATATAAAGAGCAGTCGAGATGGGTTTTATTGTGTACAAGTTTATATAGAGAGGTCAAACCCATGAAGTTTCACAGGATAGTTGACAGAGATCATGACTTACATCGGTAATTGTTGTGTACCAGACACTGATGGTTATAATGTTTTAAAAACTTGTCACATAAACCATATTTTGGTTCTGGGACCAGTCAGGTTCATGAACAGATCCCTAATTCTGTACTTCCTTGTTCCTTATATGTGAACAGGAAGTGGGGGAGGTTCCTAATGGGCCATTTTGTACTTTAGTTTTAGAATCCTTGACTTCTTATAATAATATTTTTTTGGGGGGACAGTCCAGATTTTTAATTATTGTCCTTCTTTTATCAACTAAAAGTTGACTCGGCAAACCTTATGTCCCTGGATTCTGTTGCAATAAAGTACTATCTGTGGATTGGGAACTTATGTCTGATGAAAAGTAAGAAATTGTGAGACATTAAATTGTAAATATTTGCCGGATATATTGAGACAGACTCTGGAGGTCCCGCAACTGGATTAAAGAACTTAAGTCTACAGATCGACCTTCTATGAAGATCTTATATCATGCATCAAGACCAGTCTTGGATTTAATATTTTTTGCCCAAGGTAGCTTTTGCTACTCCCATTGTTCTCACCAAGCTCTATTGTTGGTCAAGGTCAATAGACCTTGGCCATGTCTAATCTGAATAAAAGAAACAAATCTCCCAGAAATTACAATTAATCATTTATCTGTTTTTAACCTGCTAATAAGACAATGAAGCAAAATGGGCAAATTATAGGCATATGATGTATTACCTCCAAGCTGGACCTGACTATAATTTTCCTTTACCATATTGACACTACTGGTTCTCAATTTCTTTACCGATGACTTTCAAGGTGGCGCTTGGTGATGTTCTTTCCCTTCCTTTTCTATCCTAAAAAACTTTCTCAGACATCATCCTCCAATTAAACTTAGGCATCCTCTTCAGTCCTTCCACCAATCACATACCAGCTCTTCCACATCTCGGCTGAGTTAAAAGCTAAAGCAGATATCAGATAATTAAAAGCCAAACCCCAGCAGCTGGGTTCAAAATTGGAGCCAGCAATGCATTATTTATTACAATGACCCGAATTGGAAAAACAGAATTGCCAACGTCAGCCATCAGGTACCCATTACCATAATAGAATCCATACCGCAGGTATGGACAACCAAAGCTCCCTTGTATATCGTATTCATTATTCATGTGCAAAGTTGTGTCAATGTGTCAAAGGCACAAATATGGTGCAACAATTATAGCAATATATAAATGGTGCTGCGTGGTAAGCAGTGCTCACGTACCAATAATAGAAGGAAATTAACTTATTGGTGAATCCTATGTGGCTTTGCCTTTGGTTCTCAGTGGACCTATGCTCCAAGTTCTTAGATCCAGGTATAAATTGTGGGCTCATAAGTTAGTGATCATTTAGAAATATGAATATAAAAATAGAGTGTAGTAAAATGAAACACCTATAATGAAAATTAATGAAACATACACATTTTAAAAAAATAACATCATATCTGGATGGCAATCATAGGAAGCTCAATGAAATCAGCCAGGAACGCTGATGACTATATTTATGGTGTACACAATATATTGTTTCTCTCTACGGAATGTCAAAGCTACAGTAGAATCTGAAGGTTATTTCGCTGGAACGTGGCGACTCTACATAATGACCTAGTAATGATACCAGGGGTTTGTTCATCTTTAGGCTGTACTAGTTGAGGAAGGGGTGTTTGCAGTAAAGATATAATGGAGATGGCCCTTTGATGAAAGATTCCATAAACTGTTTAAATGCATTTGATAAAAAAAATAAAAATACACGTGGACTCAAAAGACCATGTCACAGAGGTGACAGGTTTTGTGCAATTAAAAAATGAAAACCACATTCATAACATGATTCTGATTACTATACTTTGCAAAACAATTACCATGATTGCCGTCAGTAAATTTACTGATATGCAATGCATACTTGCCCACTCTCCCATAATGTCCAAAAAACTCCCGAATTCCAAATAGGTCTCCCGGAATCTCGGGAGAGCAGGCCGCTCTCCCGCATCTGCCCACTTCCCACGGTTTGCGTCATTGCATCGCAGGGGTGGTGCCCAAATGACCCAAATCATTGCCCTATGCCCCCTTCCATCCTTACACCCCACCTCCCCTCTGGCAACTTTAAAAAGCTGGCAAGTATGATGTAATGTACTAAATATGTGGTAACAATTTAATCTGTTAGTAAGAATTAAAATACCATTTAGTATAAGGGTCCAATTTCCAGGCATTACTATACTGCACATACTGTATATGCACCACAATAACACTTTTAAGATGTTGTGGTCTTGCAAACTCCTCCCAAACCTTCCCTGATCTTCCTTCTCCTCTAGAAGCTGTTACTATTGTCACTTTTGGTCTGGACAATAAAAGAAAGGAACTCATTTCCAATGTTAGTAATAGAACAGAAACATAACAGACATAGGAATTCTGTCTGTCAGTAAATTTCTTATAAAACTTTCAGTAAAGCATAATTTACAAAGGTTGACTACCTATTGCTTAAAAGAAGGGAACTAACTCAAGAGACTTTAAACATCACTGAACCATACTTGTCTACTCTCCCGGAAGACTCTTGTATTTGAAGGAGTCCTCTCAGACTCTAGGCCATACATGCCAACTTTTAAGATTTCAGAGAAGTCATGTGACATGGTGTAGGAGGGAGGAGGAAGGCGTGGTGACTGTCGCCATAGCCCCGCCCCCACTATAAAAAGCCGAAACAGCATTGAATGGAGGGGGCGGAGCTTAGCGACCTGATTAAGCCCCCCCCCCCCTCCATTTACTGCCGTAAATTTCGCCAACAACGGGAGCTTTGCCTACTCTTCCGGGAGTTTTCCCTGAAATTCGGGAGCCTCCTGGGAGTTTTCAGAAGAGTAGGCAAGTATGCTCCAGGCAGAATAGTCGGCCTGGGCCCCATATCACTTTCTTCTGAAGAGGGCGGAGCCTTGATGACACAACTCAATTGAACTTAATGGTTTTACAATGGTTGCTGACAGGAAGTTACATAGGGGCCAACTTAGAAACATTTCTGTATTTCGGTATTTTGATTTGTATTCCGTTGCAGGAAAGTCTCACATTTTATTATGCCTTGCAAGGAATACGTGACATCCACAGCAATAGTCTTATGCACAACATTGCCTAATGAGATTACTCAGAAACAGCACAGGAAGGTTTGGAATCCGCCTGGAACTGATAGAAAATGACTCTGGGAGTACAGAGACCTTTATGACACAAGCTCTACCCTTTTTGTCTTTCCCACACACAGGAGAAATGACATCGTCTGAATTGGTGCTATATATAAGATAGGGAGCACCATTTATCTGGCTGGTTAGCAGGCTGCCCTGTGCCATAAAGCGTCTGGCATTAGCGAGGCCTGCGAGGTTAAGTGACAACATGTACAGAGCCTGAGTCATTATCGTCACAAGCGCCAAAAATGTATTTACAAGACATTTTCATGACATCTATTAGCCATAAACACGCTGGAAGAAAAATAAAAACACATTTTTGTCTACCCCATCATACAAAACACTCAAAAAATGAAATAAAATAAAAGGGATCAGTCTGTGCTCAAATCAAGCTGATAATTTGAAGTGAAACCTTGTACTCTAGTTTAAGACACGTAGATAAAGGACTTGAAGCAATATTCAGAACCACTGGTGAACATCATCATCATCATCATTTATTTATATAGCGCCACTAATTCCGCAGCACTATACAGTCCCTGCCCCATTGGAGCTTACAGTCTAAATTCCCTACTATAGACACTGACAGACAGACAGAGAGGGAGACAGACAGACAGAGAGGGACAGACTAGGGTCAATTTTGCTTGAAGCCAATTAACCTAACATTATGGGGTTTTTTTTAGAGTGTGGGAGGAAACCGGAGCACCCGGAGGAAACCCACGCAAACACAGGGAGAACATACAAACTCCACACAGATAAGGCCATGGTCGGGAATCGAACTCATGACCCCAGTGCTGTGAGGCATATAATGTGGTGTTTCTCAAATCAATAATTAGGATCAGGGTTGTCAACCATCAGTTAATTTACTAACATCTAAGTACAAAGGTAAAATGTTGGTCCATCAATGCAAAATAAACATAATATTCAGTAGAAATATGATAACCTGATATCACTAAACTATATCATACTACTGGAGGTTTGGGTTTTATGTGATTAACTTAAGTCCAATGTCTGCGGTCCCTTTCCTCTAAAATGTTGATAATTGTATTTTTGATGTATGCTGATATAATATGATATAAGTCATATTTTCTTATGTATAAACTTATGTGTAAATAACATGTATAAATGTTGAGCTCTGGTGTCATTAAATCACTTCAATGTTTATTAGGAATGTTCCATCCTCAGATCCAATCACTCTCCAGTTCACCATGATCTGTCCTCAGAGACTAAGGGCTAGATTTACTAAGCTGCGGGTTTGAAAAAGTGGGGATGTTGCCTATAGCAATCAATCAGATTCTAGCTGTCATTTATTTAGTGCTTTCTACAAAATGACAGCTAGAATCTGATTGGTTGCTATAGGCAAAATCTCCACTTTTTCAAAACCCCCAGTTTAGTAAATATACCCCTATGTGTTGTGTCTTATCCTGCAGATGAGAACATCTCCCATAAAACCCATGTGGATAATGGTGAACATATGAGGGCTATGTCCCAAACCTGGGCTGGCTGGTGGTAAAGGTTCACCTAAACTTAGGGATATTCATTAACAAGTGTATTCAGGCTACCAGCTCTTCCACAACATGCTGCACTAATTTTCATGTAGCAGCATTCTTTCCATTTCTTTCCATGTTTCATAGCCCTTTTCTCACTCTATGCCCCAAGAGAAGGTAATAAGGTCATTTCTCACATAGAAATAGATCACTCATGTTTCTATCGACATAGAGCAAATATGTCGGACACCTCGATTGGACACAGGTAACTAAATCTGATATATATTCACCATTCTATTTGAGAACTATCATCATCAGCTATTTATATAGCGTTACTAATTCCGCAGGGCTGTACAAAGAACTCACTCACATCAGTCCCTGTCCCAATTGGAGCTTACAGTCTAAATTCCCTAACATACACACACTGACAGACACACAGACACACACACAGACAGAGAGAGAGAGAGACTAGGGTCAATTTGATAGCACCCAATTAACCTACCAGTATGTTTTTGGAGTGCGGGAGGAAACCGGATCACCTGGAGGAAACCCACGCAAACACGGGGAGAACATACAAACTCTACACAGATAAGGCCATGGTTGGGAATCGAACTCATGACCCCGTGCTGTGAGGCAGAAGTACTAATGACTAAGCCACTGTGCTGCCCACAACTATCAAATATTTGTAATAATGATATTAACTTGAGATGTTACTGCCCCTTTTTATATATTTTGTTCATTTTCTCCCTGTCTCCCACCCGCTCAATGTTGCACGGTTAAAGGTAACATTGTCCAGGACTGTGTATCTCTTCTGTCTACATAGCAAGTTGTGTACAGCAATACTTGTGGACTGTCACATGACCAGCTGCCCTATGTCCAATTAGAAAGACAGTGTCTGGTTAGAACAAAGTCCTGTTAATTCATTAATTGATGATTTAACAAGATCTTATCAATTCAGGAATTGATAACTGCAATGGTAAATGAAGAGTGGCGTTGGGGAGGAGATCATTTTATACCAATAGATGAGGTCATGTTGAAAAGTCTGCATTCTGTATTGTCTGAACCCTTTGCTACTTTTTAATCTGTTTGCTTAGTGTGTCCCTCCATTCAATTCATTTGATATTTCTACTCCAGATAAAGCTTAGCAGAAAAAATGAATTATCCATATACTGTATATACCAGATGTAAGCACACTGTTCCGTTACTGGCTCCATACAGATGAAGTGTACATGTAAAGATTATGTTAAGACAATCCAATTATCACTTTGCAATAACATTGTGTTCAAAAGATTCTACTAGAACAATTTTCTATGCCAAAAAGTAACTTTAAGATGCAAAAGGGAATTACAGAGTGATGTTGTGGATTAATGGTGCTGATAAGGAAAACAATCACGAAATCAAGTCATACTTGGATGTCAAACATTAGACATTACTCATTGTCTAAATATAAATATTGAGTGATTAAGGAGCCAATGGTGTGAAAAATCTCAGGACTTTAAAGATGTATCAGCGAGGTTTCCTGTGCTGCCTGAAATCATACAAAATGGGCAAGAGAATCAAAAGAAATATTGTTTCATGGAAAATAGAGAGAGGGAAAAACTTTACTTGTGCAGCAGAATCTAGGTCAAGACAGGCACAGGGGTAATCCAGAGACACCAGGTTCCCAGGGTCTCTCCCAATTGAGCAATTTTGATCAGAAAATTAGACTACCATAGTTTTGTCAACACTTTTATCAGATAGATGGTGGTTATTTTTTAATCCAACTGTAGACAGTATATGCATTCATTGCCTTCCTTACTCTCATGGACAATTTTTTTAAGATTTATATTAATTTACTTAACAAGAGGTGGACAATGGGGACACCATGAGACACCCACATAACAGCTAAAGTGCCTGTTGCTTAATCACAGCTGGTGGGCACAATTGTTGAATCCTGTAGTTAGCGGAAATGTTTTTCTTTCTTCTCTCTTTTTTTTTTTTTGTATTTAAAGATTCAGACACAATCCAGAGTCTGAAAACTGTTTAGTGGAAAAAATCCAGTTAAGAAGGCAATAAATGACCTGGATTATCTCAAAACCAAATTCAAGGTAGAGAATGAAAGTGTCTGCGTGTTTGCCATCAGTCACTTTTAGGTTCTAAAAAAAGAACAAATATGTTAAGGATCCAGATCTTCTAGGAACACCGGCTGATGGCGGAAAATTTAAAAGGAAGTGTTGCGTGCATGTAGCCGTGAAAACAAGGAGCGCTGTAAAGAGACCACACACCTTTAAAGATAACATTACTGACAAAAATGCATATTATTATCCCATTATTCTATTATACCATCACAACACAACACTGTAAATAGTGAGATCTGGCTACTGTAGGCATTGCTGCTCAGACTCAAAGCTATATTGGGGGAAATCAGCATTGGTGCCTCACAGTGCTGTGGTCATGGGTTCAATTCCAACCAAGACCCTATCTGTGTGGAGTTTGTACGTATATTCTCTCTGTGTTTGTGTGGCTTTCCTCCGACTGCTGGTAGGATAATTGGCTTCTGACAAATTGCCCCCTAGAATGTGTGTGCGTGTTGTAGGAAATTTAGAGCGTAAGCTCCAGTGGGGCAGGGACTGACGTGAATGATATTCTCTGTACTGCGCTGCGCAATGTGATTGGCGCTATTTGAATACATTAAAATAAACAATAAAAATTATCCTATAGCTACAGGTGCCTCATCCAATGTGTGCAGGCTACAAGAGAGGCAGACTGTGGATGGAAGAAGAGGTGAATGAGATGGAACGGGAGGTGGCGTGAGGGTGGGATTTAATTATTTAATGGTGTATACTGTGATGGGATGGACCCCCTATGCCACCCCGTCTGTTGTTGCTGGGAACCGGCTGGGCTTATTTTGCCACCGTTCCTTTCGTTATCTCAAATGTGCCCTCTTGCCGCAGTAGGAGGGGCTAACAAGAGCTGCTACCACTGGACTCCTATAGCGGCATCCAGAACGCTGCTAGTGCACTCGTTGCTGGTGTACCTGGGCTGGTAACTCCGGACCTCTTACTATGGATCCGGGTTGCTGTGAATGGATCCCCTCCTGGCCTATTACATTGACCAGGGCTGCTGGGTAGCAGGCAGAGCGGTGGTACTGGAAACGCTTGGGTCCAAACCTCAGAGACAGCCGGAGAACGGATTCGATTTTTGGTCTAATCTGCAGATCACAGGGATTTAGCAATATTGAAGAAGTTTTGCAAGCAGGTCTTGAAGCAAGATGTTTATTTGCTCTCACCCTGGTTGAAGGTACCAGGGTGATCAGGTCAGATGAAAATCAGAAGAACAAGTTTTAAATACAAGCTGATGCCTTTTTATACAGTTCAGAAACAGTCTATTTTTAAAATCAGGATGTAACCTGCTTCCCAAAATATAGATTTACGTGCATTTCAAGACTAACAAAATTTCCACTTATCTATGAAATTCACTCTGGACAAAAGGCCACACAGTAACGACCCCCTGCTGGGCCTTTGGCCAGAGCAGGCATGAGACTTCATCATATGCCTAATTAGAGGTTTCCACAAGCAACCTTACAAATCTCAAACAATGACACTTCCATACAAAACACATCCCAATACAAAAAATACTTTGCAAACAAAGGCTCATTGTATCAGATATATACATCAGAAATAAGGCATATCCTTTAGTAAGGTTAAAACAGGAAAAACGAGTTTCTATCTTGGTCTCAGAAATAACGATTTCCTAGCTCAAAATATATACAATTTTAAAAATAAGTGCACTGGCAATTTATATAAATCAGCGCCCTGCGCTATTTCCCTTAAATAAATTCATACCAAAAGTTATCTATCAGTGATCCAGTCACATATACTATGGGGTGATAGTGGGATTATTTTAATTTAATAGTGGGGCCCTTTAATTTAAGGCATGGTTTGGGGGCTAATTTATTGGCATGGTTTGGGGGCTATAAATGTGGGACTCAGTTTGCAGAGAAACAGGGCTATTTATAACACATGAACAGAAATTATTTCATGTTGGGGATACTTGTGGGAAACAAATATATTTATTAAATGTAAATGTTATTCCTTTGTTGCCAGGGCTTTTTGGGGGAGGGAAATAGTTTTATTTAGTAAATTTAGATAATATTAATTTAACATTGGGCCTGGTTAGAGGGAAGTATTTCTATTTATTAAATGTGAATACTATTAATGTCATAGTTGGGGTTGGTTGCAGGGTGGGGGGCTTAATTATTTAATATGGGTGCTATTGATTTGACGACTAGGCTGATTAAAAAATTCTGTGTTTCAGGTACCAGTCTTTTTCTCAACAGGGCCCCAACATGGCACTTCATCATCATCATCATCATCATCATCATCATCCTCACAATCATCATCATCGTTAGTTATTTATATAGCGCCACAAATTCTGCGGTGCCGTACAGAGAAACATTAATTTCTTAAACTAGTTGCATGTACAAGCTGATAGATAAAAGTTAATTGAAGGTGGATGTCCATTTACTTTTATTAACAAAAAAAAAATCAATAGGTTTTGCAAAAAAAGAACAATTGTGAGACACCAGCTACACGTTTTACTACATGGCACAAATACAGCCCTGATTGATTTGTGGCAGCTGGGGAGAAAATATTTATAGGAAAAAGGTTTGTATCCTTCAAATTCTTCCTTTTTTTTTTTTTATAAATTAAAACTAACTAAAGAAATATTGCTTTTATAATAGCCATTGCAACCTGATACGTCTCCTTTAATTGAAAGCAATACGTATTTGGATTGTGATATATTTCACGCTAAAATGAGTTGAGTGGAGATTTCCATTCAGTTCCAGGGATGAATCCTTCTCAGATGCTTGGAAGGAAAATGTATTGATCACAGTCCCAAAGCTGCGTTGCACCTTTATTTAATGGAACTTTTGATGGTATACAGCTGTGTTTGTTCCCTGCAAAAATCCAGGTTAGTCTGCCCTGTAATCAGAGACATTTCCGAAGATCTGCTATTTTCTCGACTCCCAGCTGTTCTCCATTTAAAGATTGCATCAATACAAAGAGAAGATACAGGTACAAACTGTACCATGTGCAGCCAAAGGACAGATAGAAGCCAAAACTTAGATTGGACAACTGCTGACTTTTGGATCCACCAACTTTAAGGTGTCCATTGAGGACCATAACCGTATAGTAGATGTGGATACCGTATGGGTGTAGGTGATTCTTTTCCTTTTAAACAGTACTTAATAAATAAAGCATTTGTTCCATTCTCAGAGGGTGGGGAGGAATTCATTTTTTTCTAATCTCGTTCTCCCAGACCCCAAACCGGCACCATCTAGAACCTTCATGTTCATATTTTGTAGACCACCAGCTTTTCCTTCTTGCTAACAGAAATGCGATATCAGTTTATTTTTCATTAGCCTCTATAAAAACCGAATCAGAATCAAACACATCTTGGAAGATAAATACAAATATTTTCCCCAAATCATTCCATACTTTAAAACCAACAACAACTCAAAACTGAATTTATTTGAAACTATTGTCCTGAAATTCTTCCTTTCTTAAGGTCACTGCATTGCTGCAAGTTTTTACATCTCTGTTCTTGCCTCTCCCCTGTATTGCTAACCATCCATGGTCTCATAATCCACGTCTCATTTGCAGAACTTGATTATCCAACAGGCCGTCTAGGCTGAAGCCAAGGACACAAGACTTTTGGGAGGGTGCAATATATTTGGGTGCAAAATTGTCACGGGGAAAAGAATAAACTGAAATTCATTTAAGACTATGACAAGTGAGGCCATAAGCTAAGGGCACTTAAATTCATGTGTTTATGAACGTCATGCATTTACCCATTGAGGGTTAAGTTTTCTGCATAGCCATCATCATCATCATTTATTTATTTATATAGCGCCACTAATTCTGCAGCGCTGTACAGAGAACTCACCCACATCATTCCCTGCCCCATTGGAGCTTACAGTCTAAATTCCCTAACACACACACACAGACAGACAGAGAGAGAGAGAGAGACTAGGGTCAATTTTTGGATAGCGGCCAGTTAACCTACTAGTATGTTTTTGGAGTGTGGGAGGAAACCGGAGGAAACTCCCGCAAACAAGGGGAGAACATACAAACTCCACACAGATAAGGCCATGGTCGGGAATTGAACTCATGACCCCAGTGCTGTGAGGAAGAAGTGCTAACCACTTAGCCACCGTTCTGCCCATAGGCCAGCCAATAGGATCCACAGGGAGGGTCATAGTTTTCTCCTTATATCCCCTCACAGGCAGGGCTGGGTCTCTTCTTTCCTGCATTTTTTGGGAGAGAGGTGCAAACAACGACTAATCAAAGCGGTGCTTCCGGTGGTTGGCCACACGTCACTGACCATTTCGAAGCATCATCATCATTTATTTATATAGCGCCAACATATTCCGTAGCGCTTTACAATTGGGGACAAACATAGTAAACTGTCACACAACAATGTTGGTCAGGGGGTAGTTGTCTTGTTTGAAATTATGTGTATCCTGACTCTTGGTCCTTTTGTGTGGAGGATCCCTATGTGTGCTTGATGTGGGCATGCCAATGTCCAGTCTAGAAGGGGAGCAGTCAGGCTGATGATTTAGCACCGGCCAATGTTAAGGGATTATTCCTTGGTCTAGGGCTAATGCTAAATTGGCTTTACACTGGTTTTTGTTTAAAGATTGGTTGTTTAGCTGACTGCGTTGCTCTCGCCGCCACCATAATATTTATTATATCTAATAGTAATTTTTTTATTAAATAATACTGCAATCTGTTTTGCCAAAGTTAATAATGTGTCTGTGTGGTTATTTGATTTAACTAAATGTAATACACATACCATTAACACTATGCAGTTTATGAGAGATTAGTT
Source organism: Mixophyes fleayi (assembly GCF_038048845.1). Taxonomy (NCBI): domain Eukaryota; kingdom Metazoa; phylum Chordata; class Amphibia; order Anura; family Limnodynastidae; genus Mixophyes; species Mixophyes fleayi. The sequence goes on along the minus strand of NC_134407.1, from coordinate 204,199,530 downwards.
GATGTCCAAAACAAAAAGAAAATATGAAAGAGTAAGGTTTTAATCTTGTTGTATTCCTATAGTAAATGCTGAATACAATGAGTCATCCATGGGCGGGCACTTGAGGATAAGCGGGTATGACTGACAAGGATGGCGACAGGCACAGGTTGGACAGCCCCCTCCACCTACACACCCTCAATAGTGTTCATTCATGCCTCCATCCTGCTATACAGTTCCGAATTTAATGAAAATTAAATGAAAGACAAAGACTTTTGTGACGTTTTTACCGACCGCGTATTAGGCTATAATTGAAGGCGAGTTGGCGCTATGAGCATATTAGCCTAGGGCCCTGCTCTTTTTTTTTTACTAAAGTTTGTACAATAATAATTTGATGTCAAAGATCTGCTGACCTGTTTTCTTATTAACAAACACATATTGAAATATTATTGACTTCCACTTGGTTTTCATGACCCCATGGTACTCTGATTACGGGAAATAATCTTGTCAATATACTTCCAGTTCTCAAACAGTTGAATGGTAAATATATCTTCGTTGTTTTAGTAGCCTTTTTAGCTTGTAATATAGTTTTAAGCTTTAGTTGTTCAAACAAAACAAAGTTTTCATAACCATTTGTAGAAGGTCAGAAGCTCAGTGGAACAAATTATTTCTATAGAATTCTTTTGTTGGATGTATGTTTTATATTTAGAACATTTGTGCTACAGAACCTACAACATCTGTTCTGTAAAGAGCCACATGGAACACATTTATGTATATGTACGGCATCTGTATACAATTTACTTATAGGATAGTGCTTGACAGTTATAGGGCTGTTGCTGTATGGTGTCTTATTAAGACTATCTTGTCACAACATATTCAAAGATACCGCTGATTGACACAATGTAATTAAAGATAATTATACAGAAACAATTTTGTTGCTTAAGGTAAATAATTCATGTATACAGATATTGCTGGCAGCCGTACAGCGGCTATTTATAAGGCTGTTACAAAGCATTCCAGACAGTATAAAACTTATATATTTATAGCGAGTCACAAGAAGCGCTCTGAGCCATACAAATCAGTGGGGGGTTTAAAAACAATCTAATTTATTGTAATAATTAATTTATTGTAATAATTCATGACATAAGGAAAAGTTCATTTCTCCATTGAGCTTAAACGCTCACAAAATGGACTTTAGGGAAAGGAGTAGTCATGTATATAAATGATTTTATGGCTAATAAGAACGGTACGGCGATTCTTTTGTATATATTGAATACAACAAAGATTAAATTTTAGTTTATGGTGCCATAACTTGGCCACTAAACCAAACAATCTCAATACAACTAGGTATGGTTGGCTGATGTGCGTTGGGATCTTCAGACCAGATCAATGATGGACAACCTGATACACTTCATGGGCCGCATGGGCAGTCCTCTAACATTTAAAAGGTCCAATCAGTACCCTTAATAGCAGTAATAAGTTAAAACAATACATGTAAACAAATCATCATCATCATCATTTATTTATTATTTATCACTTGCATGCGGGCGGCAGTTGGAGAAGGCTGCACGTTAGATCAGCTCTGTGTCTTTCCTCCCACACAATTATCTGTCCACAATTATAAAACATCTAAAAACTTGTGAAGACAGTGGGAAATTATTGTGGGGGTACAAAGGAGTGTCATCATCACTCCAAAGACAAGGCCATACCATCTATCCCTGGCTTATCTGCATCAACTGACCTGCTGTGTATCGACCCGGCTTGTCAGTTGGCCCTTCTCCTGCTGAATCCCTGGTTTATCTGCATCAACTGATCTACTGTGTACCGACCCGGCTTGTCAATTGGCCCTTCTCCTGCCGAGTCCCTGGCTTGTCTGCGCCGGCTGGTCTGCTGTGTTCCGGCCCGGCTTGTCGGTTGGCCCTTCTCCTGCTGAGTCCCTGGCTTGTCTGCATCGGCTGGTCTGCTGTGTGCCGACCCGTCTTTTCGGTTGGCCCTTCTCCTGCTGGGTCCCTGGCTTGTCTGCACCGGCTGGTCTATTGTGTGCCGACCCGGCTTGTCAGTTGACCCTTCTCCTGCTGAGTCCCTGGCTTATCTGTATCGGCTGATCTGCTGTGTACCGACCCGGCTTGTCAGTTGGCCCTTCTCCTGCTGATTCCCTGGCTTGTCTGCACCGGCTGATCTATTGTGTGCCGACCCGGCTTGTCGGTTGGCCCTTCTCCTGCTGAATCCCTGGCTTATCTGTATCGACTGATCTACTGTATACCGACCCGGCTTTTCAGTTGGCCCTTCTCCTGCTGAGTCCCTGGCTTATCTGCACCGACTGATCTGCTGTGTGCCGACCCGGCTTATCAATTAACCCTTCTCCTGCTGAGTCCCTGGCTTATCTGTATCGGCTGGTCTGCTGTGTGCCGACCCGGCTTGTCAATTAACCCTTCTCCTGCTGAATCCCTGGCTTATCTGCACCAACTGATCTACTGTATACCGACCCGGCTTGTCAGTTAACCCTTCTCCTGCTGAATCCCTGGCTTATCTGCATCAACTGATCTTCTGTGTACCGACCCGGCTTTTCAGTTAACCCTTCTCCTGCTGAATCCCTGGCTTATCTACATCAACTGATCTACTGTGTACCAACCCGGCTTGTCAATTAACCCTTCTCCTGCTGAGTCCCTGGCTTACCTGTATCAACTGATCTACTGTGTACCGACCCGGCTTGTCAATTAACCCTTCTCCTGCTGAGTCCCTGGCTTATCTGCATCAACTGATCTATTGTGTGCCGACCCGGCTTGTCGGTTGGCCCTTCTCCTGCTGATTCCCTGGCTTATCTACATCAACTGATCTGCTGTGTACCGACCCGGCTTGTCAGTTGGCCCTTCTCCTGCTGAGTCCCTGGCTTATCTGCAGCGGCTGATCTACTGTGTACCGACCCGGCTTGTCAATTAACCCTTCTCCTGCTGAATCCCTGGCTTATCTGCATCAACTGATCTACTGTGTACCGACCCGGCTTGTCAATTAACCCTTCTCCTGCTGAATCCCTGGCTTATCTGCACCAACTGATCTACTGTGTACCGACCCGGCTTGGCAATTAACCCTTCTCCTGCTGAATCCCTGGCTTATCTGCAGCAACTGATCTACTGTGTACCGACCCGGCTTGTCAATTAACCCTTCTCCTGCTGAATCCCTGGCTTAACTGCATCAACTGCATATAAAACATTATTTTATATGCCATTATTTTGTTTTTCCTGATTGTACATTTACAAGTTTCTACTTTTTACCTGTTATTATTCTACTATTTATATGCCTTTATCTTGTTTTTCCTGATTTTATATTTACCAGCAACTAGTTTTACCTGTTATTATTCTTGCCTATTTCCATTGTCCTTATTACCTCTCCTTCTATTATTCCTTCACGCCCTATTTGGTTATTGTCCTCCATCTTGCTATTGTCTCCCTGCTTATTCTTACCTGTTATCCGCTGTCCTTATTATCTTACTGTTCTGCTATCATTCTTACCTGTCTTCATTGTCCTTATTATCTCACTGTACTGTTGTTCCATGCCCTCCACGCCCTAATTCGTTATTATCTTCCACCTTTTCATTGTCTTCCTGCCTTTGTTCTTACCTGTTTTTCACTGTCCCCACTATCTCACTGTTCTGTTACTCTCTCTCCCTACTATGCCTCCCCGCTCTCACTCCATACCCATACTCTCCCCCCGCCCTACCTCTCCCGTTCCTCCCCGCCATCCCCCGCGCGCTGCTCATCTTGCTAACCTCATCCCCATTTCCCCCCTCTCCTCTCCCCCTTTCTTCTGTGCCCTCTGGAATGCCAGATCCGTCCGCAACAAGCTGACTGCTATCCACGACCTCTTACTATCCAACTACTTTAACCTTCTTGCCGTTACTGAAACCTGGCTCTCCGATTCTGATACTACTTCCCCCGCTGCCCTCTCCTATGGTGGCCTCTCCTTCACCCACTCTGCCAGGCCTGGTGCCCACCCTGGCGGTGGAGTTGGCCTCCTCCTCTCCTCCACCTGTACTTTTCGTGTCATTCCCCCTGAACCCTCCCTCTCCTTCTCCTCTTTTGAAGCTCACTCCATCCGCCTCTTCTACCCCATCCATCTCCGCGTCACTGTCATCTACCGCCCCCCTGGCCCCACCTCCCTCTTCCTTGACAACTTTGCTAGCTGGCTTCCTCACTACCTCTCCTCCGATCTCCCCTCGATCATTCTCGGTGACTTTAATATCCCCATCGACAACCCCACCTACCCTGCTTCCAGCAAACTGCTCACCCTCTCTTCCTCCCTTGGTCTCACCCAATGGACCTCCTCCTCTACCCACTGCCTTGGTCACTCCCTTGATCTTGTCTTCTCCTACCTATGTAATCTCTCCGACTTCTCCATCTCTCCCTTTCCTCTATCCGACCACCATCTCCTCTCCTTCTCTCTCTCCTCTTCTCCTGCTCCCCCCCCCCGGCCCAAACCTACTCTGTCCATACGCAACCTCGATGCTCTTGACCCTGCCTCTCTGTCCTCCTCTCTCGATACCCTCCTTTCTCCCCTTTCCTCCCAGGCCTGCCCCAACCAGGCGGTCTCCCTCTACAATCACACCCTCACCTTCGCTCTGGACGCGGTCGCCCCTGCCCACTCCGTCCACCCCCGCTGCTCCAAACCCCAACCCTGGCACTCCAAATTTACCCGCTTCCTCCAAAAATGCTCCCGTTCCGCCGAACGTCACTGGAGAAAATCCCGCTCCCTGGCTGACTTCCTCCACTTTAAATTCATCCTTTCATCCTACAGCTCTGCCCTCTCACTCGCTAAACAATCTTTCTTTAAATCCCTCATCTCTTCCCAGTCCTCTAACCCCCGCCGCCTCTTTGCCACCTTCAGCACTCTCCTGGCCCCCTCCCCTCCCCCCCACCCCCTCCTCCCTGACTGCCTCTGATTTCGCCTCCTTCTTCTCCTCTAAAATCGAGGCCATCCGACTTGAAATCTCCTCCTCCACTCTCTCTTCCACCCCTCCCACTCTTCTGTCCTCCCCCCCCAACCACCTTCCCCTCCACTCCTTCCGTCCCACCACCGGCAAGGAAGTCCACTCTCTCATTTTATCCTCCCCCCCCACTACCTGCCCCCTGGATCCCATCCCCTCCCACCTTCTTCGCTCCCTTTCCCCCACCACCTGCTCCCACCTCGCTCACCTCTTTAATCTCTCCCTCTCCACTGGCATCTTCCCCTCCTCCTTCAAACATGCTCTCGTATCCCCCATTCTTAAGAAACCTAATCTCGACCCCACTTCTCTCTCGAACTATCGCCCCATATCTCTTCTCCCTTTTGCCTCCAAAATTCTTGAGAGGCTCGTCTGCAGCCGTCTCACCTCCTACCTTTCTGAATACTCCCTCCTTGATCCTCTCCAGTCTGGTTTCCGCCCCCTCCACTCCACTGAAACTGCCCTGGCTAAAGTCACCAATGACCTCCTCTCTGCAAAAGCCAGGGGCCACTTCTCCCTTCTCATCCTCCTTGACCTCTCTGCAGCCTTTGACACCGTTGACCACCCCCTCCTCCTTCACACCCTCCAGTCTTTCGGCCTCTCCGGCCCAGTCCTGTCCTGGTTCACCTCTTACCTTACTCACCGTTCCTTCTCTGTCACCACCTCTGGGTCTCTCTCCCCCCCATCCACCCTTCCAGTTGGGGTCCCTCAGGGCTCTGTTCTGGGACCCTTACTCTTCTCTCTATACACCTCCTCCCTGGGTGAACTCATCAGCTCCTTCGGCTTCAGCTACCACCTTTACGCTGACGACACTCAACTATACCTCTCCTCTCCTGATCTCTCTCCCTCCCTCCTCTCTAGGGTGTCCGCCTGCCTCTCTGCCATCTCCTCCTGGATGTCCTCTCGATTCCTCAAACTTAACCTTGCCAAAACTGAGCTCATAGTTTTTCCTCCCTCTCATACCCCATCCCCTTCTGACCTCTCCATCACTGTCGACAATACCTCTATCTCGCCTGTCCCCCAACTTCGCTGCCTTGGTGTCATACTCGACTCCTCTCTCTCCTTTGGCCCCCACATCCTCTCTCTTGCTAAATCCTGCCGCTTCCAGCTGCGCAACATCGCTCGCATCCGGCCCTTCCTCTCCCAAGATGCCACCAAATGCCTTATCCACTCTCTGATCATCTCCCGCCTGGACTACTGCAACCTCCTCCTCACTGGCCTCCCCCACTCTCATCTCGATCCCCTTCGATCCGTCCTTAACGCTGCAGCTAGGCTTATTTTCCTCTCTCGCTGCTCCTCTTTTGTCTCCCCCCTCTACCTAGCCCTTCACTGGCTCCCATTCCCCTTCAGAATCCTCTTTAAGCTCCTCACACTCACCTACAAGGCCCTCGCCAACTCCACTGCGCCCTACATTTCCACCCTCCTCTCTATTCATGCTCCATCCCGCCCTCTCCGTTCTGCCTCTGACCGTCGCCTCTCTTCCCCCCTTATAACCTCCTCCCACGCGCGTATCCAAGACTTCGCCCGCGCTGCCCCCCTCCACTGGAACAAGCTCCCTCCCTCCATCAGAACTTCCCCTAATCTGTCCAGCTTCAAACGGGCCCTAAAAACCCACCTTTTTCTTAAAGCCTTTCTGTCTCCCACTTAACTTCCTACCTTATCTTCTGCCTCTGTCCCCCTACTCTCCCTCTCTCCCCTGCGTCTCTCTGTCTGTCCACCCCTCCCCTTAGATTGTACGCTCCTCTGAGCAGGGCCATCTCTCCTCCTGTTTCCACCACTTCTAACTCTGCTCTCCAGCTACTTAGCCCTCCTCCTCAAAGGTCCTCCACCCCACGTCCACTTTCGCTCCCTCCTCCCCCCTGGGGGTCTCCCTGTCTTCCGCGCCCCCCTTCTTGGGCCCCGTCGTTTTCGGCTCCTCCCTCCCCTTTCCCCGCCCTCTCTAGCTGTGCATTGAGCGTACTGAGTTGCTGTGTTTACTGTACTGTGCTGTCTCCCATTGTATTGTGATTTTGTTTGTCTCTGTACGGCGCTGCGGATGCCTTGTAGCGCCTTATAAATAAATATTATTAATAATAATAATAATAATTTATATAGCGCCAACATATTCCGTAGCGCAAATAACTTATCAGCTGCCATTTTTTTATTTATTTTAAATCATTTTTATAATTTTTTTTACAGAATTGTACAAAAATGCTAAGAAACACAACATTGTTAAAAGAACAACAGAGAGGGGGGGGGGGGGGGTGGGTGAATAGCTACAATCGTTCAAGGTTCCGGACATAATGACAGCCTCAGAACAGCAACATAGAACAGTAAGCAAAGCAAGAGTCTAGTATAAGAGGGAAAGAATGGACAGGGCCAATGAAGTTGTTAGTAAGGAAAAAAATGGGGGGATTGTATGTCCATATCAGCGCTAGTGACATATCGAGTAGTGGTTCCACCAAGGTCCCGTAAAATGCTGGATAGTAAACAGAGAAGGGGTGGGAAAAAAACCCTCCCCATATAAGCAGAACACATGGTGTGAAATTTATTAGGATGGTCATTTGTAATACGTGTGATAAATACAAACATAGACTTAATGCTAGGAGCTCCCCTCAGGTATGCAGTTGCGTCTGTATCTGGAATACCCACAAATATTCCCAAAATGACACAATGTAACAAGATAGTTACATACACTTGCGCTCCCCTCTTTGTGCACTTGGATACTCATACACTTGAACCCACACTTTCAAGCGGCTCTTATTCGTGATGGATGAATGAAGCTATGTCTCCATCATATATGAAAAATATAAACCCAAATACAACATAGTGCAAAATTGTTATGGAAATAATGTTGAAGTCCGCCTCCACTTAACAGTGTTATGACTACCTTTGTTTTGTATCTGGCAGCAGTACCTATAATCCATCAGAGGTGCTGCTGCTGTCCTGCTCCTGAACTCTGCAACATGCCTGAAGGAGTTAATCTCCTTGTCTGATGCTAATTAGAACTGCACCTGTTGCACTGCTTTAAGTACCTGCCTCTAGCTGTGCTCTGGGCAGTTCATCAATTTGTTCCTGGCTGCTGCTTACCTGCTCCTGTGCTATTTGGTATATACCTGCTGGACTGAACTTCTGTGTATGACCCCTGCCTGTACCTTGGACCTTGCCTGCTTGCCTGAGACCCCGAATCATTTGCCTGTACCTTGGACCACGCTGTTTTGCCTGTTGCCCTGACCTTTTGGACAGACTTCTGGACCTCGCCTATTTGCTTGATCTCTGCCTGGCTATTTGGATTTGTTTGTCTGGTCTCTATTTGATCCCTGGACTCTGTCTGCTCTCCTGGACAGCCTTGTGCCTTCTGGACTGGGGTAAACTTATTATACTTGTTCCTGCCATTTTACTATACAGTCTCTTTTGGAACCTGTTATCCGTGGATTTGAGTTATCTTTGTTAATATATTTACCTGAATAAAGACACTTTGCCTTACACTTCCGTTGCACTTTGTGAATGCATTGGGATTCATAACAAAAAGATGATGTATTCTTATTCCCGTGTTGAATGGATGTGGGGCAAAGATGTGTGATCATCATCACCCTGTGATGATGGTCACTGGAACCTCTTCAGGGTATATGTTTACCAATTCTCATAAGATCATGCGCCTTCTCAACATTTTTTTAGATGTATCTCCCTCAAAGATTCAGATGGCACGGATCTCTCATCCAGCAGCATGCATTAAGAGAAAGAAATGGAAAGCAAAATCTTGTGCATTACCCAAATAAATGCTGGACTACTTTAATACAATGTAAAATCATAAAACAACTCAAATTAAAAACTCCATAAAACATAACATATGGATGTGTCCATACCAGAAGTCCATATGTAACAGCATCTGAAAAATACGCCCGCAGATATGACACTCCAATCTGGGTACACTGAAACACACGGGATCACTGGCAGGATCACTGGTAGGATAAATCTCCAATCTCCAACACTTTGGGTGGTAATGGTGTAGATCAAGTCATGGTTACTTTGCCAGAAACTCAAACTCTTAGGACAAGTCCACCAAATGTGGTGGAAAGAACCCTCCTGACCACAGTCTCCAGCAGAGGTTCGAGGAGTCAGGGTATATTGCATGTAAACGATTAGGGACCAAATACCATCGGTAGAGCAATTTGTAGGCGTTTTCTTTGATGCACACATAGATAGAGCTCTTAGCAAACCACATTCTGATTTTGGACCATTCATCCACATCTAGATCTACCCCCATATTCTCCTCCCATTTCAATTCATATTGATCTCTATCGGATTGACGAAGGACTATAAAGAGGTGATAGAAGGTGGAAATAAGACCACTGGGAGGGAACTTACATACTCAAAACATTTCTAAAGGAGTAAGCTGGTAAATCGACTTAAACTCCGGAATAGAGTGGTATAGATGTTGCAGTTGTAGGAATTGATAAAAACGACCATGAGTGATATCAAAACAACATTGAAGGTCCACAAATTCAGGAAAGAATCGGATGGGGGCAATGTCCGATTAAAACTATTATGTTATGGCGAGACCAAATCTTAAAGGAGTTATTGTGCTCAGAGGACCGTCTTTGCCCATCACTGTGATAGATGATACCTTCTTTCATTTTAGATATTTTCTAAAATTACAATTGATTCCCAAATGACTGGCTGTCTAGAATTTGGCTCTGTAGGCCCTATGAAAAGTTGGTCATTCTGTGACCAGACAGCTAACTGGATCGGCATACATGTGAACAGCTTTAGAAATAGGAAAAATAGATCCAAGGCCACAAGGAGTGGGATTCGAGACAGGATCTCCTTGAAGATTTGGTGGCATTCTTACCCACTGGGCCACTCCTCTCTCTTAATATATGTATAGACAGTTTTAGAATAATCCAACCAGCGCAGCTTAATGTTTCCTAGCTGTTGTTAAAGGACAAGTGTTCCAACCCTGTTGCATTTCTGCCGCTACACAAAGGGAGTTCAAAAACAAATTAAATATACAGGCAATTTAAAGGACAACTAAATCTAAAATACTACTTAATCCAAATCTTTTCATTTCAGTATAGATTAGGATCAGTATAAATAAATTTACAAAGCAACCACTTAAAAATGTCCTGAATTCCCTAGCACAGTGATGCCTGTTGTGACTCTATTCTTTGCTGTCCATGATATACCCATCTGTCTATTTATATATTCCTGTATATGGAACACAGTGTTTTTTTTCTCAGTTATCATGAACAGAGTCTCCAGTTCTTTGGAAATTATTCAGAAGTGGAAGAAGGACGCTAAATAATTTATCCTATCTACAAGACTAATTTAATACGGTTTTACGCAACTCTCTGGTTCTAAAAAAAAAAGTTGTACTAGAGAAAACTCAGATTCCCAAAGGACTACATCCATTTATCCTACAAATAAATGCTACTACATTCCGAGTTATGTGTTAGCGAACCTCTCCAATTAATGCCATGCAGAATCACTTTTTAAATAAACATTGCTCCACAGAGCTTGCACAGAACCCCCTAGTTTAAACATGCAAGGCGTTCTGTGGGCTACAATCTCTGTGTTTCCTATTTCTTTGGTGGAAATGTTTCCTTCTGGTGGAAAATTACTATAGATCAATGCTGATATGTATTGTTTTCAGAACAATGGTGCAAAGTTATTAATCCATAGCAATTAATCATATACCAAGGCTCATTTACTTGAGATGCAACCGTTCAATGTCTAAATGCTCATATTTTGTTTGCAGCAGAAATACTGGTTATGGTCAGTATTCAACCTATGGGCACACTGGGCCCCTGCCTAGACAGCAGCGTTCAGGGGCAACATGCGAATAGTGTTAAGTATATTTTTTCTTTTTAATTTCTGCAACTTGGTCTTTACCAACCAAATACTCATAATAAACACCTAATAAGCACAGATTGGTTCAGTCTGCCCATTATACTGGTAGACAGTCTAGGATAGATCTATGTTTAGAATTTAACTTAATTATATATAATTAAGTTAAATATGTGTGCAGCATAGTGGCTCAGTGGTTAAGCACTTCTGTCTGACAGCAGTGGGGTCATGATTTCCGGCTATGGCCTTATCTGTGTGGAGTGTGTATGGTCTCCCTGTGTTTGCGTGGGCTTCCTTCCTGGTCGGTTAATTGTTAGGGAATTTAGACTGTAGGCTCCATTTGGACAGGGACTGTTGTGAGAGACAAATATTCTCTGTACAGCGCTGCAGAATAGGTGGTGCTATATAAATAAATGATTTGTGTAGCACGATGGCCAAGTGGTTATCACTTCTGCCTTACAGCACTGGGGTCATGAGTTAAATTCCCGACCATGGCCTTATGCCTTGATAAAGACCAACGTGTAATAAGGTTGAAACGTGTTGGTGACTTACCCGGGAATCGAGTGACCGGAGTTACACTTCATCCTGTTGTGGATCCTAGCTGCAGCAGTACCATCTATATATTGCGATTCTCTACGGGCTGTTTTATACATGGACATTCGGTACGGGGCACATATATTGTCAATCCTTTGAAGTATATTTATATGTTTTATAGTTTTACGACCTTGTTTTTATTCTTATTAAATCTATGTATTGAGTTAATGCACGAGATTGGTCTCTGTTGCTTCTCTTTACAAATATGCTTCTTGCCTGAGGTTGAAGGTGAATCTTGGTGTTCCAGAAGGAGGAGGGAGAACAGGATTTATTTTGAAAAGCGTATGTTGGAGCTTCTATATGTAAGCATATACCCGAAGGGGCAGTGCCGTAACGAGGGTGGTGCGGGTGGTGCCGTCGCCCAGGGCGCAAAGCCAAGGGGGCGCAGCAGCCGCCCGCTACCTGCTACCTGCCTTCAGCCCTTAAGTTCCGCTTAAGGGCTGAAGAGAGAGAGATTTTAACTTACCAGAGTTTGATGCTTCATCCGTTAAGTTCCGCAGTTAGGCATTTGGAACGCACATGCGTTCCACGGCGGAACTTATTGGCTGAAGCATCAAACTGGTAAGTTAAAATCTCTCTCTCTTTCTGCCCTCCTACACCCCACCCCCATCCTTAGATGGGGGGCGCCGGTGCCCTGTCTCGCCCAGGGCACCAAAATGTATAGTTGCGGCACTGCAAAGGGGTTCTATGAGAGAAGAATCACAGGTGGATGTCTGAAGTTTGCTGTTTAAACATCACTCATTAAGGACCATTTCACACTATATAGTGCGTGGTGGTGGACTTTATGTTCTTGTGTATACATATTACGCTATGCTCTCCTTTTTTATGTCTTTCTATGTATATATGTATTCCATATGATGGTGATATCGAGTGTTAAGCAGAAGAGAGAATCCCTCTATTAATAAGGTGTCCATGTTGTGATTACCTAATAATTTTATTTTAGTATTTATGATTTTTTTTTTTTTTTTGTGGAGATTCTAAAGTGCATACACAGCTGAATACCCTAGTGAAGCGCCCGATAGAACCAATAATTACATTTAGATATTTATCTGTGTGGAGTTTGTATGTTCTCCCCGTGTTTGCGTGGGTTTCCTCCGGGTGCTCCGGTTTCCTCCCACACTCCAAAAACATACTAGTAGGTTAATTGATTGTTAACAAAATTGCCCTTAGTCTCCCTCTGTCTGTGTGCCTGTGTGAGTGTGTGTGTATATTAGGGAATTTAGACTGTAAGCTCCAATGGGGCAGGGACTGATGTGAGTAAGTCCTCTGTACAGCGCTGCGGAATTAGTAGCGCTCATGACCCCAGTATATATTTATATATATATAGATACATATATATATATATATATATATATATATATATATATATATATACTGTGTATATACATATATATATATTAGAGACATATTGGAGATGAGGAGGATGATTCATGAAATATTCACCTCATTAGGAATTTGACGAGAACAATTTTCATATTTTGGCAGCGGAATTTGGCTTTAAGTGTTTTGTGTCGTACCCCGACTACACCACACTCCAGAATGAATTGACTGACTCCATCCCAGTTCTATTCATAGACTATTAATATTGCAAAATGGAGTAAATAATACTGTATCACTGGAACTTTACTCCTCTACGCAGCCTGTGGAAGCGCCAAATGCTGATTTGTGATACATTTTCCAGCAACTTGGCCCATCTCAACTGCTTATCTGTCATCGACAGTCTAAGGGTTATGTATGAGGTCAAAAGGTTTGTGCAGTACTAGTCCTAGTTCTTTCACTTTTGTGCTATGACAATGTTTGCGCATTGGCGTTTATTTCTATGGGTTCACTCATGGATTAACTCAGCGAGAGGGCAGTGACTGCTTTTCTTACTAATGGAAGCGCGATTCTGCATTTAAAAGGGCAATACATTCTAATTACCTTCAAGGGGTGAAGTCTGTGCATTTAGGGAGGGACTCCATGTTTAAGCCACACATTTGAATTTCGGTAACAGATGCCTCCCTGACCGCTGCGGCAGTGGCCCTCCCGATCCTAAAAGAATGGGTCCCATAATGTGTCGGATCTAATCCAATGAAACCCAAGGTACGTTTCAGTATAGCATTAAATTGAAATTTAGTCAATTTAGTGCTGCAAATCCATACCAGAAAGAGCAGATGTACCAGAGAAGGAAGGTCTATGATAGGAGTGCACATACTGCCCTGAAATCGAGGGATAGTGGGCAAACCAATTACTTTCGTACTCTAGAACGACCCTATGTCCTCTTGGAGGGTGTGGAAGTGACCCGGCCGGGGTATTGGCCCCTGTCCTGCACTGATTTAAAGCCACTATAGGCCCGACAAAGTGCTGAATGTGATGAGGGAACTTGTCCCTGAAACTGCTCCCAGCCATGACCGGCTACCATAACTCGGACTGGCCCTAGCAGCCCCAGGGCTTGATTCGATGATGGCCCAGGTTCGGGGACTCCAAGGAAAACAGCAGCAGTGAGGAGCTCGTAGGGGGAGTATCCCTTGACTGGGGCAGCGGGAGGAAAGGAAGAAAGCTATTGTTCATAACACCATGTAGGGATGGCAAAAGGGGGAAGGGTGTTGTGCTGGCCTGGGACCAGGAAAGGATATGGGGAGTGAACATTCAAAGCTTGTTGACTGGTGGGAGATGGGGTGACCACTCTATTATGCCCCCCCAACATAAACGTTATGAGAAAGAGGTAATAATGGGTCCAAAATAACTGGCCCTAGCTCCCTATATGAGGAATCCTGTCCCTGCAACTCTGGAATGACCACTGCGCCCCCTTCACTCACTGGACAACTTTCCTGCCCTCCACCTGTTATATTATCCCCTGAATATGCAGAGCCTGCAGCTGATGTGGGAGCGTACCTTGTGTGCCTAACAGCCGCGAGAGCAGGGGAAGAGCATCCCCTGCCCCGGGCTCTTCATGCCCCATTGCCTAACTGGAAGCTCCGGAGCCAGCATCCTCCTCACATGATGTGGGCCGAGACCGCAAGATTTCCATGCGGCGCATGAGTCACGTGGTCCCCGGCCGCCCAGAAAAACTGCCCCCTGCCCAGCAGCACCGGATGGACCCGGTGTTGGGACCTGACCATGGTCGGAGGAGGATTCCATAAGGGGGGGAACTGCCTGGAAGGCAGAGGCATATACCAGCACGCAAGGGGGAGGGGTACCCGCAAGCCATGCAGGGGTGATCCTATTACATCTGGGACGAAGGTTGGACATAGCAGCAGGGGAAAAAAAACAAAAACAGCAGGAATATAAGAACAGAGAAAGCAAGTGGGAGAAGCAAGACAAGAGAAAGGTGAAAGGAAAAATTAGCTAGAAGTATAAAAAGAGATAAAATACAACAATGAAGCCAATGATACTAAGCCTTATGCTGCCAGGTATCCGGATCCAGGAAACAGGAGGCACCTCTCTATCTCCCCCACTGATATAACATTTTATGGACACTCCTACTGCATCCCATTGGCTGCTTCTCCTGCAGACTTAACCCCTATGTGGTAAGTACATGTCAGCTCAACAAACACGTGATTTTAACCTCGTTCGGCTTATGGCCTCTCTCCTCCTTTTGATTGTTTTTTTTTTTGTTTTCTCTCCCTCATACAGAGCAGGCACAGTTTGCCAGGAAAACACTGCAATCAGCGACTGATACATACGGCAATGTCGCTGATTGGCCACAGGTCGCTACCCCCTTCGGGGTAAAAGTGGCTCTTGGTCCTTTTGTGTGGAGGACCCCTTGACCTGCTTGTGTGGGCACATCATTGTGAGTCTAGAGGGGGTGTAGTCACTCTTACGCCAGATTTAGCTCTGGCCAATCAGCAAATGATTACATCCTTGGTTTGTGGATTCAGGGCCATTTGGCCATCCACTCATTTGGTTCAGTATACAGTTGTTTTAGCTGTCTCGCATTGTGCTTTGTCCACCACCAATTTATAATAATTAAAACTGTGACCTAATTTTGCCAAATTTACATCTATGTCTGAGTCTTTATTTTCAATTTACAGTGTTAACATGTTAGAAAGGTTTTATTGTGCGGTGGAAAGGGAGCGTCAACAATACGCAGTTTAATATAATAAGACTGAAGTCTTACAAGGCGGCTCACTCACAAGATGTTCCCTCCCAGAGTCTCTCGCTTTCATACCCTGGAACAAACATTATTTATATAAATATATTTATTTGATCACATATATAATACTTAATACATTTCTGCCAGTTCATGTGGTTAGACCACAGGAAGCGGACATATTTCCCTGCAGAGGCCGTCTTGTCTGATGTGGTCGTCTTTCTTCAGCGGACCCAAAGTTATTTTCTGTTGCGTAATCTGGAACAAGCCTGTGTTAGAAAGAGAAAGTGTATTTATAACAGCTTTAAAATGTTGTCACTGTTTTGACTATTGTACAAAAAGTAAAACCCTACTTGCCAACCTTATGTTGGACGGGTTCGGGAGATCCTGGAGGGCACGAGGGGTGTATAGGTGGAGGGGACGGGGCTTCGTGAATTGCGTCATTTTGGCCCCAAACAAGCATTACATCACTGGGGGTGGGGCCAAAATGCCGCAAAATCGTGAAGCCCCGCCCCCTCCACACGTTCATGCCAGCTCAAATTTTTTTGAAGTGGGCAGATGGGCCAGATGCGAGAGAATCTCCAGCTCTCCCGGGATTCCGGGAGACCTGACCCGAAATTCGGGAGTCTCCCGGACATTCCGTGAGAGTTGGCATGTATGAGTAAAACATGCTTTAACGTGGTCAATCATGGCCTGTATTATTACATCAGCATTTTCAGCTATTTGTTTGTGAACCTACGTCACTGAAGGAGGGTATGACAGACCGATGAAATTTAAACCTGACATGTACTTTGAACTATTCAGTACCAAACTCAAAGTTGCCAAATAATGTTAATTCCAGTGTCATTTTTATAATGCATTCCCTTGAAATGTCCTTATTTTTTTACTGTTGACCAACTGCACAGAATGATTCCGCTTATTTTGTGTTTAAAATGCAATACTAACTATGTATTCTTATTCCCTGGGCCATATAATGTTTATTTAATATTTATTGATGTGGACAAAATCATAACTCCCGTCCAAATTTTAACAATGCAACATACACAATTTGCACACAATGGGGCTAGTGTTAAGTAGGGATGTGCACCGGCGACTTTTGAGGTCTCGTGTTTTGTGTTTTGGATCCGGATTTTCGTTATTTTTGAGGTTCGGATTTGTCTCGCAAAACACTTGACGAAAGGTCTCGGTTCGGATTTAAGGTATTGGATTCGGATTTTTTTTGAAAAAAACATAAAAAGTTTAAAAATCAAGTTTTTGGGCTTATTTTCACTCCTAGGCTATTATTAACCTCAATAACATTCAATAACAAGCATTTCCACTAATTTACAGTGTATTCTGAACACCTCACAATATAGTTATTAGTCCAAAACGTTGCAAAAAGGTATCTTTCTGGACTGCGTAGAGGAGTGGGTCACCACAATATATATTAAAAACCCTGAACTTTTATGATTCGCACCAATAATTGTACCTGGACTGCGTAGAGGAGTGGGTCACCACAATATCTTAAAAACCCTCAACTTTTATGATTCGCACCAATAATTGTACCTGGACTGCGTAGAGGAGTGGGTCACCACAATATCTTAAAAACCCTGAACTTTTATGATTCGCACCAATAATTGTACCTGGACTGCGTAGAGGAGTGGGTCACCACAATATCTTAAAAACCCTGAACTTTTATGATTCGCACCAATAATTGTACCTGGACTGCGTAGAGGAGTGGGTCACCACAATATCTTAAAAACCCTGAACTTTTATGATTCGCACCAATAATTGTACCTGGACTGCGTAGAGGAGTGGGTCACCACAATATCTTAAAAACCCTGAACTTTTATGATTCGCACCAATAATTGTACCTGGACTGCGTAGAGGAGTGGGTCACCACAATATATTAAAAACCCTGAACTTTTATGATTCGCACCAATAATTGTACCTGGACTGCGTAGAGGAGTGGGTCACCACAATATATATAATAAGAAAACCATCAACTTGTTTGATTCGCACCAATAAATGTACCTGGACTGCGTAGAGGAGTGGGTCACCACAATATATTAAAAACCCTGAACTTTTATGAATCGCACCAATAAATGTACCTGGACTGCGTAGAGGAGTGGGTCACCACAATATATATAATAAGAAAACCATCAACTTGTTTGATTCGCACCAATAAATGTACCTGGACTGCGTAGAGGAGTGGGTCACCACAATATATTAAAAACCCTGAACTTTTATGAATCGCACCAATAAATGTACCTGGACTGCGTAGAGGAGTGGGTCACCACAATATCTTAAAAACCCTGAACTTTTATGATTCGCACCAATAATTGTACCTGGACTGCGTAGAGGAGTGGGTCACCACAATATCTTAAAAACCCTGAACTTTTATGATTCGCACCAATAATTGTACCTGGACTGCGTAGAGGAGTGGGTCACCACAATATCTTAAAAACCCTGAACTTTTATGATTCGCACCAATAATTGTACCTGGACTGCGTAGAGGAGTGGGTCACCACAATATATTAAAAACCCTGAACTTTTATGATTCGCACCAATAATTGTACCTGGACTGCGTAGAGGAGTGGGTCACCACAATATATTAAAAACCCTGAACTTTTATGATTCGCACCAATAATTGTACCTGGACTGCGTAGAGGAGTGGGTCACCACAATATATATAATAAGAAAACCATCAACTTGTTTGATTCGCACCAATAAATGTACCTGGACTGCGTAGAGGAGTGGGTCACCACAATATATTAAAAACCCTGAACTTTTATGAATCGCACCAATAAATGTACCTGGACTGCGTAGAGGAGTGGGTCACCACAATATATATTAAAAACCCTGAACTTTTATGATTCGCACCAATAATTGTACCTGGACTGCGTAGAGGAGTGGGTCACCACAATATATTAAAAACCCTGAACTTTTATGATTCGCACCAATAATTGTACCTGGACTGCGTAGAGGAGTGGGTCACCACAAGATATATTAAAAACCCTGAACTTTTATGATTCGCACCAATAAATGTACCTGGACTGCGTAGAGGAGTGGGTCACCACAATATATTAAAAACCCTGAACTTTTATGATTCGCACCAATAATTGTACCTGGACTGCGTAGAGGAGTGGGTCACCACAATATATTAAAAACCCTGAACTTTTATGATTCGCACCAATAATTGTACCTGGACTGCGTAGAGGAGTGGGTCACCACAATATCTTAAAAACCCTGAACTTTTATGATTCGCACCAATAATTGTACCTGGACTGCGTAGAGGAGTGGGTCACCACAATATATTAAAAACCCTGAACTTTTATGATTCGCACCAATAATTGTACCTGGACTGCGTAGAGGAGTGGGTCACCACAATATATTAAAAACCCTGAACTTTTATGATTCGCACCAATAATTGTACCTGGACTGCGTAGAGGAGTGGGTCACCACAATATATATAATAAGAAAACCATCAACTTGTTTGATTCGCACCAATAAATGTACCTGGACTGCGTAGAGGAGTGGGTCACCACAATATATTAAAAACCCTGAACTTTTATGAATCGCACCAATAAATGTACCTGGACTGCGTAGAGGAGTGGGTCACCACAAGATATATTAAAAACCCTGAACTTTTATGATTCGCACCAATAAATGTACCTGGACTGCGTAGAGGAGTGGGTCACCACAATATATTAAAAACCCTGAACTTTTATGATTCGCACCAATAATTGTACCTGGACTGCGTAGAGGAGTGGGTCACCACAATATATATAATAAGAAAACCATCAACTTGTTTGATTCGCACCAATAAATGTACCTGGACTGCGTAGAGGAGTGGGTCACCACAATATATTAAAAACCCTGAACTTTTATGAATCGCACCAATAAATGTACCTGGACTGCGTAGAGGAGTGGGTCACCACAATATATATAATAAGAAAACCATCAACTTGTTTGATTCGCACCAATAAATGTACCTGGACTGCGTAGAGGAGTGGGTCACCACAATATATTAAAAACCCTGAACTTTTATGAATCGCACCAATAAATGTACCTGGACTGCGTAGAGGAGTGGGTCACCACAAGATATATTAAAAACCCTGAACTTTTATGATTCGCACCAATAAATGTACCTGGACTGCGTAGAGGAGTGGGTCACCACAATATATTAAAAACCCTGAACTTTTATGATTCGCACCAATAATTGTACCTGGACTGCGTAGAGGAGTGGGTCACCACAATATATTAAAAACCCTGAACTTTTATGAATCGCACCAATAAATGTACCTGGACTGCCTAGAGGAGTGGGCACTGGGCACCACAATAAAATATATAAAAAACCTTCAACAGGTCTGCATTACACTACACATACGGCTGCTCCTCCATCCTCTCCATCATATACATGTTGGAGTTTTAGCGTGTGACAACCTCTTGTTTTTGATAATGTCAGTGCATTTTGAATATTTTTCAATTTGCCCCACACCACTGAATGTACTTTATCTATGATACGCATCTATCTATCTTGACTGCGTAGTGTGGTGGCCCCGGTACACAATTTGGTACCGAGGCCACAATATAATTAAAAAACCCTCCACGTGTCAGAATTCCACCAAACAAGTATCTGGACTGCGTAGTGGGGTGGCCCCGGTACCCAATTTGATACCGGGGCCACAATACCTCCTCCAAACATGCTACAGACAATTCGTCATTGAGATCCCATCAAGTATGTTAAAGACAGACAGGGTCCAAGTGTTATTAGTTGACTTTGTAAAGAAAAAAACTGTCCCTGTTGCACATAGTCGTGCAATGAAGACTGACTTTTTCATTTAAAGGCACGATCTTTCAAGTGTAGTGTTTGTAAGTCTAAGTCATATTATACTTTTGGTAAAATTGGTTTTTTTTGTTCCTCTTTATGGTAATTAATTAGTAATAGAATTAAAGTAGGAAATAGAATTAAATAGAATTAAAGTAGGAAATAGAGTGGTATAGAGTTGTAGTGTGGTATAGATAGAGTGGTCCACACAATATAATAATAAAACCCTCAACTGGTCTGAATTCCACCAAACAAGTATCTTGACTGCGTAGTGTGGTGGCCCCGGTACACAATTTGGTACCGAGGCCACAATATAATTTAAAAACCCTCCACGTGTCGGAATTCCACCAAACAAGTATCTGGACTGCATAGTGGGGTGGCCCCGGTACCCAATTTGATACCGGGGCCACAATACCTCCTCAAAACATGCTCCAGACAATTCGTCATTGACAGACCCCAGACAGACAGGGTCGTAGTGTTATTGTTTGACTTTGTAAACCCAAAAAAATGTCCCTGTTGCACTTGCACATAGTCGTGCAATGAAGACTGACTTTTTCATTTAAAGGCACGATCTTTCAAGTGTAGTGTTTGTAAGTCTAAGTCATATTATACTTTTGGTAAAATTGGTTTTTTTTGTTCCTCTTTATGGTAATTAATTAGTAATAGAATTAAAGTAGGAAATAGAATTAAATAGAATTAAAGTAGGAAATAGAGTGGTATAGAGTTGTAGTGTGGTATAGATAGAGTGGTCCACACAATATAATAATAAAACCCTCAACTGGTCTGAATTCCACCAAACAAGTATCTTGACTGCGTAGTGTGGTGGCCCCGGTACACAATTTGGTACCGAGGCCACAATATAATTTAAAAACCCTCCACGTGTCGGAATTCCACCAAACAAGTATCTGGACTGCATAGTGGGGTGGCCCCGGTACCCAATTTGATACCGGGGCCACAATACCTCCTCAAAACATGCTCCAGACAATTCGTCATTGACAGACCCCAGACAGACAGGGTCGTAGTGTTATTGTTTGACTTTGTAAACCCAAAAAAATGTCCCTGTTGCACTTGCACATAGTCGTGCAATGAAGACTGACTTTTTCATTTAAAGGCACGATCTTTAAAGTGTCAGAAAGAGAGAGAAGACACAGGAGAGGAGAGTTGTAGCTGGGGACCTGGGGTGGAAGCTCCCAGGCTCCCCCAGCATTGCCTGGAAGTCTGAGCGTGGTGACTGAGCCAGGGCAAGGAATGTGTGCCCTGGATGAGGGGGAGAACTCCATGCCACTATAGTGAACCCAAGAGAGAGGGGGACACTGCACATGGAAGAGGCCCTGGAGTGAGGGCTGCTACAAGAGGCATGGTAGCTGTAGTGTCAGATCCTGAGGCTGAGAGTACACAGAGTGACGTGTCAGAGCACAGGAGACATTATCCCCGCAGAGGAGGGATGAGCTGCAGTTGAGAGGTCTGTTGTTGAAATAGGACATGCACACTTTAACAAACCAATCATTTCAGCGACAGGGCCTACCAAACAACTTTGACTGAAATGATTGGTTTGTTTGGGCCCCCACACCAAAAAAACTATTCATCTCTCCCTGTTCAGACTAAACAGGCTCTACTGAGGCAAGATGTCGTCCTCATCCTCAACCTCTGATTCCTCTCCCCCTACAGTGTGTACTTCCTCCTCATCACACATTATCAATTCGTCCCCGCTGGACTCCACAACCACAGGTCCCTCTGTAGTATCTGGAGGGCAGTGCTGTACTTCATTGAGGAATTGATTATTCATTTTTATAAACATCATTTTTTCAACGTTGTGAGGAAGCAACCTCCTTCGCCGCTCACTGACCAGGTTCCCCGCTGCACTAAAAACTCTTTCCGAGTACACACTGGAGGGGGGACAACTCAGGTAAAATAGAGCCAGTTTGTACAGGGGCTTCCAAACTGCCTTTTTTTTCCTGCCAGTAACAATATGGACTGTCTGACATGTCTACTTGGATGGTGTCAGCAAAGTAATCATCCACAATTTTTTCTATTGTGACAGCATCCAATGCAGCGAGAGTAGACATGTCTGCAATGGTTGGCAGGTCCTTCAGTCCGGACCAGATGTTATCAGCATCCCCGCCAGTGCCTCTTTTGGGAAAACTGAGCTTTTTCCTCGCAGCCATAGATGTGGAAGAAAATGAGGGTGGAGCTGTTGGCATGTCACGGTCCTCTTCAGAGGACAATCTCCTGACCAGCAGGTCTTTGCACCGCTGTAGATTTGTGTCCGCCGGAAACAGAGACACAACATACGCTTTAAACCGAGGATCGAGCACGGTGGCCAGAATGTATTCCTCTGACTTTAAAAGAGTGACCACCCTCGGATCCTGGCAAAGCGTACGAAGGGCTACATCCACAAGAGCTACATGCTTGCTGTAATCGCAATGGCTTACCAGCTCCTCCCTCACTTTCTCCAGCTGCTTCTGCAACAGCCTGATCAGGGGAATGACCTGACTCAAGCTGGCAGTGTCGGAACTGACTTCTCGTGTGGCAAGTTCAAATGGCTGCAGAACCTTGCACAACACGGAAATCAGTCTCCACTGCGCTTGACTCAGGCGCATCCCCACTCCTTTGCCTATGTCGTAGGTGGCTGTGTAGGCCTGAATGGCCTTTTGCTGCTCCTCCATCCTCTGCAGCATATAGAGGGTGGAGTTCCAGCGCGTCACAACCTCTTGTTTGAGGTGATGGCAGGGCAGGTTCAAGCTTTTTTGATGTGCCTCTAGTCTGCGGTAGGCACTGGCTGAATGCCGAAAGTGTCCAGCAATTTTGCGGGCCACCGCAAGCATCTCCTGCACACCCCTGTCACTCTTGAGGTAATGCTGCACCACCAAATTAATGGTGTGGGCAAAACATGGGACGTGCTGGAAATTGCCCATATTTAATGCCCGCACAATGTTACTGGCATTGTCTGACACCACAAATCCCCATGAGAGTCTAAGTGGGGTAAGCCACTGGGAGATAATTTCCCTCATTTTCTCTAATATGTTGTCAGCGTTGTGCCTCTTATTAAAGCCTGTAATGCACAATGTTGCCTGCCTTTGCATGAGCAGCCATTTTGTAGATGCTGCTACTGATGCAGCTGTTGCTGTTGCTGCGGAAGGGGATGCATCTACCCAGTGGGCTGTCACAGTCATATAGTCCTTCGTTTGCCCAGAACCACTTGTCCACATGTCCGTGGTTAAGTGGACAGTGGGTACAACCGCATTTTTAAGAGCACTGAGGACACTTGATCGTACTTCTCTGTACATTTTTGGTATCGCCTGCCTAGTGAAGTGGAATCTCGAGGGGATTTGGTACCGGGGACACAATACCTCCATCAACCCTCTAAATCCCACTCCACTGATGGCGGACACCGGGCGCACGTCTAACACCAACATTGCAGTTACAGCCGCAGTTATACGCTTTGCAATAGGGTGACTACTATCGTATTTGGTGGTCATGGCAAACGACTGTTGGACGGTCAATTGTTTGGTGAAAGACTTAGCGGTCTTACGACTTCCCCTCTGGGAAGATGACCGACTAACAGCAGCAACAGCAGCAGTGGCAGTAGTAGGCGTACCGCTGCAGGATTCCTCGGATGAATCCCGTATTGAGGAGGACTCAGTCTGGCTGGTGACTTGGGCTGCAGGACTGAATCTGATGGAGATTGTGGAGGAAGTTGACGAGGAGGGTGTTGCTGGTGTGTATCCAACTGGACCACGGGATTTAGGTGTCCCTGTACCGATGAGGGTCCTAGCCCCAGTTCCTGAACTAACCACTGAACTATGAAGGTTATTCAGGTGACGTATAAGGGAGGATGTTCCTAGGTGGGCAAGATCCTTACCCCTGCTTATTTGAGCTTTACATAAGCTACATATTGCCATACATTGGTTGTCTGGATTTGGATAAAAATAACTCCAGACCGAAGAGGTGCATTTTTTGGTCTTCTGACCAGGCATGACGATGGGCTTTTTCATCCCATGGACATCAGCTGTTTCCCCCCCTGGTGCCTCATTTACAATAACCACATCACCATCCTCATCATCAAGTTCCTCCACAGCGCCAGCTACATCATCAATAGCCTCCTCCCGAGCCACCTCTTCCCGTACAGTGATGGGAAGGTCAGGCTTGACAACCACCAACACCCTTGGACTCGCCTTGGGGATTTGTGATAATTTCTCTTTAGAAGGCAGAGTTGTTTGCTGTTTTGTTGCTGACAGCATAACTCTCTTCAATTTTTTGTAGGGGGGGGGAGGAGGAGGAGGGCTAAGATCCGTGGGTGAAGCTGAACCACTAGTCATGAACACGGGCCAGGGCCTAAGCCGTTCCTTGCCACTCCGTGTCGTAAATGGCATATTGGCAACTTTACGTTTCTCCTCAGATGATTTTAAGTTTCTCTTTTTGCTACTTTTTCTTAACTTGGGCTTTTTGGATTTTACATGCCCGGTACTACGAGATTGGGCATCGGGCTTGGAAGACGACGTTGATGGCATTTCATCGTCTATGTCATGACTAGTGGCAGCAGCTTCAGCATTAGGAGGAAGTGGGTCTTGATCTTTCCCTACTTTATCCTCCAAATTTTTGGTCTCCATTATATGTAGCACAAGATACTGCAGAATGTGTGAACTTGGTAATATTGCAGTACCAATGGACTTATACTGCTGGATTGGTTTTGCAAATTTGGTTATAATTATTATATATATTTTTTTTTTTTTATTTTTTTTTTTTTTTTACTTTTTTTTTATTTTTAAAAAACTTGGGAATAGTGGGGAAATAACTATGCCCTTAGAAGCACAGAGCACAGGACACAGCACCACTGGACTGAACAGGACACGGCACAGGACCCAGCAGCACTACGGAACTCA
This sequence comes from Mixophyes fleayi, assembly GCF_038048845.1. Classification (NCBI taxonomy): domain Eukaryota; kingdom Metazoa; phylum Chordata; class Amphibia; order Anura; family Limnodynastidae; genus Mixophyes; species Mixophyes fleayi. Next base: position 204,174,391 of record NC_134407.1, on the reverse strand, counting down.
GCAGGACAGAGCACAGGACACAGCACCACTGGACTGATACTGCAGAATGTGTGAACTTGGTAATATTGCAGTACCAATGGACTTATAATGCTGGATTGGTTTTGCAAATTTGGTTATAATTATTATATTTATTTTTTTTTTTAACTTTTTTATTTTTTTTTATTTTTAAAAAACTTGGGAATAGTGGGGAAATAACTATGCCCTTATAAGCACAGAGCACAGGACACAGCACCACTGGACTGAACAGGACACGGCACAGGACCCAGCAGCACTACGGAACTCAGCAGGACAGAGCACAGGACACAGCACCACTGGACTGATACTGCAGAATGTGTAAACTTTGTAATATTGCAGTACCACTGGACTTTTACTGCTGAATGTGTGAACTTGGTAATATTGCAGTACCAATGGGCTTATACTGCAGGATTGGTTGTGAAAATTTTGTGGTAATTAAAAAATATTAAAGTAGTTTTTGGTATTTTTTAAAAAAACTTTTTTTTATTTTTTTAAACACAGGGGAATATTGGGGAAATAACTATGCCCTTAGAAGCACAGAGCACAGGACACAGCACCACTGGACTGAACAGGACACAGCACAGGACCCAGCAGCACCACTGACCTCAGAAGGACAGAGCACAGCACACAGCACCACTGGACTGATACTGCAGAACACAGCACAGCACAGCACAGCACAGCACAGCACTAAACAGCACAGCACAGCACAGCACTAAACAGCACAGAACTAAACAGCACAGAACTAAACAGCACAGAGGACCACCTAACACACCCTCCCTCTACCCTGATCAATGCCCGAGTGAAGATGGCGGCGACTAGCGGGGAATTTATAGGATCCGAGTATCGCGAGATCCGACAACGGGATTATGAGTCAGAGCCTCAGTTTCACTTTTGAATTTGGCGCCAATACCCGGATCTGTCTCGGATCCGACTCGGATCCGCAACGTTCGGGTGGGCTCGGATTTCATAAATCCGAGCGCGCTCATCCCTAGTGTTAAGTTGAACGCAAATTGCGTTTTTGGTGTATAAAACACTTTTTGTACATCTGAACAAGCGCACAAACGAACTAGTGCTTGCACAGAAGTAGAAAACCCTCAATCTGCGTTTAACTTAATTTGAGCCACAAAATGATTAACAAGGAGTACACATTATTAAGGATCAAATTCACTTTCCTGCATCTCTCCTCTTACTAACCTGCCACAAGCAAGTAACAAATAGGGTGTGATCCTTTCCTCAGGATCCCCTGTCATCTGAATCCGAGAGCTGCTGGGAGCTAATCGAGCTGTAAGCTTGCACCGTGAGAAGAGAGCTCCATCCACGACAGTCCAGCGGAACTCAATAGAAGTGCTTCGGAATGAGTTGGTTGACCAAGTATGTTGGTTTGGCTTTGTTGAATCAACTTTAGCTCACCACAGAATAGAACAAGAAACAATAGGAGGTCCAAGACTATACTAGAAACCGTTTTTGTATGAAGCTCGCTCAATGTGCACTGCCCAACACCTTGGTTTGGTACTGGAATGGTTTGGTACTGGAATTCCCAGATGGTCTTACCAGTACACGTAAAGGAGTGCACCTATTCTCTGTTCTCCAGAGGAGCCTCCGTAAATTACAAGTGTCGACAGGTGTAAAAATCGGAAGAAGTAAAAATGTCACCCAAAATTCCAACCAGCAACCCACTTTATTACTACACCTTTAATAAAAAAATAATAAAAAAAATGTAATCAATTTTTTTTAACATTTTCTTCTTTAATACTGTTCGGTTTAGCCTCATTGATGGCTTAAATTAAACACGATAAGTAGGAGACATCAGCAGTGTCATTATTGGCACTTTTCTGTTTTTAAAAATTTATTTTCCTTTGGGCAAAGTGTGCAAAGTTCACGTTATTTTGCAAAGTGAAAATACTGTAGCTGTGCACCCTTCAGCACAGCAAGAAAAGCCCCTAAACATGCACCTGCTCCATAACTTTACCTTGTTACAGTCATTTCACTCTGCAGACTGAAGTCTAATTTTTGCACTGCTCCACAAAGCTCCATACTTAGGAGAAACACTCTCACTCCACCTAATGCCTTCCATGGGCTGGGGTACACTTTTGCTCCACAAACATAGCCATATTGCTCCGTATACACATGCATTTTGGTGGACATCTAGATGTGTCTGTGGGAATTGAGCCACACAGGGTCACCAAAGAGAATTTTGGGCTGCGTCTTATTTAAACTGGCCATTGTGATAAAAACCTCCAACGCTGGAACAGAAGTTCCTATTGGTTGTTGCAAGTGTGTAATCAAGTTGATGTTTGCTTGTAATTTGCAAACAAAAAAATAAGAAAAATACACTCAGTGTAGAAAATCGGATTTAAGCAACACTTCAAACAGCTTTCTTTGAGTTTTCCTTTCACCACAGCAATTTACATGTCATTACGGTATCTCACATGTAGCAGCGATAGATGTAGAGGTAAAGAAAGTGTTCCTGGCATGCTTTCTTTTATATACATATGTGTCCATGGCATGATGAGAGTTGCTTTAGTGACGAGAGAACTGACTTGAGATAACTGCGAACATTCATCATAGCAGGGGCGAACGGTGGATTGTCGGGGAGTTTCCCCCTCCCGGCCCCCCAAAAAAAAACACCCCCCGCGAGAGCTGCTGCGCATGCGCAGCAGCTCCGTTTCTTCAGCGCTGTCCTATACAGCAGCAGCGGCGCTGTCTAAGAAGCGTCCGCGGCGGTGCTGTCTACACTACAGCACCGCCGCGGACGCTTCTTTGACAGCGCCGCGGCTGCTGTATAGGACAGTGCAGCTATAGCGGCCACTAAGTTAGCGCAGGGGGGGTTTCTGGAGACTCAGAAACCCCCCCTGCGTGCGCCACTGCATAGACCTCAGTAGACAAAGTGCTACTACCTAGCTCCAGATCAGAGAATTGTAAAATGAAAAAAACACAATATTAAGATCTTAAATATATTTTCTTGAGATAAAGAAAAATTCTAAAAATCGTTCCATGAATATTCTTTGATATCTATATGAAACTTCACTCTCTCCTAGGGCTAGATTTACTAAACTGCGGGTTTGCAAAAGTGGAGATGTTGACTACAGCAACCAATCAGATTCTAGTTATCATTTATTTAGTACATTCTACAAAATGACAGCTAGAATCTGATTGGTTGCTATAGGCAACATCTCCACTTTTGCAAACCAGCAGTTTAGTAAATATATCCCCTAGTGTTTTCCTTACACAAATATGTAATTTTGCTGGTTTTAATTATGTAATTATGTAAATTTATTGTGTGTATGTATCCAATTTTGTCACTTTTGTACTTATGTTATTTTGTTCTAACCCCCATGTATGGGACTGTGGAACCCTTGTGGAACCTTATAAATAAGAGATAATTATAACTCTAATATTCCTTTAAATCACACCTGATAGCATAAATACATTTTTGGTGGCATACAATAACTATTTATGTGTCATATTTACTATATGATTCAGATACAATTACCTTCTTAGCTGTTGGGTATCTTTCCTACTTGATGTCCTTTTTTTAACTAAAAGTTGAGACTTTAATTCCATGTTTGGCATTTTAAGGAGACCTTCATGGTTTTATATGAGGACTGAAGGTTTAATTTAATTTCAAGGACTAAACAGTTGATCAGTGAATTGGCTTATTGCAAAAGAGACAGCCATATATAGTGGAACATCTCCATCCCTAGAGTTTATAGCTAAAAACCAAGCACTGTGCTTCTCCATTCCCTAAGCCACTTTGTCACAATTGGATAATTGCTGCTGTTTCTTTGTTTGAGTGTGAAGAGGAAAATTAATGAGTAACTTAACAAAAAGAACAGAAATAGTTACAAGTCATCCAAAGACCAGTGTTGTGGAAAATTGCAGGCACAATCTCCAGGAAAACAGGCCAAGTTGAAAGACGAAGCAGACGGAGAGCTAAGAAATCAGAGTGAAAAGCCAGAAGATCGGTCCGTTTAATGCAACGTTCGAGGAATACGAATTAACCCTTCTCTTTTTGATGGCATGTTATGTTTCAGGGACCACACAGGATAATGTGTGGATGACAAATGGCAATTTTACCCTCAACTATGCACAAAACTTTATGTCACTATAGGTCAGTGGTTCCCAAACTGTGCGCCTAGGCTCCCTGGGGTGACTTGGAGATCTGACAGGGGGTGCCTCGGCCAGGACCAGTGGTAAGCAAGATAGGGGACTACTTGGTAATTATTTTGGCTTAGAGGTGTTTTGAAAAATTTTGGAGACCCTAAGCGTGACTTGAACTGAAAAAGTTTGGTATCCACTGCTATAAGGAATTAAACCAAAATCAAGAATGAGCAAAGCTGGATAATGTTTTATATGCGTTTCAACTTTGTTAAGTAGGCTGAGGTTGGGTTTAAGTGGGTCAGCAAAGGTTTCTTTTAGCCATTAGGTTGTAGGGCACAATAGATTGATTGTCCTCTAGTAGATGGTTCTGAAGACCTATTTTATGGTCAACACGATTGTGTGCCATACATAGGACGGACATGTATCTAGAGTTTTTCTTATAAAGCTTCTAGTTGCCCAAAATTAGTAGGATATACATACGTTAACCCATTTCTAGATCAATTGCTTACCACGACCTAATGATTGGCTGGCAGCCTATGTTTCCCAGATCTCAGGCAGAGACTTTCAGGAAGGTGAGCTGAAGATAGCTTGGACGTCCTAAGCCCTTTTTACCTGGAACGTTGCAGCTCCAACTTATGGGTTATCAACGCAATATTCACAGCCTTTCTACTGACACTTCACTGAAAGCTCACCACGTTACTCAACAAAGTGGGGGATGGCCGACATTGGTGTTCTGGGAAATGGACCCAAGGCATTTATAATAGTGACCAGGAATTGCCTGTTAGAGTGGAACAGTCTGCTGACAGTCACCCTTCCACTAGTTGAGGATACAATCAGCACCGAGAGAAGAGATTTGCTCTGCTTGCTCACTTATTCCAGAAATAAAGGGTATCTATAAAGGAAAAAGCATTGTGTCTCCGCAAAAGTCTGCAGAGACACTTTGTGTTGCGTTTTTGCTTATATCTCAGGTTTGATTAAAAGTATAGGACAAGCTGTGAAGAACAATTTAAGAGTCTTCTGAAATAGCCGTGTGCCGTGCTGTACAGCAAGGAATGCTAAAAATGTGCCCTCTTTTTTTGTCCCTACTCTGTACTTTGCTAGCAATAATCTCATTCACTCCAACTCCTCTCATCAGCCCGTGCAAACTTCTGCTGCACCACACATGTGATGATCTTGCTCTCCAGGCTGATTTTTCAGCAGTGACTGCACGAAGATGATCATAGTGATGGTCTATATGTCATATGTATTATTTATCACTTTAGCGGTTGTATGAGGAGCACAAGGGTGGATGTATTGGGGGAAACGAGGACAAGCAAGACTGGTGGCCAGAGCACAACGAGTACCTTATCTCTGCCACCTCCAATGGTCTACCCCCTAAATCATTGTCCTCACCTCTCTTCAATCGCCTTTCCCACACCTCTCTATCGAGTCCTTACACATGCTCATATAACTGGTACATTTGTGCTGTGTTTAGACAAACAGAGAGAGTGAATTAGTCTTATTGCATTGCACAAGACCAAGGAACAGTGCAGCTTTAAGGGAATAAATTCACGGCTGGTCCCTTTCCAACTCGTACTGTGGCTTTGTCTGTTTTGAATACACTGCAGTCAGTGAATTGTTTGTAAGAAAGCTCGCCAGCCACACGACTCACGACTGCACGGTTGATTTTCTGGCTTGTAAATTGGACCATGGATAAAATGTTCCATCCTTTCTATTGTTAGAAGCACTTTTTTTTCCACTTCCTCCTCCGTGTTCATGCCAAGGGGAAAGCATTGGGATTTTTGCATACCCTCTGTGGATTCCTATGGTTTTTGGGAATTAAGTCTGGGGACAGATCATTACTTTAATAGGGTAGTGTTGCTATTGTCCTTTATATTAAATTGTGTCAGTGTTATGAGGATGAGGACACTCAAAAGAGGGGCTCAGGGGAAAAGAGCAAGGATGGAAAAACACTGTTAGATAATTATTTAAAACATATTATTCTTGTTAAATACCTCAATTTTAACACTCATTTAGCACAACAGTAATTATAAAAAAAGTTACATGATGGGTTACATAAATTCATTGTAGATTTGGGGCCCAATGAGGTTTCCTAGTTTGGTTTGACCTAAGTTCTAATACATAGAACTTAGAACTTAGAGCATTCTACTGTACAGTAGTGCAAGTATGCTCAGTTCCTAGAGCAACGGTGGACAACAGGTGGCTCGCAGACTCCCTACGGCCTGCCAAGTCTTTGCTTGCGGCCTCCCAGCTGGCTGCTCTGATTAGAAAGGCAGCAGCCAACTTCTGCGTCACATGACCTCCTCTGCACAGTGCACGCGGCAACTCAGAGGAGGAGGGAGTGCACTGTGCTCTCCCTCCTCCCTCTTTGTGGCCCCTTTGAAGGCTGGAGGGCCGCTCTTGTGGTTCGCCATCCACTTCCTGTTGTCCATCACGGGCCTATAGAGAAGGCCAGGACAGTTACTCTGCTTCATTGATAAGTCATCTTGTAGTCTAGATGATATGGAATACAACTCTGCACATAGACAAGTATTGTTTGAGACTTAATGGTGCCCACGGTAATAGGAAGTGACACACTCATATGAATTTGACATTTAGGTGGAGTATGATTCATCTTCATCCGTCCCGTACTACCTGTATATACAGATAGGGAACAACTTACTTTTAGAAAAGCAATAAGATGAGGTTGGCAATATCCCACACTATCATTTACCATTTTGAACATTACATTTTACACATTACCCAATGGGGTTTTCACACACTAATCCCAGCAGTGATCATGTACAGACTCATGTCTCTAGTGGGCTATTGCACAATGTAGACTGCATTATTTGGTGACTAGTTTACAATATAGACCCCCATTCTCTAGTTGATAGTGTAAATTACAAAGCCCATTGCCTGAGACTAATATACAATACAGAATCCATTGCCTTTTGACTAGTATCTAATAGAGAACCAATTTATTGTTGGCTCCTATTTTGTAATATAGAACTAGTGGTTGCTAGTGTACATTACAAAGTCTGGTGACATGAGTATAATAGACAACTAATTCTTTGGTGACACAGTGTACAATACAAAGGACCACCCTTTAGTGGCATATTAAAGAATACAGAGCCCATCCTCAGTTTAGCAAAGTATACAATACAAAGTCCATTCCATGATGGCCCAGTGTATAATTGATTTAATTCCTGATGTCCAGTGTATAATACACACCATTCCCTGGTGGCACAGAGTAACTCAATTTCTTGGTGCCCAGTGTACAATAGAGCCTATTTCCCAGTGGCCCAGTATTCAATAGAGTATATCCCCCAATGGCCCAGTATAGAATAGAGCCTATTCCCCAATGGCACAGTATAGAATAGAGCCTATTCCCCAATGGCACAGTATACAATAGAGTCTATCCCCCAATGGCAGCACAGTGGCCTAGTGGTTAGCACTTCTGTCTCACAGTACTGGGGTCATGAGTTTGATTTCCAACCATGGCCTTATCTGTGTGAAGTTTGTATGTTCTCCCGGTGTTTGCGTGGGTTCCCTCCGGGTGCTCTGGTTTCCTCCCACACTCCAAAAACATACTAGTAGGTTAATTGGCTGCTATCTAAATTGACCCTAGTCTCTCTCTCTCTCTCTCTCTCTCTCTCTCTGTCTGTGTGTATGTTAGGGAATTTAAACTGTAAGCCCCAATGTATCAGGGACGGATGTGAGCGAGTTCTTCGTACAGCGCTGCGGAATTAGTGGTGCTATATAAATAACTGATGATGATGAATTGCTCAGTATAGAATAGAGCATTGGGGCTGAAGAAGAAAACTTATAGTCATTATATATATATATATATATATATATATATATATATATATATATATACATATATCTAATATATATAAGCCTAGTGGCGTGTGTTAGTCTGTGTGTGTGCGGGAAAAAAACAACAAGCTGCAGCGCCACCTGCTGGGCGGAGTTATAAACTGACCTACTAAATTCTGAGTGTGTGTGGAAAAAAAAACTCAGAAAGGGCTGAAATTTGGTATACTAAGATGTTTTAAATTTGTTAATTTAATTTGTTAATTGTTAAAAGTGTCTATAAAGATTTTAAAAATATATATATATATTTCTTGAAGGAGAAGTGACAGTTGGGAGTGGTTGGTGGTTGCCGGGGGTGACAGTTGGGAGTGGTTGGTGGTTGCCGGGGGTGACAGTTGGGAGTGGTTGGTGGTTGCCGGGGGTGACAGTTGGGAGTGGTTGGTGGTTGCCGGGGGTGACAGAGCGAGAGGAGTGTGATACTCAGGACCGCTGAGAGAGATCCCTGTGTCTGGATAGACATCTGCATAGATGTGGCGATAAAGATGAAGGATGAGGTGATGGAGAAGAATGATGAGGTGGTGACATGTGGACAAAACCACGTTAAAAAGGGCGCTTACGTTGGGAAGTAACGCTCTTCCCCTGAGGAGGCCTGGGCTATGGCCCAAATGCATGACAAGAGCCTTTTTAACACCTTAAGTAGCTTGATTTGACTAGAATGCATGAGTATCATGCACGGGTTAACTTGTATATATATATATATATATATATATATATATATATATATATATATAAATTTGTGAACTTCATATGTAAAAGGGGTTATTTTTAAGGAGTCTGGAGTTGAGATATAGTATACTGTCAGAGATAATACACTCTTGTACTCTGTGGGCCAACTGTGCAATCTTGCTTTGTATTGTGAAAATAGAATCACTGATTGACTGACTTCGCTGTCAGGCAGAGAAAAAAAATACACACAGCAAATGGATTTGTAACAGAGAATCATAATTAATAATAAATAACATACATTTAAGAGATAATCTGTGTCTGCATGTTATACATTTGTCACCCCCCTGTAGCACAAATCATTCTTTTGAACATTTTAGTGGCTGTTTCCTATGAAAGCTTACAAAAGTTTTTACTTCATTTTAGATCTGAGATCTTCTCTTCTTTCCTGGCCTGGCAAGATACGTAACCTGACATTGACTTATATAAACAGACCGAGCTGCGCTATCAGTTTCTTGACCCAACTCCCGTTTCTCATTCCGATCAGCCTGAGAAGAATGCATCAAGTTCTAGGGAGAGAACAAGAGCAGAAAATCCCAAGTCAAAATATTGAACATTTCTTGCAGTTTTCTTGATGACCTAGTGTGACTTCCATGTTGAATAACAGCCAGTTGAGCTCCATCCCGATGATATTGTATGTAAACATAATCAGTTAGTAGAAAATAATAAACTGTTAGGAGCACAGATCTACTGGTGGTCTTTTCCCACCCAGACAGCTCAACAATTTTATGAAAGGCATCAAGCAAACCCTCACTATTCTTTTCTACTGCCATGGCATATTTCTGATAACCGTACCATTCCATTTGAACTGCTAATATACACCTGTCGCTTCTGCAGGGCAATTGGTAAATATCTTGTGGATTGTGTGCAGAGTAGCGCCACCTGTGGGGTAACAATAGTATTGATCCTCTGCCAATTCCCGGTGAAAAGCATCAGTTTTTAAAATAGCACCAGAACCTCCATTCAATATGGGTTTCTGTGTGCAGTCCCACACAAGGGGGCTGCTTTAAAGATAGGAGCAAATCCGCCTATCTCATCTAGGGCAGAAGACTCGTTCTTGGATCAATCATCATCATCATCACCATTTATTTATATAGCGCCACTGATTCTGCAGCGCTGTACAGAGAACTCATTGTCATCAGTCCCTGCCCCATTGGAGCTTACAGTCTAAATTCCCTAAAATATACACAGACACACAGACAGAGAGACTAGGGTCAATATGTTAGCAGCCAATTAACCTACTAGTATGTTTTTGGAGTGTGGGAGGAAACTGGAGCACCTGGAGGAAACCCATGCATACACAAGGAGAACATGCAAACTCCACACAGATAAGGCCATGGTCAGGAACTGAGCTCATATCCCCAGCGCTGTGAGGCAGAAGTGCTAACCACTAAGCCACCGTACTTCCCATAATGATCAATCCGTAGGTCTTCTTATTTCCAAGATGCCTATGCTGATCATGTAGACTTATCGGAAGAGTCTGTTGGTAAACTTGAGGAAGCACCAACTGTTTCTTCAATGGGTGGTCACAACGCAGGTGAGCTCTGTAAAGTAATCATGAATGTGGTAATATATTCCCTTACCGGGTAAAGCTATACTCATGTAATTGAGATATTTCCAGATGACAGACTCTCTCCCATGATTGATCACCGGATACCACTTTTGCAGATGTGTCATGTCCTGTATTTGTACTTGGGTCACTTCAGGTACCCCTAAGACTATAGGGTAGCAATACATAGCAAGACACTTTACTAAGCGGACACTTTCTTCTCCCCCACCTAGAGAGTCCACCACCTGCATGTCATATAAGGTTATGCAGAACAATTTATCACGGGGCCCCTAGCAAAATTTGGGGGGGGGTTCTTGGTGATTTCCTTCTAGCTTCTTCTAAAGATACGCGGGCCTGATGATATTTCTAGCACTGGTTATATGGTCTCATTGAACAGAGCATCTACCCAACATTTTTTGATTCTTCTTGTACTTCAGTGTGAATAGATAGTTGGGGAAAGCAACACGTCTCCTGTGACCTGTAGCATCTATTTGTACGGTAGCTGGAATATAGGTAATAGGGTTCTAACCTCGAATACAGCTTAAACAAGATGATCATGTAGCTTCTTTACAAGATCTCACTTCAACAACAGAAAATCCAACTTGTGACTATGAGAGTTTCTTTTAGATGGGGTAAGACCACAGGAGCTATAAACAACAGGATACTGGATAGTCCTGACAGAGAACTGCCCTCAGGCCATCATATCATATATGAGTTCTGGGGATTGTGTAGGCCAGTAATACCTACTTAAGTAAGGATTTTTTTAACTACAGGAAAGTGTCCTCAAACGCAGAAGTCTATCTCTCTTTGAAAGGAGTTTTATTGGTTTTTGAATGCCCTTTGTCTTCTCAATCTTGGAGTATCCTTCAACATCATCATCATCATCACCATTTAGTTATATAGCGCCACTAATTCCGCAGCGCTGTACAGAGAACTCATTCACATCAGTCCCTGCCCCATAGGGGCTTACAGTCTAAATTTCTTAACAAGCACACTCAAAGAGAGACTAGGGTCAATTTGATAGCAGCCTATTAACCTTTTTTTTTGGCGTGTGGGAGGAAACCGGAGCACCTGGAGGAAACCCACGCAAACACGGGAAGAACATACAAACTCCACACAGATAAGGCCATGGTCGGGAATTGAACTCATGACCTCAGTGGTGTGAGGCAGAAGTGCTAACAATTAAGCCACGGTGCTGCCCAACAAAACATCAATAGTAACTGCAAAACCCTAAGAAAGATCTCGGCTCAGTCAGTTTGGTTGGATGAGGCCAGTTCACAGCAGCCTCTACTTTCATTGGCTCAGTGGCTATTCCCGCATGCAGATACAATATGTCCCACAAAATTCAGAGTCACAAGCAAATTTACATTTACAAACCTTCAATCCTTCCATTTGGCGACAATCATCTTGAACAGCCTTTCATCCTGCTCTACCAGGTTGAAGTAAAAAATGATACTATATATTCCAGGTAGACTGCATTCTATGGGGCAAAGGCGTGCAGGGTTTGCTCCATCAGGTACTGGAAGATGGCATAGAGGAGAACTAGAAAGAATCCAGGATTCAAGAAAAGGCAATCTCTTCCTGGTCCTCTGCACCGTACCTGTATCTCATAGCCACTACTGTAAAACCATATGCTTCCTTACAGGACATCACTAGTTTTTCCCAATGCAAAGAATGGGCTAATGGTTCAAAGTCCTATAATTCACACATAACACAATGGAAGAAAGAAAAAGACTTCAGGATTCTACAATAGTTTCTTCGTCTTTCATCTTTTGCAGGCAATTTCAGACATCCTCCTGGACTCTAGTAGATATCCGCTGAGATATTTCCCTTCTTTTAACCGAATGTTGTGCTAAATACGCACCCAAATTACTTCTCATCAAAAGAGAAAAAAATGATTGTACAAAAATACTCAGAGCCTCATTCATCAAGAGGCGCAAAACGAATGTAATGTGTGTTTTTTAAAAACTCACGTACATTGGATATACACATATCCGTATTGAACAAGGAGCGGATCCAAAGATACATCTGTTGATGTAAACGGGTTTAGGTCTGCTCTGCTCTAACAGATACGACACTGCTGGATACGTCTAATACGTATCTGGAATATAAAGCTACAAAAGATCTCGCACAAGAAAAATTTTCAATTCATGTCATTTGTGAATAATACAGTCATTAATGATAAAACATTAAAAAATTAAAATATTCTTTTAATATTTTTTTTTTTTTACCAGAAAATACATTTATTAGAATGTTATGAATGTCTACTGCACATAAAATGCATTTTTACAGTTGCTACTGATTGCAAACACATGTTCTGGCATGTATACACAGTCTTCATTTCTAGTAATAGGCACTTACACCAGACCCGTAGCTGGTTCAAGTTATACGACAGAAAATCACGTACCTTAGTGATGCCCAGAGCTTGAATCGGACACTGTTGCATGGACTTGAATTTGGCATGCATTTACTGTACATTGACTAATGCATGCAGCCAGTCCGCTCCCCGTTCCGCCCTAGGTTGTACTAGGGGTCACTTGTGCTGGAAGATGAACTAGACGATGCCGGAGAGGTCTAGAAGCATCTTCAAGATCACAGTTCAGTGAAGACTCAGGTCACCTTGTGGAAGGGAAGGACTATAAAGCTTCCATAGGATTGCAGTACACCAGGGCCACCTTAACTACATTATGGGCCCCCGGGCAATGCAGTGCACCGGGGCCCCTAAATATATATATATATATATATATATATATATATATATATATATATATATATATATATATATAAATAGTGTGTGTGTGTAAAAAAAATATATATGTATGTAAAAAAAGTTATTTTATATATATATATATATATATATAATCACTTTTTTTACATATATATGAAGGGGTCCCCTTAACTTACCTTAAGTCCGATCCCCTTCTCTTCTTTTTTCCGCGCCGCTGAGTCTCTTCTGCGCTCCTCTGTGCTTGCAGTGAATGTTGGGCGCGACATGACGGACAACATTCACTGCGAGCACAGCACGGAAGAGGGAGCCGGATCGCTGCTGACGTGACCGTAAGGTAAGTATTTTCATTTTTTTTTTTTTTGCAGGATTTTTTTTTCCAGCTCTGCCTCGGGCTCCTGCCCATTGTGCCCAATGGAAGAGATGGAACTGCAGTACACTTCCTCCTGCCAAGCTGTTATCACTACAGGAGGAGCTGATGAGCAGTAATATTATGAACAATTACATCTGTCCTTGGACTTCTATAATGGTAATATCTCTTACTATTCTTCCACCTGTTCTTGGCAGCTTTATTAGGATCAGTTTGGCAATTAGAAACTGCTATCTGCCCAATAGGATTCTCATGCCTCCTGGTGAACGCTCTACTGGGCGCTGGGGATCACCAATATCCCTCTCTGAAAGATCAGATGCAAAAGTCCAGCAGATGTTCTCTAGTTCCGGAGGTCAGTGAGGTACCTTCCTTGGATTGGAGAAATCTTAAAAGAGGCGGCTTCTACATTGGTACCTGTTATCATGGGTGCAGAGATTCCTGACATCCTGGAGGGAAAGTCATATATGCAATAAGTTTAAGAGAGGAATCCTGTCTGTTGCTACTACACCAGGAATGCTCCACTTTTAGGCAACCATCTATAAAGACAGAGGTCTTCCCTACACCATAGACAGGCATCGTGTCCATAGAATGTAAGAGCATGTGGCTTAAGTGTTGTTGGTAAAAATATATAATAGTGAACTGGAAACTGGTATCAGATAATGCAGTAGTAGGTACACCATTCACCAGGCAATGAAAAGAACATACCGCATATACTCGTGTATAAGCCGAGTTTTTCAGCATACTTTTGTATGCTGAAAAAGGGCACTCGGCTTATACACGGATGAACTTACCTGGTGTCCGGTCCCTCGGCTGTCAACTTCTGCATATGCGTTCCAACAACAGGAAGTTCGGCATTTGGAACGCAAACTTGCGTTCCAAATGCCGAACTTCCTGTTGTTGGAACGCATATGTGTTCCACTGCCGGGCAAGTGAAAACGGGTAAGTGAAAAATCTCTCTCTCTCTCTCGTTTTTTTTTTTTTTTTAATTTACAGTGCAATTACATAATGAACAAACAATACAGCCACCATGTTCATACATTTATATCCCTACCCCTTATATATCCCTTTATTTAGGTTAGGTTGTACCCAATGATTTTATAATCATTTATGAATGTTCCTTGTCATCTAGCTAAAAATGATTTCATAGATTGAACCTATCATTTTTATTTAGGTTTTTAAATTAGCGCTCTTTTCCACCCTAGGCTTATACTCGAGTCAATAAGTTTTCCCAGTTTTATGTAGTAAAATTAGGTGCCTCGGCTTATATTCGGGTCGACTTATACTCGAGTATATACGGTATGTGGCCTCCTCCAGGCAATTTTTATTTTTCCCAACTTTTTTGGCAGCGTTATCTCCAATTTGCCATGCACTTCTAGGTCTTCAGCAGGTAAAGGATAATGATGAATTCTGCTCCCTGTGTACCCCATGTAGCTCTTCATAAGATGAACAGGCTGAAGGTGTTGGGCTTTATAATCCAAAGCTGTTTTCCGGATTGTAAGAGTTTGTTTGACCCTTTATGTCTCTTAAGGCTCTTCTCATCTACAACACTCAGTTAGCTTTTCCCTTAAACCATATGCTGTAATAGACATAATCTTCTCGCTTCTTAACTTTATTTTGGTCTCTTTTAAAGTATAGTCCTTTTCTCTAATATTTTAAGGTGTGGAACGTGGGATGATGTGGCAACAGCCCCTTTTACAATTTGACATTGTCTGTCAATGATCACAAGGGGAGATCACTTTTTCAGTAAGCAATTCATTCTGCTGTGTGCTGTGGATTTGGGGAGATCACTGAAGGCCAAGTTGTGAAGAAAATGTGCAACATTTTATGAGCAAATGTAATTGTTCATGAAAATGGTTTGAAAATGTTACTCATCTCTACTGTTAGAGTATTAAGAGATCCTACATCTGATTATTCTTTCCTGAACAGCAGCTACAGGTGTCACTGTTGCTGACAAGCAATTAACCCACCAGTATTCTTGGAGTGCCGGAGGAAATTGAAGCACAGGAAGAAACCCATGAAAACAGAGGAGAACATAGCCACTGTGCCCTGTGTCTCCAATTGACAATGGCGGATCCGGGGGGGAGGGCAATAGTGCTCCTAGCAGGTGTGTGCTGGCGAGTGCCCCGCCCCTTTTTGTCAGCTGCACTTATACAGTCATGTGCCTGTTGGCAGACACCACGCTGAGTATGCTGCCCCGCCTCTCTGGTTGTCTTTTAAACGCAATCACAGCAGCTGGGCAGCTTACTCTGCCCGGTTTCTGCCGACAGGTACATGAGTGTATTGTGCGGCAGTCAAAAAAGGGGGCAGGGCACTAAATCGCCCCCTCCTAGCAAAATAATCTTGGTCCATCCCTGCCAAGAGATGCTTACTTACAACTGTCATTGGGAGAATATATATTTACCATTTATCTGTAGGAGGAAATGAACACAATGAAAGAGAACATAATAAGCAATACAGCATAAAAAGGTGAAACAATCGGTAATATATTTAGGATAACCCAAGACCTTCTTTCTTTATTTCTAAATACAAATAAGCAACGTTTTCAAAATTGTTCCACATTTGCCTGAAAAATTGTTCTTGTTCCTCTTGAGGAATTTGACATTAAGCCTTACTTACAGTAAGGAGTAAATCAAACTAGAAGGAGCAATTTTTTCAGCATAGCAAAGAAATTGGGCAAATTGAAAATGAGCAGATTACTGTAAATCATAGTGTTAAAGTAGAGCTGCCCAGTGTTTGCTATATGTAATAGCAGGGAGAACATTCTATGTAGGCAAAAAAATTGTTTTTTTTTGTTTTTGCTTTGCTGCCAGCTGAATGCTTGTCTGCAAATTGTAATGTTGCAGAATTTATCATATTTGATTAAAGGTTGGTTGTCAGCGATCATATCATTGTGCTCTGGGGAAGATTCTATCAGCGGAACTTTGCACCTCTATGAAATGGCTTAATTAGCCACAAAATTCTATTTGTGTAAAATTTCATTGCAACTTAGTAAGGATTGTATAAGGAGTAAAGATTATTGCAGTGAACAGTGAATAAAAATTAAGTGGATAACATGAGCGGCTTTGTAGCAGACCTTTGATTACACTGGCTGTGAATAGCTCCAAATATTTGAGTTAATTGCAAAAAATAATATGCGCCATGTTGTGCCATTAACTACAAGAAATCCCCCTCAATCTGTAATACAAATTGTCAGATAGCGCTAAACATAGAGGCAGTATCAGAAAATGAAATTGTTGTTATTCCCATTGATAGGTTACTATAAATAAATCAGATTATCACCAAAGGGGTTATAAACCACCCTAGCTTGTCATTAAATGCCAGATTGTAACAACTTGCCCCATGTACAGCTATCACATTCATAGTGACACATTCTGTGCAAGCCTGGACAGGAGCCATATCTCATCATGCTTGTATCAGGCCAACCGTAGGGATATTCAGCTGCTTAATGTCACTGTGTCAACACTCCACTGGGAGACTGAACTGTGTTGAGATGGAACCACAATTCCTCTGGAATGAGGGCTGTTGCTACATACCAGCCCCGTAGAGTACAATCTATTAACACTTCTTTGTCTGCTAGCGACTTGAAACAATTTGCCACTGTGCAATGTGTGGCTGTTTGTAGCGCACATTCCGATGAGTATTTGTGAATGAGTGCAGAATAATATGGCTTTTCCAATAAAACTAGTGCTGGTAGATTGGGGTCAAACTGAGATGGTTTGGTAGGAGCCTAAAACTACTCACGTTTCCATGCAAATCTGCGTATAAGTACCATCTCTCTAAACGTTAGTTGCTGTATGCAGATAGACAGAGCAGAAACTAGGATATACATATGTCCTATAAACAGTCCCATCAGAAATTTTTAGAAAATAATTTACCAACTCTTAATACTTAAATCAATAATAAAAAAAAATGTTAAAAATTAGTTTTTCATTTATTTTAACAGTAAATATATAAATAAAATGTGTACTGTACATACATTTATTTTTTTATAGTCTATCTTAATACATGTAGTTTTTAACACAAAGACGATGTTGTGACAGTCATCACTATCAGTAGCACCTACACCTGCCCCGGAGCTGGTGCAAATAATACGTCTACAAAACATGTACTTTAGAGAAAGCCAGGATTTGAATCAGCTGCATCTGCGTTGGAACGCCGTCGGCGCTCCCTCAGCGCGCCTGAACATGCGCAGAGGGCAAGAATCAGGCCTGGTATGTTTAGTAGCACTGAAGACACAGAAATAAATTGTGACTTGAAGTGTCCTTTCCAAGTATATCCTATGTAATAGGTTGTCTTTATGCTACACCCAGGAATATCCCTGTTGGTTTGTGGTTATTTTTTGTTTATTTAATTTCCTCTTCCAGAAATTTACAGTTTAATTTCTTACTGTAGTTTACATTTCTCTGCCTTAGTCTTAAATAGAAAGATTTTAACATACACTTCTTCTTTTTCGTAGAAGGTTTATACCCATTAAATGTATGCTTATTTCAAATTTTACCAGATCAAATTTCCACCATGATGCAGTATTGTATTAACATCCAATACTTATATAATGCATTTGGCAGGGGGCTTATATAATGCATTTGGCAGGGGACTCTAGTCTCTATAGGGATAGTAAAACTCAGAGGAGGTCCAGAAATAGCCCAATTACAGCACGGTGGTTCAGTGGTTAATGTTTCTGCCTCACAGCACTTGGGCATTGAGTTTGATTCCCAACCAAGGAACTATCTGTGTGGAGTTTATATGTTCATCCCATGTTTGTGTGGGTTACCTCTGGGTGCTCCGGTTTCTTCCCAAACTCTAAAAACACGCTGGGAGGCTAATTGGCTGCTGACTAAAGTAACCCTTATTTGTGTAAGAAGGAAGTTAGACTGTAAGCGCCAATGGGCAAGGTCTGGCTGAATGATAATTATTCTCTGAACTTCGCTGTGTAATTGGCGGTGCTGTATAAATAAATGATAATATTAATCCAATTTTAAGGTGCTGCGGAATATGCTGGTGCTATATAAATGGATGTTAATAATAATAGCGTACAAAATTTCATAACCTGCCATTAAGATTCCGCAGACAATTCAAGGGCATTACTAGCATAGGTGCAGGGGGTACAGCTGCTTTGAGGCACACAACTGAGGACCCATCTTCTCTATCAAGGCACCATATGAATATGTTATGGGGCCCACAAAACAATAATAATAAAAATAACATACAAAATCTGCCATTAACCTTCCACTGAAAATGCAACTAGTTACTAGCCACTCAGCGGCTAGTTATGCCACCAAGGTAGGAATCTTCTTGTAATAGATGGTATTCACAGCTAATTTATAACAACAAGCATTATCCTATAGAATAATCCTATAGAATGAAAGAGAGAAGGATTAAACCTCACCTTGAGAATCCTGGGTAAAGCTCCCAGTAGATGGTGTATTCTGTGCAATCATACGCTGCATTGTGATATCAGATTATATCTTCTGTCGCCGGGTTGGGTACGAATTTCTGATGGTAGAAATACAGATGGAAATAATACCAACATGAAAACGCTGACAGTCTAAATAACGATATGTATAAAATGCTGACATGGATAAAATGCCGGCATTGTGATCGCCGACAGTGAAAATGGAGATGGCGGCATTAAAATGGTAATACGTGTGGATCCGGTGGCTGCAGAGCCCTGGGCGATGGGTGTGGGGTAATGAAAGTGTTAAAAAAGAAAAGAAAAAATGAATGGAACACTATTTTACATTGATGAACTACAGGTCCCAGCAAGCCTGGGCTGTCATACTGCAGATTAATTTCTTCCATGCACAAAACATCTCATCATGCATAATTTTATATCTTAAACCTCTATTGAAACAAATACACAGACAACTTCTAATTTGGCTGAATAGGTCACAGTTTTATTCATTTATTATATAAAATTGGTGACAGCGAGAACAAATTGCGAGTCAGCTAATAACTAATAGCAGAACCAAACAGTGTATGGCCACAGACACTACCACTGGTACCAGGGCTTAGTCCCTTACGATTGGCCCGTGCTAAATCTGTCATCTTTGTGTTGCAGAAAAGATCCAGCAGCCTTTGCAGGAGGAATATATGGACAAGGAACGGCAACTCCCACAGGCATTCTATTGGCTGAAGAGATTCACAATTTAACCCTTAATAAGTAAGTGTTTGACTCTTGAACATGCAAATGAGTTTAAGGACGTTTGGCTTTATATGCCTCACTCTTCATTAACAGTCTGGGTATGCTGGTGCTTGTGGTACGGGTTCCCCTGCTATAGCGCTGCCAGTCCAGGCTGGCTAAGCCTAGGGATGGTTGGATGAGAATCGGGGGGACCCTGCGCTTTTTGTCCCGATTTTCCTCCGACCACACTAGCTTTGCAGGGTTAATATGACTTTTGATTGCCGGCTGATCCGGCGGCTGCATTGCCATTATAATGTCGGCATTGTGACTCTTGCCATTTTTATTGGCGGCAATCACAATGTCTGTATTTTATCCGTGTGAACTATGACTACCACCGGTGTCACAATATACTGTACCAGATGATATCCCGTGTCACCTTGTGTCATTATATAAAGCACTGTGAATCTAGATTATGGGGCTTATTTATCGAAGGACAAACAGCTTTGTTGCTGGCAAAAATCAGTGTTTTCGCCTGCAATATGACTCATTATTGCATTGACCAATACATGATCAATACATGATCAATACATGCCCCTAGAGGTAAGTTTTGCCAGGTAGCAGTAGCGACACAAAGTATTTTTGCAATACCTGCCCTGTTAACTCTTAGGAAAGCATTAACAGGACCAAAGAATTAGAAAAAAATGCTTTATTCTCAGAATTCTCATAATAAATCATTTTAATACATTAATATTTTAAAATATTATTATTATTATTATTATTATTATTATATCTTATTTTAAAAATAATTTGTTGCCCATGCCCTGCCGGATGCCTCAACGCTACTGGAGGGACTAGGGGTGGTACCCCTCTCAGTCAGGGTCATCTCACTCTGTCCTGGCATCAACATACTCTCTCTTAGTCTTTCTCAATCTTCAAGTTATGGATTGTTGCAGGAACACTATTGACAGGTCTTGTAACCTTATGACCTGAAGCCTGATAATAGCGGGTGGTGCATAACAAGCAGTTTAATCTCTAAAATAATGGAAATTATGGAAAAGGTATAGAGTAATGTAACCGCAAGATGAAAAGTAGATAACAACAAAAAGGTACATAACACTTTAAGGGGTCTATTTACAAAGCTGTGATGAGCCTTTAAAAACTAAAGCCATATCAAGATGGTGTTAGCTTATCTTTTTTAATGGAGTCATAGGCAAACCGAGGGGGGGGGGGGGTTCCTAATGCCTGGAAACCCCTCTCCAAGCCTGGGGCACTGTATAATTGAGGTGGCTGGACCCTGCTCCCGCTTCACAAGGCTCTGCGTGCACCTAACAGTAGTGCACACAGCATTGCCCATGTATATTATAGGGATAGGAAGAGTTGGAGAGCAGCCAAGCACTGTCTAAAATTATAGCCACGCCCCCATGCATGCTGGTCACGCCCACTGGTGGCGTGGTGTGGAAACCCACCTCTACAAATCCTGCGTTTGCCCCTGGGAGACTACCCGAGAAGATGCTTCTCATCCTACTCTGGGACCATTTCCTATGTGCATTCATGACTTTAGCTGCGCCATGTGCAATAGCCACACGGGGTTCAGAGCCTCCATTTGCCAGTAGAATTAGGCTGCCAGTGAAGGGGATTTTAGTTAGTATGGGAGAGGATGGGGGTTCACTATGCCTCACCAATGAGCCCTTGCTTGATAAGCAGCAGTACATTTTGTATCACTGCGATATGCAGTGTTAAAAAATGATTGTGTCCGCTACCCTCTAACCACCAAAGTTAAATAGACTCCTCAGGATGATTAACTCAACCATGGTGTACAGTATCAATATTAAAAGAATATACAATGTAATGATGAGGTAATATCTGAATGCAATAGCTCTTCAGAACAATTAAAGACAGATTCCAATTATAAGAACACATTTATTTATTAAGATGAGCATACGTTAAATGCAAAACATAGAAGACATGTTAAAAGCAGAGTAATTACTCTTAAATGGCATCCTAATATTAGTTAGAATAGTAGTAAGTGGAATACTCAGTTATGGTAAAATTGGGGATTCATCACACACCAAAAAGAGGGGAGGCGTAGTTCCGTGGGTAGCAAGCACTATTAAACATACAAAATATAAATTAGAGAGGGGAGGAGTAGATCCCAGAGAGTTTATATTTGGCTTTTTTCTGGGCTGGATCTGGACACCCCCTACTTCTCTGGCAGCTTGTACAGAACCTTTGGCAATTTATTCTCAGGCTATAATCCCTCTGGGATTGTAAATTCTCTCTGATAGTCTGACAGCTAGCTCTAACAACCTTGCAGCTCTACCTGATAGATTGGCAGCTTTGGTGTAAGTGTTAAAGCTCTGTTTATCAATATTGTAGCTTGCACTGTGAAACGTGCAGCTCTGACTGGGGGATGTGAAGCCCTTCAAAGCTCTTACAGTTTCCCTGCTCCTCTATCAGTCTCTAGGACTTCCAAACATACACTTTCCACTCTTGATGTTCTCCTCTCTAACCAGCCCATCAGCTGTGCAGGCAATTACTTCTGTTTTGCTATGGCTCCTTAGGTTATGGCAGCCGAACCTACTATGGCCACACCTACCTTTTCCTCTGCTTCTCTACCATGTTTTTCTTTCTCTTCCTCCTGTTCTGGCGCTAAAAACCCCGAATTTGGAATGAGGTGACATCACATCCTGAGACCTTGCACCCGAGGCTGCACTGGACAGCCGCCTACTGCTGGAAACTGCTTCTTCTATGTCACTCAACACCTGGGATCTGCTCATCTCGCCCTGCATCATTATTTGTAGTAGTGCAATACCAGATGGTGTCCTGTGTCATCATATGTTGCACTGCAATACTAGATTATCCGTGTCGTCATATGCACCCATTTTATCAGATGGTGTCTTATGCCAGTAAGTGCGGCCTCAAATTTTAGCCTCTTACAGAGATAAATTATTTGGGTATAGCTAGTGCTAGAAAGATGATGTACTTGCTGGATTAAGATTGTTCATCAAAACCTGAATCACAGAGTTTGCTAACTCACTCAGGTGTGGGCAGCATGGTGGCTAAGTGGTTAGCACTTCTGCCTTACAGCACTGGGTTCATGAGTTCAATTCCCGACCATGGCCTTATCTGTGAGGAGTTTGTATGTTCACCCCGTTTTTGCGTGGGTTTCCTCTGGGATAAATACACAGTGACAGCTTCTGGTGTAATGCCAATGTGTCCTAGATGTGCTAGGAACTACCGTGTGTTTGTGTCATTGCTCTGTCGCTTACCATCCAGCCAGGTCGCTGCAGTCTTTGTTTGAAAGTGTATGAAAATAATAATGTGACCTGTGAGGTGACCTAAATTGACTGCAAATTACTGGAAATTAGTGTTATTGAGATTAATAATAATGTAGGAACCAACAATAAGCCAAATTAAGTCATTTTAGCATATTTTAGCAAGTTTTCAAAAAATCTAAAACCAAAACCAAAACACACGAGGGTGGTTTTGCCAAAACCAAAACCAAAACACGAAGCTAAATCCAAAACCAAAACCAATTCACGGAGGTCAGTGAGCATCTCTTTAAGGCCTCACTTTTAGTTTGTATGCAGTTTAAATGAACAATTCACAGTCTGTGCAGCACCCCAGGTCTCAGTGTATTATGGAGTGTATACAGTCATTATTTAATACAACTGGTGACAAGGATGTTACTAAGCCCAAACATATATCTCTGGTCAGGGGGGGATGAAAAGCTGGAATCTGGATTCACCTGTTCCAAGAGACATCAATCTGTGAGTCTTCAACATCATGTCAGGATACATGGGCAAAATATATGCCTTTGACAATGAAAATGATGTTGGGATGTTATATACCGAGAAACTGGAATAATATTTTTCAGCAAATGATATTGATGAGGGAAAACAAGTTCCGGTCCTATTAAGCACCATGGGGGGAACAGGCTTATAGATTACGACATAAAGTAACTGTACCCTAGAAACCAACAAATACATTTTTGGCACATATTACACAAAATAGCAGGATCATTTCTCCCGTAAACAACTACTGATTGCTGTACGGAACCAGAATGAGGGGGTTATCCATAGCTGGATTTGCTCCACTCTAACACTAATGGGCTGTCCCAATTGCCATGAGAGTCTGTGCCCAAAATACAAGGGGAATGAGAATCATTAGATGTCTTTACACTGGCACACGTTTAAAGCCTTCCCAGTAGAGTAGCAATGATACAAAGGTAGACCGCAAGACACACAACACTTGGCCAAGTATTGTCAGCTATGCAGAAAGGTTGGACAGGCCCACGTAAAAGTCACCTGTGTCCATAGTACTACCTGAGGCATAAGATGACTATTGATGCTGATTGTATCATGTTGGGAATGTGAATTGTTCCTGTCAAGTTGTAGGAGAAGGTACTCGAGGAGCTTCATGTGGGGCACATTGGCATTTTCAAAATGAAGGCATTTTCCAGGAGTTATGTTTTGTGTCCAGGACTTGACCAACAGCTGGAGCTATTGGCCCAAGGTGTCAGCAAATTCAAAACATGCTGAAGTCAGCAATGCTACACCGGTGGGAATGGCCGATTACATGTGTGCATGTCAACTTCGCAGGACAATTCATGGGGTCAACACTTCTGGTGGTGGTAGATGTCTGCTCCAAGTGGCCTGAAGTAACTGGTAAATGACAAAGGGCCCCAGTTCTCAGTGGAGGAGTTTTAAATATTCTTGAATAGAAACAATGTCAGACACATTACATTTGCCCTGTACCACCTGGCCACAAATGGTCTTGCTAAATGGTCTGTACAAATGCTAAAACAAGCATGTTGAGCTATGTCTAATGATAGACACCTTACAACAGAAGCTTGCTTCATTTCTATTCACCTATCGGAATGCCACTCACACCACAAGCAATTAGACTCCAGCCATGCTATTCTTCGGTCGGAACCAATGGACTAGGCTATATCTTCTAAAACTTAACAACAGTTGCCTGGTGCATGACATACAACAAAAACGAGCGTCTGCTTAAGGCGCTACAGAAACTCGGACTCTGTGTATAGGGCAGACCGTGTTGGCCGAGAATTAAAGAGGCGATGAGAGTGGACTGTCGCAAAAGTTAACGAACAAAGGGGGCCACTGTCCTACATATTAGAAGTAGCAACCGTGATACACTGGCAAAGCCATATTGACCATGCAAAGGATCAGATGAGGCTGCTGAGACAGCCTAGTTCAGGGACCACATGTATATAACCCAGACAATTTTTCTGGTGTTGCGCAATTGTTTGAGTCTGATAGTCTGGCTGGGATAACAAGCAAAGATATTGGGAGTAGTTCGACGTAACCTGTGTCTATGCAATATGTGTCCTCCATGTCACACACCAGGCTCTCAAGTCCTGTCATTTACCCAACTGCTGTTTTTCTAAGCTGTTCCTGCCTACCTCTGTTGGTTTCAGATCTTTCTGCAAGATGCTGTCCAGTCTGTCTGACTCCAGAGATCCCTCCAGAATTAGGGTATGGTGCTGCCATCTTGGATTCAGTCACATGATTCATCTCAGCCAATCAGGGGATACAGCCTCCACTCCAGATTTCCCACCAAAACCAGTTCCTGGGAGCTGCCATCTTGGACCTAGTCACCTGATTCATCCCAGAAATTCAGAGTCCTGCTTTATCTCAGTTGATCGCAGTCTCCAATCAGGAAACAACAGCTAGTATAAAATGACTTTCTGGAGCCCTTACCTGTTGCCAGTGCAACGTTCTATTTCCAAACTGGTTCCCAGAAGTCTGCAGTCTTTTTTATTGTTCCAACTCAGACAGTGCAGTCTGCATTCTGGTTCCTGCCTGGTACCAGCATTCCGTTTTCAGCATTCTGGCTGAATACCAGTTCCAGCATTTAGGTTCCGTTCTGGTTCCAGTCCGGTTCAGAAATCTAGTTCTGCCTTTTATCCTCTGCTAGTCTATCACCATCTGTACCCGTCCTTTCATTTACATGCATAGGAACTTAATCAGGACACCCAGCTTTGTGTACATAGTCACCAGCCTAACTCCAGAGAAACAACCCAGTCAGGATACAGACAAATCCTCATGTGTGACACTCCGAAGTTACGGAGCAACATTACTCTCCACGAGTTAGACACCCGCCACAAAAAACTGGATCTATAATGGAGTTCCTATCAAAGAGGGGTGAGAATATTTAGATTTATGAATGTTGAATCTGCAGACTACAGTGTTTCTCATGTTGAATATGTGTT
This sequence comes from Mixophyes fleayi, assembly GCF_038048845.1. Taxonomy (NCBI): domain Eukaryota; kingdom Metazoa; phylum Chordata; class Amphibia; order Anura; family Limnodynastidae; genus Mixophyes; species Mixophyes fleayi. The sequence goes on along the minus strand of NC_134407.1, from coordinate 204,148,694 downwards.
GTGCTAGTTTCACACTGTTTGGTTGCATCTGCTGTGTTCTAACAAAAGTCTCACTTTATTTTCTGTGTGTGCTGTTGAAACTACAAGCCACAGCCTGCAAAGCATCCCTGGCCTTGGTGTATAATTGAGTGTATACAGTCATTATTCAATACACTACAGTAGGCCTGGCCAACCTGTGGCTTTCCCGGTGTTGTGAAACAACAAGCCCCACCATAGACTGCCAGTCTGGCAAAGCATTCTGGGGCTTGTAATATCCCAACACCTGGAGAGCCACAGATTGGCCAGGTCTGCACTACAGTATACTTTCTTGTAATGCAATACAGGATTTTTTGAGCCAATATGAGTAAGGCTAAGTACATTTTTAATGAACGTCTTCTGCTGTCCAGTTTTGAGGTCTTCTACCCAAGTGATAATCCTCTGGGATGCTCCCCTGATCCACCTCTGCAGATTAGCCCCGATATCTAAACCAGATAGACTTGACATTGAAGAGGTTAACTTGGCCTTTCCACAGCCGCCTCTCCTGTTAATCCGTGGTCTGTTTGCTGTATGAATGGGATTATTACGGTGAGTTTATTGAGCCTACACCAAGAAACGCTTTTACATAAACAGTTTACACAACGCCGCTCCACACAAGCGAGAGCACTTTGCAGGTTGTAATAAAAATAAACCACAGCTCACGTTCTGTCCTAGAGGTTTCAAACATCTTAGTGTCTGGTTTGTTTGTTGAATGTTAACATTTCAAATAAATTGCTTCCCTCTGTTCCTCTTTTACTGACACTCTTCAGAATGGTCTCAAAGTTTAGGAAAGAATATTATATCATCCCTACGCCTGAACGGCGATCCAGAAACCTCTCTACAACCCATTCTGTTCATTAAAAATCTGGAGGAGAAATACAACACTCGACCTTATAACGTTTGTTAAGAAAAATAAATGAATCATAAATGTTTCCCTAAGAAGATGTAAGTGTTAGTTTCTATCATCTTGTATGTGTTACGTCTTATGAACACCCTGGTCATTTCCATGTATTTATTAGAGGGGTTTCCATCACCACTCCTTTATATCACCAGGCAGTGTTGCTTATTTTTCGTTGTCCAGAGATACAACCCAGATCTCATGTCTTCTCTGCGTTGTTACATACACCAGGACAACGGAAATAAACAGCTCTGCCTCATTATATAAAGCACAGAAGGAAACTAAAACGAGCGAGGAATGCATTTAGTAAATGTTGTGCGAGGGCACCGACAAGCCATGAAATTGCAGACCCTTTGCCGTCCTCAATGGCTCGTACTTCATGTAAATTAATTGCTTTTAGGAAACCTAGTTAAAAAAAAGGATGGTAACTAGATATTGAATTTGTCTGCATTGCTTATTAGTGTCAGTGTGGAGGATGCTAGGAATATTGAGGACATTCAGGGGTAAATGTATCAAGCTGAGAGTTTTCCGGCGGGTTTGAAAAACCAATCAGATTCTACCTATCATTTATTTAGTACATTCCCCATTCCCTCTTCCTACCATTGCGTCTCTGTCCGTCCTACCCTCCCCTTAGATTGTACGCTCCTTCGAGCAGGGCCTCCTCTCCTTCTGTTCTCCACCACCTTAACTCTGCTCTTCAGCTCCTTGTCTCTTCCAAGAGGTTCTCCTGCCCTTCTACCCCTCTCTCTACCCCGCTGGCGCTCTCACCTCTCATCTAGCTGTACATTGAGCTTCGGAGTTACTGTGCTTTTTGTTAACTGTACCGTGCTGTCTCACCCTGTATCGTGTTTTTGTCTGTCCCTGTACGGCGCTACGGATAGCTAGTGGCGCCCTATAAATAAATAATAATAATAATAATAATAATAATAATTCTACAGAATGATAGCTAGAATCTGATTGGTTGCTATAGGCAACATCTCCACTTTTCAAACCCGCCGGAAAACTCTATGCTTGATACAGTTACCCCTTACAGTCGGATGTATGCCAGTTGGCGTAGCGCATCTTGCGTGAAATTTTTCTACAGATGCCTAGAAAGTGGGCGCAGAGTTGTGTGTTTCTGGCACTTACCCCCGCCCGAGCCTGGTGAGACGGGATAGGGGATGGGAGGGTCTATAAATGCAAAGTACACTAAAGATTTGTTCACGCTAATGGGGCTTATGCGGATCTGCAGAAACACACATATGCCTAATAAGAGGCGTATTTTCTGCACCTGTGCACAGGTGCAAGTTGATGACGCAGGAGCGGATGTATCCTAAGCAGTATAAGGCTCTGCATATGGGCGGAAATACACCAGTGTTCTGTGTGCAATGTTTTTGGAGCGTAAGCTACTCCTGTTTTGCGTCCAACTCTGAATCAGGCCCATTGTGTACATGAAAAGTGGGTCTGGCTAGGTGACTAAGACAGGGTACACACTACAGAAAATCTCTCCCAATGAGATATCCTTAACAATTTTACCAATGATTAGAAAAAAGTCTTGATCAGCCTGCCGATTCTTGGGTACACACTAAACACGTTTCACGATATTTACCTTCAGATCTGTGTTCTCCATCTGTCTTAGCCATCGGCTGAAAAGATTGGTACTCAGCACACCCCATACAGATCTATCGACACTGACGGTCCTGAGGGCAGAATTGGAACAACATAGTTTCATGGTTGAACGAGAACTTTAGTACAATTTAAAAATCAAATCAAGCAATACGAATTGGATAATCGTTCATTGTTGGAGCTTATATGGTTGTTTATGGTTTGATTGGCCCAATAATCAGCGTACCCAGTCTTTATTGGGTTTGTTGGGTTTTCATTTGGGAAGGGGCACAGATTAATAGTCATTACATGTAAGCAAACAATCTTTACTTAAATACCCCTCTCTTATTTACAGCTAGAGCATTTAATACTAAACCATTTGGTTTTATCACTTTTATATACCGTGCATGGATATCCTATGTCACTTTATGCTACTTTGTGATTGTATATACTGTTCTGTAATGTCTAATTCAGCTATACAAGGCTCTGTGACACCTTAAGCTCTCATGTACGAATGCTGAATATAGAGTTCCTCGGTACTGTGCCAAGGGGAGGGCTGGCAAGTTGTGGCCCAGAGGGGGGTGCAAGACTCTATCTAGCAGCCTATTAGGAACATTTTAAAATAAACAAAATGCAGGTGGCCCAGTGACCTATCCCACTGTGGGACCTGTCCGAGGGGCCGATGCCCCCCTGCCCCCCAGCCCAGCCTGCTTCTGACTTTGCCACTATACACTGATTTACTATAACATATATTACCAGGCGATGCCCACTATTTTATACCTGTGATCATCTTTCCTGAAGTCACATTTTTGCCCCTGTACAGAAAAAATGCCCTCATCCTCCACATCTGGGAACTTATTGACTTGAAATGTATTTATGATTGGGGAACAGCACAGCGAGACTCTTCCTATTTATTTTTCCAAAACCTCTTCCCAAACACTAAAAATCTGCATCTGATTTTAAGCAGAGAGTGAGAGAAAACCCAATTTTAATCCAAAACGTAATCAGACTATAAATGACGGCAATTGTCTTAAAACATACTTGGAATATTGAGTCATTTTAAGCGAATGCAAATTAATGTGTTTAATCAGGTAGGACAATAGCTCATTGTCAGGGAAAACTGTTTTGACTCAAACTTCTGTCATGCCCTCCAACTTACCATTCCCTGGGGGGCGTCAGACAGGCATTAAAATCTCTCATGTTGGGGACAAAGTCTGGCCGGCAGGGCTTCTGATATAAAAACAAGGATAAGTGCTTTCATCTGCATGGCACTGGGAGACTTCTAGTGAAGACATTCTAACTGTTTTGACACATGGGTAGATAAATGTTTACTATGAACTTACAAAAAACACAAACTTCCCTTAATTCGTGTACACGTGTGTTTGTCTGTTTGTTTGTTTGCATGTTTACCTTATATAGAAGGAATGACTGGATTTTATTGGATGGATAGTATAATCAGTGACTGAGTGTTTTGTAGCTTGGTCTGCGATAGCTGCGTTTTTAGCATGACAGATCGATGAAACAACTTGATGAGATAGCAACTGTACAGGCAGGCTGCCGGCAGATACCTACTATTCGTGAGGGGGATATCGCCTGCATTAGGCTAAGTATAAGGGGACTGCGGTCTGGGCCGATTTATCAAGCTCCTAAAAGCTCAGCTTATCGGAACTTGACCCCAATGGCTAATTCCATCTGAAGATAGCGTTTGCTTATCTGTCCTATTGGGAGAGCTTCAGATCCCACCCTGACAGGCTTTGTGCTCTCCCCTACGTTAAATAATCTAAGACTCCAGGGGGTATATTTACTAAACTGTGGGTTTAACAAAGTGGATTTGTTGCCTATAGCAACCAATCAAATTCTAGTTATCATTTATTTAGTACATTCTACAAAATGACAGCTAGAATTTGGTTGCTATAGGCAACAACTTCACTTTTTCAAACCCGCAGTTTAGCAAATATAACCCCAGGTCAGAACCCTGAGTTGTTTACAAAGTAGACTCAATGCCAGGACAGCTTTTTATCGGATGTGCTGTCATCGTCATGAGTTTTTAATAAATGGCCGCAGTATACCATCCCTTATTGTTGCAATATAGACAATATTTAACATTGGTGGGAATACGACCATTAATAGACCCCATAGGGGCATATCCAATTGTTTTTTTTCCGCGCCGCGGAAAAACTATTACTGTTAATACGGTAATAGTTAGCTGGATTTCAGCTCGCAGCTCAGGGAGCTGCGAGCTGAAATCCAGCGAGAAAATTACCGTATTAACGTTTTTTCCACGCACGATTACCGTAATAACGGTAATCGTGCGCGGACCGCGAGATTTTCGGCATTTCCGCCGAGAATTGAATATGCCCCATAGGGGCTTATTCAATTGACGCGGGGTCGCAGAAAATCCCGCGCTCCAAAAATATTACGGTAATCCTGCACGTAAAAACCATTAATACGGTAATTTACTCGCTGGATTATCAGCGAGATATTACCGTATTAACGGTAATATTTTTGGAGTGCGGGATTTTCGGCGATCACGCCGAGAATTGAATATGCCCTATAGTGTCTTAAATGGAGCTGCTCTATCATGTGTAACAGTCAGGTGTGGGTTAGCCCCATTGTACCACCAGATTACCTTGCTGCTGCTTTCGGAATTCATTTTTATTGCTCAATGTTCCGTAGGCCTGTTATTCCAACAGAAAAACAAACAAACCTTGACAATGGGGAGCTCATGACTGAATGGTTGTAACACATGTTCAATCCAATGTCATCTTCACTACACCTTGGACACATTTGTCCTAGAGAACTCAATATAGGTGATTCCAGTGGTTATAGAAAGGTTTTTCGTGAAGGTCCAAAGCCGTGGGGAAGTGGACATTCACTTTGAGCAGAGAGGAAACAGAGGAATCAGCTGCTCTCTGGTTATTCAGTCTTTATTAGAGTTGTCAAACCACTTTCCACCAATTATTCTTCTACTTTTGTCTTTTGGAGCCTCTACTCCACTGTATGTGTATCCTTATATCTATCCCAAGCATGTTTAAATTGCTCCATTGTATTAGCCTCTACTACCTCTGAGGGGAGGCTATTCCACTTACCCACTACCCTTATGCCTTAATCCACTATTGTGACTTATGGTTGGTATACAACTTACATGAGGCAGGCAAAATTGTGCACAAAAACTGATGATAAGAACTTATGGGTCATTTCCTGATTTTAAAAAATTTTGATATTACACGGTCACAATGTTCAATCTCTAGTTCTCCACTTAAGTCCCACAAAACGTGTACCCAGGCTCTCACATAGGTCTAGTAGACTATCACTTCTCTTATTCTTGAATACAACATATGCTCTACCACCTCTTTCCTCTCTCTCACTTCAATCCTCCCTTGTTTCCCTCACATGCCCCCTCTCCCCCTTTAAAAGACGCTACACAAAGTCCTGCGCCGAAATGTGGCTTTACACATTTATTAGAAATTTATCTACTGCTCTTGAGTTGTATTCAAGCCCAGTTTCAAATTATCTGTTATATGATTTTTACCTTATACGTTAGCAACTAAATAGCATTATTGATCTGATGACAAAGACGTACATTTATCAAAGAGAGAAAAGCCCGGCGGCTGGAGAAAATGGATATTTTTGGCGACAATATTTACACTTATTAAGTGTGCATAAATTGCTTCTCCTATCGTTTGCTCAGTATCCTGAGCCGCACGTATCTTATAGAGAGAGATATACATCTCAGTCTGAGAGAAGACTGAGACATAGATGATTCTACTGCAGAGCCGCAGTTTGAAAACCCATTTTAGCGTTGAAGAGTCTTACTTACGTCCGACTCTACGTGATCTTCAAGTATCCCCTTCAGGCTGGTGTCTTGCAGGTTTTTTTTCCAGCCGATCACATGTCCTGTTCAGAATCTGATTAGAATCTTGTCTTTTGCTTTTAACTTCCAATAGGAAATGCTGTACGTCTGTCACTTTTATTACAGAAAAACGCTTTCATTTTTGACGGACATACCCACGGACATTTATTTCCAACAAATTGTGGTTTTCTTTGTGTATTTAAAGTTTGTTATGATTTTAATTCATGCTGTAAAAATGTGTCACATTATTGACATTATTTTGATATTGTTTGTTTTTAATTAAAATATAACATATCACAAAATAATTTTTCCATTAATTTTTTTCAAATCCAGCAGAATAAGACAACAGACAATAAAACTGATAACTAGAACTGCCCAATCACTAGGACCCTGCCCTACACTGGGTGACAACACCACCCACTAGAAGGAATGCCAAAGACTGCATTGCCGTACTAATATCCTGCATGGGATTCAGTGGCATTACAATACGGGGGTCTGCCTATAAGAGGGGGCCCTGATGTCACATCAGGGCCCCCTCTTATAGGCAGACCCCCGTATTGTAATTGTGATTATATTCTACACAGGATAAGGACCAGTCCTTTTTCTTTTCTTGTACCACTGGTAACATATGCCTTATAAACATATTGCATTAATTCCTTCCCTCTCTGTAAACAGTATTTCTCACCTCTCTATAGCTGGGACCAGCTGTGAGGCCTGGGGTAATATTGGATGAAGTAGCAATGTTAGTGTTTTCTCCTGATCAGAAACAGTCCGGCATTAGTAAGACTGGAAAAGCAGAACCAGCTATGATTACATAGAGCATTCCTGGGGTCACTGTGGCATGAACTCGTTTATTAATGACCCGAGGGGAAAGAGGCCCAATAATGTCTACAAAAATATTAGATTGTTTTCACTTCTCATTAGTGACCACACAGTTAAAATATGTGGGATTTGGGACCAGGGGTCCCAATCTTGCTCATCTTTGAGAGAACTGATCAGCTCTGTTGTCAGTTACAGAAGGATACAAAATAAATTCAGGAGCATGGATTACTCCAATGCAGTCAGAACATACCCTATGGCTCACTAGCAGGGCCGGTGCTAGGGTCCGTGGCGCCCTAGGCACATTTTCAAAATCGGCGCCCCCCGTTCCCGGCACATTTTCAAAATCGGCGCCCCCACCCTGCACACTTACAAAATAGTGTGTAAGTGTGCAGGGTGGGGACGCCGATTTTGAAAATGTGCGTCTTTTCTTACCTTAACTTGCCTCCTCTCTGCTCCGTCTGCTCCCCTCCACTCACTGACACTGTCGGGCCGTGATGATGATGTCACGCCCGACAGTCAGTCAGTGAGTGGAGGGGAGCAGACGGAGCAGAGAGGCGGCGGTGGTGAGAAATAGTCCCTCCCCCCCTGCCTGTGGATGTATTTGAAGCTGTGTGGCGGCCGTGAAAGGTATGGTCAGCGGTCGCCGCACAGTTTTAAAGGAATTTTTAATCTGTGGCGCCCTCCAGGCGCCCTCCAGAGCCCAGCGCCCTAGGCAAGTGCCTAACCTTGCCTAATGGGAGCGCCGGGCCTGCTCACTAGTGACTTGTCTAAGCTTATGTGACAGTGAGTCCCATCGCATGGTCTACAAGAGTGATGGGCAACCGCATGGTGTGGCCCTCTAACCTCTAATCACAGTAATAAGTTAAATCAATACATGTAATCAAAGACAGAGACACCTATCTGTAATAAGATATCATCAGGCATCAAATGTAACAAGCTATAAAAAAAAAACAAATCTGACAAAGGGGGCCGCTCAGAGTGCCGCATGAGTCCCTAAGGTCTGATGGCCAACACATCATCATCATCATTTATTTATATAGCGCCACTGATTCCGTAGCGCTGTACAGAGAACTCATTCACATCAGTCCCTGCTCCATTGGAGCTTACAGTCTAAATTCCATAACATACAAACACACACTTAGAGAGAGAGACTAGGGTCAGTTTAATAGCAGCTAATTAACCTACCAGTATGTTTTTGGAGTGTGGGAGGAAACCGGAGCACCCAGAGGAAACCCACGCAAACACGGGGAGAACATACAAACTCCAATTATAATTTTGAATTAGCTGACATTATAGAAAATGTATCTGTTAAGGCAGCCTACATCGGCAGACAACACTTATTGGAGCACTATGAAAACTAGTGCAGTTCATTTTTAAAATTGCTCTATATAAATGAAAGTATTTTTAGATTTTATGGACAACTTTTTTTTATCATTTGTACTAGTTTTTAAATGCCCCCCTTCCCTGATGTTTAGACTTTCATAGAGTTCACCGCTTGGGCATATATTGTGCACCAACAAAATGGATTTAAGCACCACTCAGAGGCAATAATATTTAGATTTAAAGTGAGGTTTTGCTTAAATTCTACGAAATACATCTGTTATGTTTGGTGCCCCTTTCTTTGCTCATTGAGTAAGCATCCTAGAGTGTGCAGACTAGGTGCAAGCTATTTATCATATTACTAGGCGTTCTGGATCATGTCCTCCAAAATAACACACAAATACATGCACTGTCTTAAATTTACATTGATAAGGTCCAGCTTTTAAAACTAGTAATTTATTACTCAAAGACTGTCTTTCAAATTGCCAAAACATTTTTTAATAAAGTTGACTTGGTGATTGATTGCATGAGACTTAATATATATATATATATATATATATATATATATATATATATATATATATATATATATATATATATATATTATATTCCACATTCACACAAGTGGCATCTATTAAGTATATTGGACCCAAACATATATGTTTGCTAATGCAACATAGCAATTATAAGCTTAAAATTAGAAGATCCAGAGATTCCTGGGGGTATATTTACTAATCTGTGGGTTTGAAAAAGTGGAGATGTTGCCTACAGCAACCAATCAGATTGTAGCTGTCATTTTGTAGAATGCACTAAATAAATGAAAGCTAGGATCTGATTGGTTGCTATAGGCAACATCTCCACTTTTCCAAACCTGCAGTTTAGTAAACCTAGGCCTCTTGTGGAGTAACGTTGTATAATTTTTAGAGATGGGCGGGTCCGGTTCTCCGAGAACCGAACCCACCCGAACTTTGGGTATCCGAGTACCGAGCTGAGCAGCTCGGTACTCTCCCGCCAATTCCGAATCCAAATCGAGGCCGAACGTCATTGTGACGTCGTCGGATCTCGGGACTCGGTTCTCGCGATACTTCAACTTTATAAATACACGCCTCCACAGCAATCCATCGCCATTTGACAGAGGGAGAGAGCAGGGTGTAGTCATAGGCTAATTAGAGCAGGGACAGAGAAAGAATACAATATTGTTCTTGCAATTGCTCTAACCAAAATCGCTAGTGCAGAGAGGAGGATAGAGGTTTATTATTTTTTCTTCATATTTGGCACTCCCCAGCGCTTTTGGGTTGTCCCCCATAATTGTGCATTAATATTTCTGGCTGTCAAAAGTCATATCTGTCAGCAGTATCTACTCAATAAATGTTAGCACTCCTCAGTGTTTTTGGGGTGTCCTCTCTAATTGTGCATTAATATTTCTGGCTGTCAAAAGTCATATCTGTCAGCAGTATCTACTCAATAATTTTAAGCACTCCTCAGTGTTTTTGGGGTGTCCTCTCTAATTGTGCATTAATATTTCTGGCTGTCAAAAGTCATATCTGTCAGCAGTATCTACTCAATAATTTTAAGCACTCCTCAGTGTTTTTGGGGTGTGCTCTCTAATTGTGCATTAATATTTCTGGCTGTCAAAAGTCATATCTGTCAGCAGTATCTACTCAATAAATTTTAGCACTCCTCTGTGTTTTTGGGGTGTCCTCCCTAATTGTGCATTAATATTTCTGGCTGTCAAAAGTCATATCTGTCAGCAGTATCTACTCAATAATTTTAAGCACTCCTCAGTGTTTTTGGGGTGTCCTCTCTAATTGTGCATTAATATTTCTGGCTGTCAAAAGTCATATCTGTCAGCAGTATCTACTCAATAAATTTTAGCACTCCTCTGTGTTTTTGGGGTGTCCTCCCTAATTGTGCATTAATATTTCTGGCTGTCAAAAGTCATATCTGTCAGCAGTATCTACTCAATAAATGTTAGCACTCCTCAGTGTTTTTGGGGTGTCCTCTCTAATTGTGCATTAATATTTCTGGCTGTCAAAAGTCATATCTGTCAGCAGTATCTACTCAATAATTTTAAGCACTCCTCAGTGTTTTTGGGGTGTCCTCTCTAATTGTGCATTAATATTTCTGGCTGTCAAAAGTCATATCTGTCAGCAGTATCTACTCAATAAATTTTAGCACTCCTCTGTGTTTTTGGGGTGTCCTCCCTAATTGTGCATTAATATTTCTGGCTGTCAAAAGTCATATCTGTCAGCAGTATCTACTCAATAATTTTAAGCACTCCTCAGTGTTTTTGGGGTGTCCTCTCTAATTGTGCATTAATATTTCTGGCTGTCAAAAGTCATATCTGTCAGCAGTATCTACTCAATAAATTTTAGCACTCCTCTGTGTTTTTGGGGTGTCCTCCCTAATTGTGCATTAATATTTCTGGCTGTCAAAAGTCATATCTGTCAGCAGTATCTACTCAATAATTTTAAGCACTCCTCAGTGTTTTTGGGGTGTCCTCTCTAATTGTGCATTAATATTTCTGGCTGTCAAAAGTCATATCTGTCAGCAGTATCTACTCAATAAATTTTAGCACTCCTCTGTGTTTTTGGGGTGTCCTCCCTAATTGTGCATTAATATTTCTGGCTGTCAAAAGTCATATCTGTCAGCAGTATCTACTCAATAAATGTTAGCACTCCTCAGTGTTTTTGGGGTGTCCTCTCTAATTGTGCATTAATATTTCTGGCTGTCAAAAGTCATATCTGTCAGCAGTATCTACTCAATAATTTTAAGCACTCCTCAGTGTTTTTGGGGTGTCCTCTCTAATTGTGCATTAATATTTCTGGCTGTCAAAAGTCATATCTGTCAGCAGTATCTACTCAATAAATTTTAGCACTCCTCTGTGTTTTTGGGGTGTCCTCCCTAATTGTGCATTAATATTTCTGGCTGTCAAAAGTCATATCTGTCAGCAGTATCTACTCAATAATTTTAAGCACTCCTCAGTGTTTTTGGGGTGTCCTCTCTAATTGTGCATTAATATTTCTGGCTGTCAAAAGTCATATCTGTCAGCAGTATCTACTCAATAAATTTTAGCACTCCTCTGTGTTTTTGGGGTGTCCTCCCTAATTGTGCATTAATATTTCTGGCTGTCAAAAGTCATATCTGTCAGCAGTATCTACTCAATAATTTTAAGCACTCCTCAGTGTTTTTGGGGTGTCCTCTCTAATTGTGCATTAATATTTCTGGCTGTCAAAAGTCATATCTGTCAGCAGTATCTACTCAATAAATTTTAGCACTCCTCTGTGTTTTTGGGGTGTCCTCCCTAATTGTGCATTAATATTTCTGGCTGTCAAAAGTCATATCTGTCAGCAGTATCTACTCAATAATTTTAAGCACTCCTCAGTGTTTTTGGGGTGTCCTCTCTAATTGTGCATTAATATTTCTGGCTGTCAAAAGTCATATCTGTCAGCAGTATCTACTCAATAAATTTTAGCACTCCTCTGTGTTTTTGGGGTGTCCTCCCTAATTGTGCATTAATATTTCTGGCTGTCAAAAGTCATATCTGTCAGCAGTATCTACTCAATAAATGTTAGCACTCCTCAGTGTTTTTGGGGTGTCCTCTCTAATTGTGCATTAATATTTCTGGCTGTCAAAAGTCATATCTGTCAGCAGTATCTACGCAATGGATTCAAAGCAGTCCACATATGATCTAAATGAGCAACCAGGTTCTGTCACCAGTCCTGATGTTAGTGTTCCCAGTACGTCATCTGGCCAAGGCGATGTCAAACAACAGAGTGTTTTCAAATTAGTGCAAAAAACAAAAACCAAAAAAAAATTTACTGTATTGAAGCGAAAACGAAGTGTAACTGAGCAAAAGTTAAGTGACGATAAAAAAAAAATTGCAAGCATGCCATTCTACACACGCAGTGGCAAAGAGAGAATGAGGCCTTCACCTTTGGCTATTAGTGGCAGATCCCAAAAAGTTACCCAGCCTACAATTGGTGCACAACTACTGTTACGCGTCAAAGCTGAGCTGCAAGATACCAGTGAGGCATTACAGGAGAATATTTGCTCTGATTCACAAATGACAACAATCCCTGTGGAGAGTCCATCCAACAGTGGGATGTCTAATCGTGAGCATTCTGCTGATGTGTGCCTTAATAGCCCGAGTGTAGCCGGTGATACCCAAATTGAGGATGCCACTTTGGAATTAGAAGAGGATGAGGGGGAGATTTGTGTAGGCGACGAGGGCGCTAATGAGGATGTTGATGAGGATGAGGTTGTTTGTGTAAGTCCTGCACCAGTGGCAGCAGTTCTGGCACGTGACAAGAAAAAGGCCATTGTCATGCCTGGGCATAAAACAAAAAAATCCACTTCTTATGTGTGGAATTATTTCTACCCAAATCCAGACAACAATTGTATAGCCATTTGTAGTGTATGTGAAGCCACAGTCAGTCGAGGGAGGGACCTTAACCATCTTGGAACCTCGTCTATGTTACGCCATTTAACGAGAGTTCATGGCAAAGTGTTGGGAAAAGCTGAAAGTTCTTCCCAAAAGAATACAAGCACTCCCTCATCAGCTAAGACCCTCCGCTCACCGACATACCGACGGCCACAAAATACACCCACCACACCATCCTCATCAATATCCTCAGTAGCGCTCGGAGTTAGCCCGGCATCCCACTTAAGGCTGGATGACTCCGGCACTATTATTGATTCCTCTGAAGAAAGCGTTAGTCCTGCTGCTGCTGTTGCTGCTGCTGGGGGTGAATCGTCATCCCAGAGGCAGGTGAATAAAATGAGCAGTCCTACATTTCAGCAATTAACTGTGAAACAATCCTTTGCGAGGGGAAGCAAATATGACAGCAGTCACCCAGTCGCCAAGCGAATCACAGACGCCATGGCTGCAATGTTAGTGTTAGATCTGCGTCCAATCTCCACCATAAACGCAGCTGGTTTTTCACAGTTAATTGAGGTTTTGTGTCCGCGTTACAGAATTCCATCGCGACACCATTTCTCCCGTAAAGCTATTCCACAACTATACCAAAAAGTGTGTAAAAATGTAGAGATTGCGCTGAAAAATGCCATTCTGCCCACTGTTCACTTAACCACAGATATGTGGACAAGTGGAAGTGGCCAAACCAAAGACTATATGACTGTGACAGCCCACTGGGTTGGTCATTCACCTTCACCAGCAGGAACAGCAGCAGCATGTACACCACTACGTAACATTTGTCACAGGCAGGCCACTCTTTGTATCACCGGCTTCACTAACAGGCATACGGCTGACAATTTGTTACGCAAACTGAGAGATGTGATTGATGCATGGCTTATACCACTCGGACTCTCCCCAGGGTATGTCATTTCAGATAACGCCAACAATATAGTGCGAGCATTACAGCTGGGTGATTTCCAACATATTCCCTGTTTTGCTCACACCATCAACTTGGTGGTGCAGAGCTTCCTACGAAACAACCGTGAGGTGCAGGAGATGCTTTCGGTGGCCCGTAAAATTTCAGGCCATTTCAGGCATTCAGCCACAGCATGTAGGAGATTACAGCAGCTCCAAGAGCAGTTTAACTTGCCCTGCCACCAACTTAAGCAAGAGGTGGTAACTCGGTGGAATTCCACCCTGTACATGCTTCAGAGGATGGAGGAACAGCGCAAAGCCATCCAAGCATATTGCACAAGTCATGACATTGGGAAAGGAGGGGGGATGTATTTCACTCTTGCACAGTGGGGAATCCTTTCAGTGCTGTGCAAGGTGCTGAAACCATTTGAAGTTGTGACATGTGAGGTCAGTGCAGACTCTGCTAGTTTGAGCCAAGTCATTCCTTTAATTAGACTATTGGAAAAGCAGCTTGAGAAAATGAAGGAGGAGCTGAAAGCAAGCAATTCAGCAAAGTATGTTGGCCTTGTCGATCAAGTACTTAATTCGCTTCACAATGATCCTCGAGTTATTAAGATCTTGAACTCGGATCAGTACGTTTTGGCCACTGTGCTTGATCCAAGGTTTAAAACCTACATTGAGTCTTTACTTGTAAATGAGCGAGATGTGAACTTTTGCAAGGAGCTATTGCTCAGCAAGTTGGCCGCTGAACTGGGCCTCGGCTTGACGACGTGTCCTCCTTCACTTTCTCAAGCTGTTGCTCGTAAAAAATTAAATTTCCAAAAAAGAAGCAGGGAAGACACAGGGGGCAGACGAGAACAATTTAACATCTGGGCTGGTTTGAAGGATTTTTCAAAAAAAAGTGTCACTTTGCCCATAAGTCCATCCAATATGAGTATAAACATGCAAAGGATGGTGGAGGATTACTTTCAAGAGGTAGTTGATATGGAAATGTCAGACAGTCCCTTTCCTTACTGGGAAGAAAAGCAAGCTATTTGGAAACCCATGTACAAACTTGCTTTGCAATACCTAAGCTGCCCACCCTCCAGTGTGTACTCTGAACGAGTGTTCAGCACAGCAGGGAACTTAGTCAGTGATCGCCGTAGAAGGTTACTTCCCAAAAATGTGGAGAAAATGATGTTTATAAAAATGAACTACATCTTCCACGAGGAAGGCCTTCACCATCCAAGACATGCAAGCACTGACTGTTCTCTAATGGCGGATTCAAGCGGCGATGAATTGATAGTCTGTGATGATGACGATAACACTGATGAGGGTGAGGATGAAGCTGAAGATGATGCCGATAACATCTTTTTAAAACTTTCTATGTAAGTGTAGGGTGCAATCTACCCCCAAAGAGGAAAGGGACTTGTGGCATTTCCATATCACATACCATCTTGAAAGGCTGCTGTTAGGGCAATTTATCCTTAAGGGTAGGGTGTCATAGACAGAGTGACCCTAAACTGGCTTTGTCCATTTTTCATAATATTGTACAGTCTATAATGGCTGAATTTTTTAGTATTTTATACAAGTGGAGGGGGGCCTAGAGAGACAGAAACCAAACTGGCTTTCTCCATGTCAATTAATATTGTACAGTCTATAATGGCTGAATTTTTTAGTATTTTATACAAGTGGAGGGGGGCCTAGAGAGACAGAAACCAAACTGGCTTTCTCCATGTCAATTAATATTGTACAGTCTATAATGGCTGAATTTTTTAGTATTTTATACAAGTGGAGGGGGGCCTAGAGAGACAGAAACCAAACTGTCTTTCTCCATGTCAATTAATATTGTACAGTCTATAATGGCTGAATTTTTTAGTATTTTATACAAGTGGAGGGGGGCCTAGAGAGACAGAAACCAAACTGGCTTTCTCCATGTCAATTAATATTGTACAGTCTATAATGGCTGAATTTTTTAGTATTTTATACAAGTGGAGGGGGGCCTAGAGAGACAGAAACCAAACTGGCTTTCTCCATGTCAATTAATATTGTACAGTCTATAATGGCTGAATTTTTTAGTATTTTATACAAGTGGAGGGGGGCCTAGAGAGACAGAAACCAAACTGGCTTTCTCCATGTCAATTAATATTGTACAGTCTATAATGGCTGAATTTTTTAGTATTTTATACAAGTGGAGGGGGGCCTAGAGAGACAGAAACCAAACTGTCTTTCTCCATGTCAATTAATATTGTACAGTCTATAATGGCTGAATTTTTTAGTATTTTATACAAGTGGAGGGGGGCCTAGAGAGACAGAAACCAAACTGGCTTTCTCCATGTCAATTAATATTGTACAGTCTATAATGGCTGAATTTTTTAGTATTTTATACAAGTGGAGGGGGGCCTAGAGAGACAGAAACCAAACTGGCTTTCTCCATGTCAATTAATATTGTACAGTCTATAATGGCTGAATTTTTTAGTATTTTATACAAGTGGAGGGGGGCCTAGAGAGACAGAAACCAAACTGGCTTTCTCCATGTCAATTAATATTGTACAGTCTATAATGGCTGAATTTTTGGGTATTTTATACAAGTGGAGGGGGGCCTTGAGAGACAGAAACCAAACTGGCTTTCTCCATGTCAATTAATATTGTACAGTCTATAATGGCTGAATTTTTTGGTATTTTATACAAGTGGAGGGGGGCCTTGAGAGACAGAAACCAAACTGGCTTTTTCCATTTCTTTACATATTTAACTATAAGTGTAGGGTGTAATATACATTCAAAGACGATGGCTGCATTGCCAATATGCATAGATGGAGAGGAAGACAATCTGTTTTGTGTGTAGAATAGGCCTACCAACGAAGAATTAAACTGTTTTTTGGGATGATTTATTACCTCAACAATTAGATTACTTGTCTCTAAAACAGTTGGAGCACTAAATTGGGTTAATTTAGGCCCAAAAACATGGATTTTCCCAAAAAATAGCAAAACAAAACCAAACAAAACCAAAACCAAAACCAAAACACGCAATGGAGGTTTTGCAAAACCAAAACCAAAACCAAAACACGACGGTAATCCAGATCCAAAACCGAATCCAAAACCAAAACACGGGGGTCAGTGACCATCTCTAATAATTTTGTTGATATGGGTAATAGATGCTGCTATGGAGCCTTGGGACTGTCTGACCTGCCCTCTCCTGCTTCAAACTCCATTTTGTATTATCTTCTCTGCAAGTGTTAGCTCTCAGGTTTCATCCACTCTTTGTCAACTATGCAGCAGGCAGCTCGGTGATGATGTCACATTGGAGGGACAAATAATGTTTGCAGAAAATTCTATGAGTTGTAGTTTATTGCTGTATGCATAACACATGGTGCTATGATATCACCACAGACTGCAAAAATCAGAAGTAGCGGGAAATATCAATCATCTCTTGGTCCATGTTACAGAAAATTACCATGTGACTCATGTACTGTGCCAAAAACCAGCAATTGTATGAAATAGTATATAGGGCAACATGGTGGCTCAGTGGTTAGCACTTCTGCCTCACAGCACTGGGGTCATGAGTTCGATTCCCAACCATGGCCTTATCTGTGAGGAGTTTGTATGTTCTCCCTGTGTTTGCATGGGTTTCCTCCGGGTGCTCCGGTTTCCTCCCACACTCCAAAAACATACTGGTAGGTTAATTGGCTGCTATCAAATTGACCTTAGTCTGTGTGTCTGTCTGTGTGTGTGTCAGGGAATTTGGACTGTAAGCCCCTACGGGGCAGGGACTGATGTGAGTGAGTTCTCTGTACAGCGCTGCGGAATTAGTGGCGCTATATAAATAAATGGTGATGATGATGATAGTATGTACTGATCTACTGACCGCTATGTAGCAGAGACACACACAGTGGTTTTCTACAGGTCTTACCATGGATGCCAGCAAGGATTCCATCTCCGTCACCGACGTAACCAGTCCGGAAGGTTTGTTTCACAAATGTGATGAGCTCAGACATAGCACTTGACAAACGACTATTTTAAGCCTCGTCCATTAAGTCAACCCCTCATGCTAAATAAGACCACTACTAATTAAACTACTTTTCATTTAACAGTCACCCATAATGGGAGTGATGGCTGAGATCCAAAATCCACAACAGGTGCGCTCATCCATTTTCCGTTTTATGCAGACATTTATTTATGGTACGTTTTCAGGCGTGGATATTGGTTGTCAGCTCCAATGAACGTAGACCATCGGCTAAAATTATATTTTACTGATGTAAACCACTCTGCTAAGTCAGGATTATTAGTGCATCAGTGTTATGGTAACAAGTTCCTGGTACTCTTAAGAGTGCAATAAAATTTCAGGTAGCTCCATACAAGATGTCACTTACATATATATTTAAAGATATACTGTACTATAAATATGCACCTGGTTAAATAGCTATGGTTACAGGACATGTCTTGTTAATCTCCCAAGCATGGGTTTTTTTTTTTTCAACATCTTCATTTGAAATGCAATGGAAAATAACAGAATGTACCATACAATTTTTTTTGATTGATAGCCACAGTTCTTTAAGGAAGCTCATTTTAGCAGTAACATTTGACATTTTTTTTTAATAAATAAAGATCGAACGTATCAACATAAAACATTGCAGAGTAAAAATACATTGGGGGCCACTCACAACATGTAAGCGCTTATTATTATATTGTTCTGTCTGATTGTATGCCGAGTATGCCACAACATTAAAACCTAGGGCCTGATTCATTAGTGATCTTATCTGCCGTTTTTTTCTTATCTTAAGCAAATTCACTCTGTGCAAAGGGAGATAGAAGCAAAATCCACTGCGTAAGTGAAGAATTTCTTAAGTTAAGATGACAATCCATCTTGACTTCTCTCTTATCTCCCCGTTTCTTCTTAAAATAAGCATCTTAACTTTTGCACAAGATAAGATCACTAATGAATTAGGCCCCTAATATTTTGTATTCGCGCCACCAATATGACCCATCGAGGCATGGGCTCCGCTAAACCTCTGAAGGTGTCCTGTGGTATCTGGCACCAACACGTAAGCAGCAGTCCGTTAAGGCCTGTAAGTTGTGAGGTGGGGTCTCCGAGGCTCAGACGTGTTTTTCTAGCACATCCCAGAGATGCTCGATCAGATTGAAATCTGGGGGATTTGGAGGCCAAGTCAAGACCTTGAACACTTGTCATGTTCCTCAAACCATTTCTGAACAATTTTTGCAGTGTGGCAGGGTGCAGTATCCTGCTGAAAGAGGCCACTGCCATCAGGGAATACCATTGCTATAAAGGGGTGTACTTGATCCGCAGCATTGTTTAGGTAGGTGGTTTGTGTCAAAGTAACATCCACACAAATGCCAGGACCCAAGGTTTCCTAGCAGAACATTGCCTAGAGCTTCACACTGTCTCCACCAGCTTGCGCTCTTCCCTTACTGCATTCTGGTGCCATCTCATCCCCAGGTAACACATGTATCTGGCCTTCCACATGGTGTAAAGGAAAACGTGATTCATCAGACCAGGCCACCTTCTTTGATTGCTCCATGGTCCAGTTATAGGCGCTTTTGACAGTGGACAGTGGTCAGCATGGGGACTCTGTCCGGTCTGTGGCTACTCAGCCCCATACCCAGCAAGCTGCGATACACTGTGTGTTCTGACAACTTTCTATCATAGCCAGCATTAACTTTTTCATCAATTTGTGCTACAGTAGCTCTTCTGTGGAATTGTTCCAGACAGGCCGCCAGCCTTAACTCACCACGTGCATCTATGAGCCTTGGGCACCCATGACCCTGTCACTGGTTTACTGGTTGTCCTTTCTTGGACCACTTGTGGTAGGTACTAACCACTGCATACCGGGAATACCCAACAAGACCTAATATTTTGGAGGTGCTCTGACCCAGTCATCTAGCCATCACAATTTGGCTTTTGTCAAAGTCGCTCAGATCCTTACCCTTGCCCATTTTTCCTGCTTCCAACACATCAAGTTCAAGAGCTGACTGTTTACTTGCTACCTAATATATCCCACTACTGACAGATATCATGGTACCATGATAACCAATATTATTCATTTCACTATGTCAGTGGTTTTAATGTTGTGGCTGATCAGCGTATATTAAAGATGAGTGGTCTGGATTTGGAGAGATCCAAAAGATCAGATTTTTGGTGTACTGAGTTGAACTGAGGTATTACTCGGTTTCTCGCTCCAAATTCGGATCTGAAAACGAGGGAATGCGTTATGGATCGATATTTTCTATATATAGATCTCCCCCCTGTTCTCAGCTAAGACGTTTGCAGCAATTCTGTGCACAGAAAGTCGCTTGTAGAGGGTTGAACTGGGTGAAAGAGGCTACTTATATTGAAATAGCTGTGAGTTTACTACACAAATTTTAAGAGTTTATTTACAGATCAGACTGTTTGAAATGGGTGCTGACAAATTGGGTGTGATAGAGTAAAGAGTAGACAAGCAGTGGCTATTGGTTGTAATAGTATATTAGTAAACTAATTAGGGAGTGGACAAAAAATAATATTTCTTGCTTTTAAAGTCAAAAGTCTGCATTCTGACCACAACATGCGTTTGTTTAAAAACACGCGTGAATCGGCTCTGCGTACCCCTGAATTCAACATGTAAAGGATCTAAAGATACGTGCGTTGATTAATCATCATCTATTTATATAGCGCCATTAATTCCCCAGCGCTGTACAGAGAACTCACTCACGTCAGTCCCTGCCCCATTGGAGCTTACAGTCTAAATTCCTTAACACACACAGACAGACTAGGGTCAATTTGATGGCAACCAATTAACCTATCAGTATGTTTTTGGGATTGTGGGAGGAAACCGGAGCACCCGGAGAAAACCAACGCAAACACAGGGAGAACATACAAACTCCACACAGATCAGGTCATGATCGGGAATCGAACTCATGACCTCAGTGAGGCAGAAGTGCTAACCACTAAGCCACCGGGTGTAGGTCTGATGTGCTCTACTACACAGAACACTGCAGGATACTTCCAATACCTATGTGGTATATTCGTGAAAGAACGCACAGATAAAAAACTTTTGAATTAATGTTTCCTGCTAACAAAACGCATTAATTGCAAAACAGTTATAAACTAGATAAATATATTTTTTATATCTTTTTTTTTAACCCCATGAAATATATTTAATAGGATGATTTTAATGTCTACTGAACATAAAACGCAGATCAGTAACATCCCAGTACAAGTACTGGCAGTAGTAATACTTTTTCCACCTCTACTAGTAAAAAAGAATCATGCGGAAAAAAATTGTAACAAAGCGTGCTCAAAATCCAAACACTGTTTGTCAATCTCAAAGAAAACATCAGCTCTTGATGTAAGGATTAGGGGGAAAAGTTTGTGATGAATGTGGAGATTTGTAAAAAAAATAAATAAATGAAAATAGCTAACATTCCTTACACCACCCTCAGTGGCAAGAAACGGCTCACACCATGCCCACTTTTTGCTAGTAGGGTTCTGCCAATGCTGGTACACATATTAGTTTGTCCATTGCAAAAGCGAGTGCCCAACATGGTCATGCGTCTTCCTTAACTTCCCATGCACCACCTTCTCGTTCAGAGTGTAGGTTTGTCACTGTCACCTCCAAAACAGCCACATCAATGCCTGAAAATAACATTGAGCGCTCAGATAATCCCAAGGAGAGTCTTAGGGCTAGATTTACTAAACTGCGGGATTGAAAAATTGGAGATGTTGCCTATAGCAACCATTCAGATTCTAGTTATCATTTAGTTAGTACATTCTACAAAATGACAGCTAGAATCTGATTGGTTTCTACAGGTAACATCTTCACTTTTTCAAACCCGCAGTTCAGTAAATATACCCCTAAGGGTATCCATGAGTGATAAATGTGAGTCTGACGTTTCAGATCCTGATACTGTAATTATAGAGCAGCCTCCATCCCAAATTTCTCTACCATTTGTAAATGTGAGGATGAGTAGTAATGATGATGGTTTTAACATAGACATTGAGAATTCTACTTTGGAACTTGCTAATGTGCAAGAGGATGAGGGGGAAATTGTTGTTCTAAAAATGATGAATGTTTTGTACTTGCAGATAATGAGGAGGATGATGATGATTGTGTTGAAGTAAGTCAGATACCAGTAGAACCACCTCATGCCAATGATAAGTGCATTGTCGTGCCGGGCATAAGATCAAAAATCCAACTCTTGTGTTTGGAAATATGTTTATCTCAATTCAGATAACATTTGTCAAGACACCTGTAGCCTTTGTGTCGCCACAATAGGTTGGGGGCGTTGATCATCTAGGCACCTCCTCCCTGTTACGTCATTTGCAGCGAGTTCATTCAAGTAGTTTCTCAAAAGTGGAAAATCATGTATAGTAGCAAGCAGCCCAGCACCAGCTAGCAGCCGAATGGATAGACCCCTCATGCAATCTTCACCGTCAACACCTTCATCATCGACCTATGTACATCAAGTATGTAGTCCAGAATCCAATTTTCAAATTCAAACTGACTCCACTAACGCAATCCATGATTTTCAAGAGTGACAGCCAGCATCCTGTTGCACAGCAGATTACTAAAGCCATGACAGCTATGCTAGCATTTGATGTGCGTCCAATGCATCAGGTTATTAGTTATTAACAGATTAGTTGAGCTCATGTGTCCATTCTACCAAATTCCATCTCAATTCCATATCTCCCAAACAGCAATTCCTCAGCTGGGTGTCAGGGCATGGTGGTACATGTGGTTCTCCAAGTGCCACAATGCTCTGACTGTTATGGGTATGCTGGTGCTTGTAGTTCAGCATGCCCAGACTGTTAATGACCCATTTTTTTTTTCAGTCCCCACTCCCTTGGGAATCCAGCCCAGTGCTGAACACCCTGGTTTTGGTTTGTCATTATGGCAGGGGGACCCCTGCCACATCTCTCCCAGCTATAATGCCTCCCTCCCCGGCTGGTTGGCCTTGTGCTGGTTGCGGTAAAATCGGTGGGACCCCACACTTTTTTTCCCAATTTTTTTTTACCACAGACAGCACTAGCCTGGCAGCACTAGGGTTAATACTGTTTAGAGGGGGGACCCCACACATTTGGCCCATAATGTTTCTGGGCATTTTCGATATTCAAGGCCGCATGTAGAACAATGAAGCAGATGCAAATAAAGTATCATCTGCCATGCCACCAACTCAAGCAAGAGGTAGTAAGAAGCTGGAATTCCACACTTTATATGCTTCAGCGCCTAGAGGAACAGCAACAAGCTATCAAACCATGAAATAGGGAGAGGGGGGACATGTAACCTTACTCCAGCACACTGGAGAATCCTTTCTGTTTTATACAAGCTACTGAAATCATTTGAAATTGTAACAAATGAAGTGAGTTCAAACACTGCCAGACTGAGTTAAGTCATACCTCTTAATCAAACTACTGGAAAAGCAGCTGGAGAAGCTGAAGGAGAAGATGAAACTTAACGATTCTGCTAAGTATGTTGGCCTACTAGATCAAGTTCTTTATTTACTTCACCAGGACCCAAGGGTTTGCAGAATCTTGAAATTTGATCACCGTGCTTGATCCTAGGTTTAAGTCATATGTAATGCCTTACTTTCCAACCGGCACAAATCTTTACTTTTGTAAGCAGTTCTTTGTGACCAAGCTGTTGCCTCAAGTAGCACATGACACGTCTCCTGCTTCAGCTTCTCCTACAAATGCTACTGCCAGGAAAAAAAGTCTAAGAGTCACACTGACAGTGAGTTAACACAGCACGACAATGTGAAAGGTTATTATGACATTTGGTCAGGCTTAAAGGAAATGCCCAATTATATTGACACCTCTACCATATCTCAATCTAAAACACCTTGTATTAGTAGAATGGTGGAGGATTACTTTAATGATAATGTACAAATTAGCATCTCAGACAGTCCCTTTAAGTTACCGAAGGAAAAAAGTAAATTTAGAGTCTCTTGTATAGACTAGCTATGGTGTACTTGCTGTCCAACCTTCAGTGTATACTCGGAAAGAGTGTTTAGCACAGCTGGACACATTGTGAGTGAACGTCGGAGGAGACTGCTTCCCAAAATTGTACACTCTGCTAGAGAGTGTATCTAATAATCAGAATGCTATAGTAATGACCTTCTATTGACAAAAATGATCCTTAGGCCTTTTAAATTTAGTTTAGGGAAAAAGGCCCACACAAATAGGCATCTCCATTAATTCTACTTCCTACAATTTCTGCTTTACCCTCCTTAGTTCACTCTCAATCACCCCCACTTTGTCAAGTGAACCCCTCTCCCCCCCTTGTCAAGTGAAGTAAGTGAATTGAGGTAATTACTGCTTTTCAGTTGGATAGTAGCGAACTTTGGGATGTTGTTGGTCCACACACTAAATTTTTGCATTGTAGTAAATGGCTGCAGGGTATTTCCTATGGGACTCATTTTTGTTCTTCAAAAGGGCTCCTCTGAGGACAGTGCACCAGTAGGTCTTCAACTTTGACATTCTTTAGCTTGGATGCATTTCTCCTGCCATCTTGTCCAGCTTAGCCTCCAGCCACTGAAGTCAATTCTCTGAACTTACTTATCATTATTTCTGTACCTGTGACTGGCTACTACATAATTGATTCATGCTTAGCCTGCAATTAATAGTTTTGGTTTTATCTTAACATCTGCATTGTGCGCTTCAGTTTTGGGACAAAATTTGGTGACACTGCTTAAGTCCATCAGCAGGGCAGTATTCACCAGTACTTGAATAAGATATCCAACCTGCGGAGAACTCTCTGGGTTAATAAAGCAGGGTTGAGTAATCTGGCCCCCAGGTCCAACGAGTTTCCCAATCTAGAAAATCCTGATCTCTTCATCCCCAATTTTTTTGAAGATGAAAAATTAAGGAATAAGGCTAGAAAGTCGTTTGGGGTTTTTATGAGACACTCAACTCATCAGTAGAAGCCTTTTCCAATAGGTTTCTATTGGTGGAATCCCAATAGAACGGTCATTCCTTTAGAATTCGTGGATCGACCCATGATTCCAGAGGGTTTTTTCCAGTCTAAGTGAGATGGTTCTGCTTCCATATTCTCTGCTGAAGGTAGAGGAGGAGATTCCAGCAGCAAGAGCTCTCAAAGCAAAAAACATTACTACGCTAAGCCCTACTCTTATTAATCAGCCCACTTCCAAACAGACTCATATAACAGCCTGGTAAATGATCATACCAAACAAGTGATTGCTAAGGACAATTCTTTCTGGCTTACAACTTTCTATAAAGGGTTTTCCATTTCAACTATATCCCAATCTCAGAAATTGCCCATGCTAGATCAGGTATTTAACACGACACTTAAGCAAAATGAAATCAGTGGTAGTCATTATTCCTATTGCAAGAATTGCGACAGTTAGTATAGCGACACAAAAATTCTGATTACTATAAGCCCGACATGATAGATATACAGACTTACTATAAAACACCCAGAGAACATCTCCGACAGGCCTCATATAAATTTCCGATTGGCTGTGGGGATTGACGTCACTTAAAATAGCGACGGCCAGATTGCCGGTTTTAAGGGGCAATGCCAGTACCCACCGCCTCTATAATCTAATCTAAGGGTTAGGTTTAGGATTAGGGTTATGGTTAGTGTTAGAGTTAGGATTAGAGTTAGGCGGTGGGTCTTGTCGGAATTGTTGTAATACGAAAAACGTATCCCAGCCCACATCGTCCATTGGTTATATCCCCATAACCAGAGTCTCTAGACAATGACTATATTCATTAAACCTGTCTCTTTGAAGCTAGTTTTCTTGTTAGCCTTAGCGCTAGCTGCTAGAGGAGTGGGATTGTCCCTTATACACATCAAGGATCCATGGATGGTCCAGACACCAATTTACTACCAAATAGTTCTCAAAGGGAGAACTAAGTCATGTAATCTTAACCAATCAATTATTGGATTTGACCAAGTTGCAGAGTCCATCAAGCCAAAGTTATGTTTAGTATACTGCTATACATATTTGACTGCCTAATTATAGCTCACAGCTACATACAGGCAGGAGATTTTCCAATGATTAATTACCTGAAAAACGCCTTTCAGGGTTTCTCGAGCTAATATCTTAAGGAGAGACATCTTGGGCTAGATTTACTAAGCTGCGGGTTTGAAAAAGTGGGGTTGTTGCCTATAGCAACCAATCAGATTCTAGCTGTCATTTTGTACAAGGTACTAAATAAATGTAAGCTAGAATCTGATTGGTTGCTATAGGCAACATCCCCACTTTTTCAAACCCGCAGCTTAGTAAATCTGGCCCCTTGTCTGCTATGTCATATTCTGGGACTGATGCTTCTCAATTTCAGATTCAGTCAATGTGAGGGGCTGTTACTACAAAAGCAGCGGGAATGGGGGTCCCCTTGCCAGTTGTAATGCATGCAGCTCATTTGTCTTACTCTCCTACATTTGTTAGACATTAACGTAAACCAACTTAGATACATGATCCTCAGAGCGACCACCAGGTATGGGCTAATTTACCCACTCACTTTTGCAAGGTGGCAAGCCCTCCCAAAGACCAAAATAGGAGTTTGCAGGAATCCATGATCTGCAAACTCTAATGAATAAGACATTGCCACCTAGCAACAAGTGACCTCACTACTTCTCTTTAGATTTTAGGCCTACTGTTTGGTCCCAAGAATCAGTAGAGAAACACGTAGACCTCACAGAAGGATAGCAAACAAAATTAAATCCACCAGACCCCTTAATATTTGGACATTTCTTTATACCCTCTGGCTGCATTTCCAGGACAAATATCTTTATTATGTTAAGTTGGCCCCTGACTCCGATAATCATTCCAGTAGGTTTCTTACACAAAACTCTTTCTTTATTAGATTGCTTACTTGTTTAATAAGAAGAGCACACAGTTCTAATGTTACTTTAGAAAATATAGTTAAATAAAACAACCTCCATGCTCTATAATTTCTTATGCTTGCTCCAGGTTCGTTGTCATTTTCAGCCTTCCAGAAAATCTGGTGGGCTCAGCGCATGGAGGTCTCAGCTGGTAGATTGACTGATCCTGTAAACTTGCAAAAACAAGGAGTTTATTTTTCCGCAGTGATTCTTCTTCAGGAGGCTGCTATGACCCACTAGCTTTTGCTAGGTGGCAACTCCTTATTACCTCAATGGATTCCCATAAGTGAGCCTCATCAGCCATAACCAGTCGATCTTACTGTTTTGCATGTTTTCCTCCTAACATTCTATTCATTGTCACCATGGTAATACCACATTCCACATTGGCCAAGTTGTCTGTTCTTTGTCTGTGATCTCATATGTTTGACTGGGTTCTGTATCTCTTTCCATGAGTCAGACATATGTTTCTCTTGAGGTGAATTAAATGGGAGCTAACCTTGGTGCTGTCATTTTCTATAATCTCAATGATAACTGAGTTACACCATGAAGGTGCACTATTTTATAGCAACCGGCTCAGTGCTATGGAAGGTTTTCAAGTGATGGCCTCAGCCTAGGTCAGATACATCAGATACAACTAAAGGATGTCGGGTGATGATGACGCTCCACATCAAATTGCCCATGCTCCTGCCAATCAGCCCAACATGGCTGGGGTAGCTGACAAAGAGAAGGAAGAATAAGGTGAGGCTGAATGAAGTATTTTAGTTGATAGTTTTCTACTCAATGCAGAATGGACATCTCAGATACCTTAACTACATATGGTTATGGGCGGATGGAGGGTTGGGAGTTAGGGGGTGAAGTGTGAATCAAGCACTGGTCACCAGACACAATATATTGATTTCATAACGTGTGGTTGACTAGTATCTAAGCACCTTTTGTATTCTATCTCCAGTTCATCTGAATTTACCATGTTTTTGAAGTGGATGGGGATAAAGTCAAGAACTTACAGGGCCATTGATGGCAGACTATGGTGGGGATGAATGGTGTTCTGGCCCCATCTGTGGCACAAGCTTGGCCACATTAAAGACTGGGAAAAGTGACTGCATAAAACAATAGCTTCCAATAGCTTGTGGTGTAATCACTATACCCTTCTGCCTAGCTCTGAGACTTCCATGCATATAGTATTCACAGTGGCTGTGTGTTCTGCTTCTCCCAGTAGTTCCAGTTGCTAAGTGTTGTGCAGGTTCTGTGTTTTCCCATTTTCTGGGAAAACACAGAGCAAATGCTTCATTCCTCCTTAAAGCTCAGGTATGTCAGGGAATGCAATGTCTAGCACCTGCAGTTGTATTCAACTGCCCACTACTGTTAATAACTCCGCCCATTGTACCAGTCAAATCCCAGGATCTTCACCTTCCCCTCAGGTAAGCGCTGGGTCTGGGAGTTACATATTTAGAAATAAATAACATTAATTTATAACAATATATGTCAACATTGAATCACTGCTATTGTAACTTAGATACACAGGTCTTGTTTAATCTTCGACCGTATGTTTCCTTTGTGTACCATATCTTGTGTGTAATAGCTTTGTGCTCGCACAGAAATGGAACTTATGCCAATGAACTTAACTGCCTGCAATTCACGTCTGAAAGTAAATGACTCTTACGACTGAATAAAGCTTGAAGATCCTAACAGGGGAGGGGAGGGGCGGATGAATGTAGGCAATGTAGAGTAAGGGCATGCTAAGGGCGTGCCAACACATATGTGTCCGATTTAAGTTGCTGATACAAGTGGTACAACTGAAAACCACGTACCTTAGTGTCACACTTCTATGCTAAGAACTGGAAATGATAGCTATAGAGCCTGGAATATGGTGAAAGCATAAATATTTATTGAGCAGATGTGCTCTAGAAGGTGCAGACAATGGTACAGACTGAATAATGCAGTCACAGAACAATTAATCTCTGGGTGACGCTGAAAACTGGTAACAGCAAGGGTTACGGCTGATGCAGTTAAACTGGCACAGTGGAAAGAAACTCGATACAGAGATGTCAGCAAGCAGCTTGTAGTAGTCCCAGGGAACAGGAAGAAAACAGGAGAAACAAATGAGCACAACAATATCCAGAAGATCCCTGAAAAAGACCTCATATCATAAATGATCTGGTAGGAATCCATCTGCTTTCTGTACTCAGGAAATCCTTTTTATTTATGTTTTTATCTGCTCTGCTTTCAAATTTCTGCTCTATACATTAAAGATATACTTTTTGGAACACCTTTTTGGATGATTTCACATTTTAAATTGGAGGATATTATTTATCGTAAAGAATACTGAGAGAACATGTGTGCAATGCCTATTATACTATGGAGATTTTACGTTCAGTAGACATTAACAACATTCCAATAAATGTATTTCATGGAATAAAATACATTTTTAAAGAGACACTTTATTTTACTTTTCTTTTTTATTGTTATATCATTAATGCCTTTATTATTAAGAGGTAACAATAAGTCAAGAATTTTTTTATTTCCCTGTGCGTTCTCTTGCAAATTTATAATCCACATAGATATTGGCCGTATCCTGCAGTGTCTTGTGTAGTAAAACACAGCAGACATGTCCCTGATTTCAACAGCACACGTATCTTGAGATCTGTGCCTTAATGAATTCGAGAGTACGCAACCTCTAAATACATGCGTATAATACTTTTGCGCTCAGAATAGGTGCCTTGATGAATTAGTCCCCAATGCGCAGGTGTTTGTGAAGCCATATTGGTCTTATAATGGTCTCACTTCCCTATGGGCCTAACTCCTTGCCTGTACCAAGCTCATAGTCCTGGCATGTGTTTGAGTTCGACATCATAGCAGGAAAAATGAGGCAGAAACAGTTAATTAATCTCCACCAAAAGCCTCTTGTTTTAAATCATTATACTGAGCTAGACAATCAATAATGCACATTGGGCTGTGTAATCAGACAAAAATGTTATGGCCCATTTTTAGTGTGTTTCTTTTTTCCACCAAAAGCTATTGTTATATTTAATTAAATACATCTGCAATTTATCTTCCTGTAAACACTTTGAACATTCCACTACACGAGTCGGGTTAGCGACGATAGATCATTCAGTGTCTAATAGTTTTCATTTCAATTTCAAGGTTCTTTTTAGTGAATCTTTAAGTCCATCAGTATTTCTAACAGCCTTAATTACAAACCGGTTTGCTAAAATGATTTGACACGTTTAATGGAGGCCATATGGGGTTGTGTTTGGTCATAATAATAATGTCATTGAATAACAATAGCCGGAACACTTGGTGCAGACTTTGTTAATGAGAGTAATCATGAAATTATGAGGAAGATAAAAGCAATCTGGCTGAATTAATTACCCTCATACATACATAGTGAGAAAGGCTTAGTACATTGTGTAACTCCGAAGAAAAACTCAATCAGCTACTAAATTCACACTGTTGGAAAAACGCGTTGGGCCTCATTTAAAGTTAGGAGAAAATCCAGCTAGGAGATGAGCTGCAGGCAAATTGAAAATGTGCAGACAAATTTAGAGTTGGGAGAGGTCCTAGCTCAATTCTAATTCGCAGTGTAAAAATAAAGCAACGCAGTATTAGAGCGCTGCATGCATACAAATGTACATTTGTACCTTCCTTGTATTGCAACATGGTTTGTCAAGGTCCCGATTTCCACCCCTTAGCTGGATTTGCTACTATCTCTAAATGATGCTCTTTTTATCTATGTGTTCGCAGTTGGCTTTAATTAAAATATCATAAAAAATATATATTTTTTCTGCCCTTTTGCAGTTTTTACACACAATGTAATAGAAGCTTGTGAAGAGCCGGCACCCAATTTAACACTGTCTCTAGTATCTGTCCTTTGCAGGAGCCTATGTCTCAGGGTCCTTAACCACTGGCATTTTCATTAAAAAAACACTACATGTAAAAACGCATTTAAGCAATATGTGCTTCTGCATGCCTCCGTTAAGAGTTTCATATGTGGTTCACATGCGGTTAGTATGTGCTTGACATGTTCACGTGCATCTACTTTTTCCATTCATTTTAATAGCTCATTGATTTCAATTGAGTTCCCAACATGTTTGCTACATGCAGTACATCCATTGAAATGGATGTACCATTGAAATGAAAAGGACAGCTCCTTACATAAATAAAACAAATAAATAAGTAAAACATATAAATTGAGCAGCTTGCCCCATACAATTCCTCAACCAGCCACAGCGCTTGACAGCCTGAACTGGTTTCCACTAAAGCAGGTGGGCAATGAGCGTGGGGTCACCCTGCTATAGTGGAAACCAGTGCCATGATGGTTAGAGCAGGGCCTGAACCTCTATGGGGGTGAGCCCCTAAAAAATAGCATTCCCTCTGCTCAGAGACTGCCAATCCCATGTTAAAAAGTGCTGGGACTCTTCCCAACCTTCTGAGTTGAGTGTTATGGGATAATGTTGGAGCCTGTAGAATGGCAACACACACACACAAAAATGCTAAATCAACTTGTATTGAAATAAAAACTCCCCCAAATACCCTCTTTTTTGCCAATTTATTAATAACACAAAAAATCTTTATTTGTAATTCAATTGCATATTCTAATTTTAATCCATTGGAAATCTTCTGGGGTTTTTTTTTTAAAATGAGATGCTGCTCATCGGGCGCAAGGCCTAGGGGCTCTGCACACAAATGGTTTTACACGCTAGCTGTGATGTGATTGGCTGGCAGTAAAGGTTTTCCCGGGGACTGTCTGCTTTGATCGCACTTAATAAAAGACTAATTGAATCATTATTGATGAGGATGGGGGGACTAACAATGCAGTGGAGCTTCATTCATGTATTTTATTGGCCTATTTATATGAACGGGGTTTCTACATGCCTCAATCTATTAGCGTGCAAATAAACACAACCCAAACACTTGAACCAGCAAGTCTGCTAGCCAATAACTTTTGAATAAAACATATGTCAGCCCTGATAGTACCAATGTTTTGTTTAGATGGAACATTGATGTAAATCAGAGATATAAAAATAATCAGTATTTCTGTATAATGTTCCTTTAAATTTTAAAGTTTAGTTTTTTTCTACCATATATCACAAATATCAATATCTTGTTCAACCCAGATAGAAGAGTTTATATAAAAAAGTGATCGGGTCCATGTAAAGCACAAACCATAACTCTGCTTGGTAGACATTACCATCAAATCATAATCTTATCATCATATCTTGAAATAATATTTCCTTTTCTTCTTTTTCTGGGGTTAAATGAATAGGGAAATAGAGAATTTGAGAATGCCCCACTGACCATTTCTAAGCCAGGAGACCAATTTTTGTTGACACTTTTTTGGTATGCATTGTAGAAATCTGTTCAATGAACTGTCAAACTTACTCTTGTCCTGGAAGTTCCTGTGATGAGAAGTCTCCAGCGAGCTACTAGCCTTCGCAGACACACAGCGGAAACATGGCTTAGAAATAACGGGTGAAGATCCTAATACAGATAATGTTGATTTGTATTAATCCGGACTCAGCTCTGTGCTGTAATACTAGTTCAAGCACATGTGTTCCGCATTCCATTCACCTTTGATAGCAGTTTTTTCCTTACATTGTTACAGACTGTAAATCAGCCAATATGCTGAGGTCATTATAAGGGGATATTAAAGAAAAAAAATTGTTTACCATTATATGTCGAGACTCTGGAATAACCTTACAGAGAGATCAAACAGAGGAAGAAAGTGGTAAATATAAGATTTACAAAAATAATTCTAGACTCATGGAATTGTACTATATGGGAATTTAGTGTTTAAGTAAATATATTCCAAAATGTGTCCTTTTACACTGAAATGTTTGAATATAATGCTAGTAAAAAAGCTTGTTCATAAAAGTGCTGTATATTTTTGGTAAGAATGTCATTTTAAAGCATACCTTCACCCAGAGGAAGAACTAGCGAGCTGTGGGCACCAGTGCAGGGAGGCGGGGAGGAGGGAATCTAGGCCCCCAGCCCTTTGCATCTGCCATACAGCGGGTCTCATTATCTCCATGGGCCACTAATGGTAGTTCCTCCACTGCCTTCACCCATAAATTAATTTTTGGATGGAGTTCCATAGGTTATATATGATCACAGTATATTGCTTATCTGGGTCCGGCGGTCCACCAGATACAGCCAGTCCCTGATATCTACCGGGGTCCAGTGATGCTTTTCTTGCATCTGCAAACAGCATGTTGCCGATCAACAACCGGGCTGTACGAAAAGAGCCCACCTCAGGAGGGAGGAGGGGGGGAGAGCATCGCTAGAATACAGCAGACATCGGTGGGGTCTTGCCAAAGTCAGTGGAATTCTGTGATAATCTATAACATATGGAATTCCAACAGAGAGAGACGTTTCAGTTTTGGGTGGAATTAGACTTCAATAAATTATTTCCATGCTCTGTCTGTGCTATAATACTCAGAAGTGTTGTTCTGATATACTATGTGCCATATGTTGTACTGTGACATTAAATGCTACTGTGATATGCTATATACCCTTCAACATTGGTACGTGAAGTCATTTAGAAGCTAATGATGGATCGGGGTGTTGTGAGTTTGGCACTAGGGCCGAGAAATCACGTGTACCCATGGTTTAACCAATAGCTGTGGTGGAACAGCTGCCGTTACAGAACTCAAAGGTGATGGGGGATCCAAAGCATCCACACTCTCTGCAATGCCTGCACCTACTATCATCTCCTACTACGTGCAGAACATGGTCAGTGAAGCCAAAGTAGAAGAGCAGGGGCATTGCTTTGGGGCCCAGCAATGTAGTGATGCACCTCTGACCAGCAGGAGTGATGGATATATATCTAAGACGTTTATACTGAAACTCTCCTGCATGTTGTATGTCCCATCATCATCATCATGTTTATTTGTGAGGTGCCCCAGTCCTTTGCTAAAAAGCTGTCATGTGTGAACAGCTTACATTGGTTTGGACTGGGGAAGGAGAGCAGGGACAGTGCAGGAAACCCTAAAGCCACTTCCTGCTCTCACTTTCATCGCCTATCAGCACAGAACATACAAGGAGAAAACAAAATGAGTGAGGGCCACGAGCGGTTGGATCAATATTACTGGGGCTCCACCACCACATTTGGATGGGGACATCATTTTTTTTTACTTTTTTTTTTTTTTTTTACTTTTTATACCTTTCAATCGCCCTGTTCTTTGAGTCCGATCCTCTTCTCTTCTTCATCGCTGTTCTGCGCTCCTCCGTGCTGTGCACCTACGTGCTGCGCTCCTCCGTGCTGTGCTCGCAGTGAATGTGATGACATCATCACACCCGGCATTCACTGCGAGCGCAGCACGGAAGAGGGGACCAGGTAGGGATCCGGATTACCTCGGGTCCCCTTGTCCGCTGGGCCCCTGGGCACCTGCACATCGTGCCCAGTCGTAAAGACAGGCCCAGCAATGTAATGTTCTCCCCCCTGCTCAATGCCTAAGGGATATGACTAGTTTCCACTGAGCCGAAGGGCTTCATTCTCGTGAATATTATTTTAGCTGACAGAATGTCTTATACGTTAGCCAAAAAGTGCCTCATTTTTCAGTGACAGAAAATGAAAGGGCTGCATGCTCATCAATTATTTTAGCCCATTAAATGGCTGCCACCACCATGTGTAGACGGCAGGTTTAACTTTGATGCCAGAAAATTGAGCTTTGTATCTAATCATTTGCATTTTCTTTAAATAAATCTAAGTAAAGTATACAGCTGACACCTAACACGATTCCCCCGTCTACGTATTCTGTACTCAACTCTCTAGCAGCAACCAGACTGAAACATATACAAACAGTAATGGACAATCTGACCATCACTTAAATCGCAGCAAGAAACTATGTCTCTATTTAACATTAATTAAACATCCAGCCACTGTTTTGGAAAATT
This sequence comes from Mixophyes fleayi, assembly GCF_038048845.1. Taxonomy (NCBI): domain Eukaryota; kingdom Metazoa; phylum Chordata; class Amphibia; order Anura; family Limnodynastidae; genus Mixophyes; species Mixophyes fleayi. Next base: position 204,114,156 of record NC_134407.1, on the reverse strand, counting down.
ATTTCCTGAACCAATGTTCTGGCGGGCTCAATGGAACTTTTACTGAGTGTCTCCTGTTTAAAAGTAAATAAATATTAAACGGTCCCTAGAAAAAGAAAACAGTTTTCCGAAGACAATGATACAACAAACAAAGAATGCTTTAGGTGTCATCATTGCAGACCCAGAGTCTACCAAGCAAAATTATAATAATACAAATGATTAGATGCAATAATTATTTATAGTTGTTTAAAGATAAAATAAAATGCAATACCACTTGTATGAAGCTCAGAAGACTGCGGCTCCCTGAACGCATTTTTATCTTTCACAAAAAGGCCACTGTGTGAGTGCAGATGCTATCACACTCGTAATATGGTGTAGAGCTTGCGTGTTTCTATGTCACTATCTGAAACTGGATTAGAGAGACATTATTAGGCTGATATTGCTTATGGTAAGAGTTGGGTACTTGAAAATGACAATAAAGGTTAAGTTCGTCTGGGACCCTCTCTCATTGGGAAGAATGCCAGTGGTATATTCCCATGCTCCTTTAATATTGCTTTGTGGTTGTTATATACTGTAGATTTATTATGTATGGGCTACATTGTCCCTAAAAGAGCCTACTCATCTTTGTTGAGATTAATCCTAACAAGACTATTTCCAATGCACCCAGGTTTAATTATTAAGGACAGGGACTTTGAGTTTAGGTGGATGGCCAGACTTGAGAGGAAGTGCAGGTCAACTGGACCGAGGTAGATGGTGAAATATACAACAACCGGTTCATTCTGGGAAGTTATTATAGTAATCTGGAGTTAACAGTAATACCCCTTATCTCTTGATAACACAGAGACAAAAGCAAATGAGACCAACCAAACCTGAGGAGACAAGGTATCAGACCAACCCACAGGAACTAAGGTCCGCCAAACAGGTGACTAGATGTGATGTCTCCCTCCCTCTATGCAGAAGCTACTAATCAGAGTTAAGATAAAAACTAACACCGGCTCTTGCTGGATTGTAGGGGATCAAGGGACATCAGCTAAGAGGATTGTGAAGTGCCGCTTTACAGCTCTGTAATTTAGAGTGTGCCCGCCAAAAGTAGGAAGACATTAAGCTGGACCACTGCCTTTCCGGGAGTTACAAGGTGAACAACCTGGTATCCAATGGAGTGTGGGTATTTTTTTTGTATTGTTATTTCTTCCCACCATTTAATGTTACTTTACATGGCTTAGTGTGATGATGTGCTCTTAAAGGAGTTTTAGTTCTGGTGGTGAACTTGGCTAAATAAAAACTTATGTTATTTAGTTATCTGCTTGGGTGATAGACTTAAATTTATTCTTGTAAAAGCTAACCTGATGTGAGAAACATTCCTGGTTAACTCCAGATACATTCTGCTGGCTAGTGTGGGTAGGCAGCTTGAAGGTGCTCTGATACCGTGTCATGACCCTTGATGCAACATTTATTTTTCTCCACAGGCCAAAATACCATGGGACATATTTTTGTAGGGTATTTATACTGTCAGCCATTTGGAAATAATTTTATTGGTGTCTGACTTGGCTAATTTATTTGTGCCCATTTCTATTTCAATAGGTGAGTGTGCTGATCTTGTGAGAGGCAACAACCAGTCCACTCATGTAATTGTTTAGGCACTGTAGTATTGCAGACTTGGGTAGAGCAGGGTGGTGTGCTGGTGTGAGGGGCGCTGGCAACTTCTCTCTATGCCGACCCCGTGGCAGAGAGATGCAAGGACCCAGCGAGCAGAGACCTCGAAGATGCAAGATAGATTGCGGCTGTGTCAGGATAAGCTTTTATTGGGGGAAGAATTGGGGGTAAGATCTAACAACAATTAATGCAATACAGTAGCGAAGACAACTCTCTAAAACCTTCTTTAAGTTACTATAAACAGATATGCAGTATTCTTAAATTACCTAACAATTGAGTCTACGAATTTACTCTATGAACAGGCAAAAATAAGTTGATTTCTTAGATGATTACAATAGTTCAAACTATGATATTAGGTATGACATTAGGTACATTTCTAATGGCTCAACAGCCTAAATCTTCAGTATTAAGGATGCAGTACTCTTATTTGCTCTAACCAGTCCTACACGGTATGTATTGAGAAAAATAGAACCTTTCGAAGTCCACATTTAAGCGGTCTATTTATCAAATAGAGAAATTCCCTAACTCTGCCAAAAATGCAAGTTTTTCATGGGATTTACGGTTTCTGCCTTTATAAGAAGCCCTAGCTGCTGGGAAACCTATGCAGCAAGCCATCCTATCAGTATCTCATGGTGGTGATAGCTGAAGGTACTGTAAGGAAGAAATATCATCAGCAGCAGCAGCTATTTATATAGCGCCACTAATTCCGCAGCGCTGTACAGAGAACTCACATCAGTCCCTGGCCCATTGGAGCTTACAGTCTAAATTCCCTAAAACACACACAAACAGAGAGAGAGACTAGAATCAATTTGATAGCAGCCAAGGAAACCAGAGCACCTGGAGGAAACCCACGCAAACACAGGGAGAACATGCAAACTCCACACAGATAAAGCCATGGTTGGGAATTGAACTCATGACCCCAGTGCTGTGAGGCAGAAGTGCTAACTACTAAGCCACCATGCTGCCCCTATCACCCTCCCCCAAACAGCCCAAACGCAAACTAATTTTAGGGGACTATCATGTCACCTCGACAGTTAGAACTTTACTCCTCATTGCTGAAATTATTGGGAAGTGTCTTAACCTCACTTTGCAGAGTGTTAGCCACTAAGCCACCGTGCTGCCCCACTTTATTAGTATACAGACAAACAAAATTTCCTTTGTTTAAATTTTTTTTTCTATTTTTTTAAACAAAAATAATAAAGTTCATTTATGTAGAGCTTGAGTCTGGGCTTCCAGTTCCAGAGCACATGTGCGAGCCGGCAAACCGACTTTTCTGAGTAACCTTGGAAATAGAATTACATGGTTTATAAATATACAGACAATTTTTAAAATTTATTTTATATGAATTAATTTCATATTAATTTAGTTGGTGTGCAATTTTACTCTCCAATTATAGAGAGACGTTACCATCTAAGTGAGTGACACAGTGGAATGTGACATTACTCCGCCCCCCCTGAAGAGGGCAGCAACCAGATGCCCTTGGTTTATTTGGGTAGAGAGCTTGGAAAGGCAAGATTAAAAGTGGTGCATGGACCCCAGAGGTAGGTTCCCAAAAACATTTTGCCAGCTCATAACTCCTACGTTTCACAAGATATTGAAGTTGTCCAAGGTGGAACTATGAATCTATCAGGTCTTCCACAACATATTCCAAACAACCTCAAACTTTGAGGGCAGGTAGATAGAAGTGCAGAAGGACCCAGAGGGTGGAGAGCAGGTTTCAGCAGAGAGAAGTAGCAGACTGGATAGATGCTTCTCATAAAACAGGGGAGACGAATGCGAACTGAGGTAGACAGGAGCAAACTGAGAATAACACAACAATATTCAGCCAAATTGTAAGACAGGCGTCACAGGAGAATGTTCTTTGAAGAGAGTCAAACTTTTCGTCTGATTGTATAAACAACAGGAATCTTATGGTGTTTGTATGCTTGGTTCCTGTTGAGCGTTTCGTAAGGTACATTGAAATGCTTCTTGCATCTGAAATAACTTTGCATGGAGATCTGAAACTGCAAGCAAAGAACAACCAAACATGGTAGTTGAACATACTTGTGGGTAATAGCCATAACGGGTGATAAAAGTACTCTGATTGGAGGAAAGGTGGTGGAATTATTATACCCAAATAATACAGTTATTATTAGCTGTTGGTAATAATAACTGTACCCAGTTTCTTCCTGTTAGTTGCCAAAACTTTACAGATATATCTAGAGTCCGACATAGTCCATCTGTCTCCCCATTGGACTGAGGGTGGTAGGCAGAAGATAGATCAAGCGTGATACCCAAAGATTTACAGAAGGCCCTCCAAAACATAGAGGTCAACTGGACTCCTCGGATGGACCTCCATGCAATCTGTAGAAGGCTTTTAGAAATATATGGAATATTTGTGAAGCAGTGGGTACACCTTAAAAGGAAACAAAATGTGCATGTTTGGAAAATTTATTTACAACTACAAAGTTCATGTCACGTCCCTCGGATTTGGTTAATTCATTATTAAAGTCCATTGAGATAGAACGCCAGGGCCCAAAGAAAACACATAGTGTTTACAACAGTCCAGCTTGACTTTGAGGTTTATTCAGGTCCTTCACTGACCTATATGTTTTGAAAACCATGCCCTATGCTCATCTCCAAACTAACCCACCACTCAAAAATTAACCCCAAACTAACAGGAAAACCTCATACCAAGACCTTCTCCAACCTGTTACAATTCTGTTCCAAAAACTAGATCCTTGTAATGACAGCCATGGAGCCAGGGGTATGATGAAAACATAAAAATATTTTATTGCAGCAAGAACCCAATCCAGGTAATGCAAGGTAACACAGATCAGGTACAGCTGGGTATATAAACAAAGATCCGGGTGTGGTTGAATAGCAAGTAAATAATAGTAGTAATGTATACAACGTACAGGTACAGGTACATTAGCTGAAGGGTGTTTAACAGCAAGGATCAGGAATTCACAGGAACTATAAGTTTGCAGTATGTCCAAAGCACAGGTAAACATCCAGGTGACTGGGTACAGGTGAGTAGTATGTGGTTACTGAACAGGTTAAAGTAACTTAGCTGAACAATGGTACAGGCAGGAGCAAGGATTTCACAGGAACAGAATGTAGCAATACAGGTAATGCAAAGGAAAAACAAACAATGACCAGCAAGGTACATGGGGAGGAACAGGCATTAATAATCAGTGACACAGGTGTGGTAATTAACAAGGAGCAGGTAGAACAGCAGCACCTCTGGTGGTATAGGGGTAATGCAGCCAGACACAAAACAAGGGCAGAGACTTAACACAGAGTCGTAACACAACCTGCAAACTCTAAGTAACACGCCCTTCCTTTAACCTTGGGTTTGTTTAAAAGTTTAATCATGTCTTTTATAATTTGAAATCAAGGAGCATGCTGGGATCACACCTTTTCCTTATTTCCTACACAAAGTCAACTGCATGGGGTGATGTGTTGCCCAAAACCGAAGGTCAAAGGTAATCATTATTGTCAAGAAAGCCTTGCCAGGTCACTATATTTACTCTCTCTCTCACTCTCTCTCTCTCTCTCCATATATATATATATATATATATATATATATATATATATATATATATACATATATTAATATTTATCATCATCGACATCATCATTTATTTAAATAGTGCCAGCAAATGCTGTAGCGCTTTGCAATTGGGGACAAACATAGTAATAGAACAGTACTGGGTAATACAGACAGAGAGGTATATATAGATAGCTTTAAGGCCACATGGCAAGTTAATCCGAGGGTATAAGGTGAGACAGTCCATTACGAAGAAGTCCGGTGAGTTGATGCAGTGCTTCGCCCCATGGAGCGAGCAAGGTGAAATAGATTTCTTGTCCAAAACCATTTGCAGAGACAGCTTATTTAAGAACTGCAATACAACTCTAACAGTCAAGGGTCTAGCTTATTGTCTTGTTAGTACTGTATTAGAGCACTGTATATATCAATCTCTGGTTTGATGTATGGATATTTATATTACAAAATATGCTTTTATCTGTGCAGGCTTGAATGCAGTTACATTTTTTTTCTTAATGTCTTTAGATATTTATAAATGTCTGCAACAAAATGGCTGACTTCCAGCCATGGTCACACACTGCATCTACCCGCAGCTATACAAACAGGGGCAGGATATTTTTTTTACTTTTTTTTTTTTTCTTTAAATCCTTACAGCAGAAGCTTTATTATCACTCCCCTCTTCCTTGCCAGCAGAGTGAAATTTTCTTTATAAAGTAATACAATCTTCTCTATGCAATTTTCCATGCATGGTCCTTTTCAAAGTATTCTCCTGAAAGTTTTGCGAAATAATTCTGCCACTTGTTTTATTCTGCCCACTTACCAGCTACAATTAGCACATGGCCCCTGTGGTATATATTTGTGTCTTCCCCTCTCACATGTTCATCTTGTCTGTCAGCAGAAGCCGTCAGTCCAACCTGCGTACTTTCATGTAACCACTCACTAACAGTGCACTTTACACGCTGGTGTATATTTACACTGAACCCTCTGTTTGTTTTAAGATGGAAATGGTTAGTTTATTCTCTTCTCTCAAACTGAGAAGTGCAGTAAAATCCATATTAAAACATGGAGATAACACCAAATGTATCCAGGCAACAAAGTCCAGCTGTTATCATCAAGGTCTGTTGTTTTATAGAAGCACAATTTACATAATAGAAAATAATGATAATAACAATAAATAAAGCATGTATATATAGGTTGCTGTAACTCATGGCAACCTATGAAAATGTAGCTTTCATTTGCCTGATAAAGAATAGATTCAATTGAGCTAATATCTGATTGGCTCTCATGTGTTCCAATGACATTGCATTCTATGCTCCATATTAGTAAATACATCCCACTGTATAATACTATTTTAGTTGCATCGGAAGTCTTTAGACCCCGAGTCCCAAACCAGATGATAGAGACAGAGCCCATGTAGCCACCCCAGGCAGAGAATGTCGCCCCTCAGTCTGGCAACATATTGAACTAGTTAGACTGCAGTCGGACCCTGTAACTAAGAATAAAAGGAAAAAATCCATATGGGTCACATAACCGATGATCAGACCAGTGCGATGTGATTGTAGTAGTGCCACATAGCTGAGAAGCAGTTTGAAAGGTTAAAGGGACCTTCAAAATTTTGCTTTGGGGCCCAGTTGTATCCCTGTCATATCTAGTTAATATTAAAAAAATATTTTAAATACGCCAAGAACAGAAATTCTCCTGTACTGCAAAACAAACTTGAGGACAATGGCTAGCTTATCTGTGTGTATGTCAGCATTAAACAAATAATGTATTGACCCAGTTCCAAAAATTCTAGTATGGTTACCAGTGTGCTATCTCTAAATGCCAATGGTGGGCACAGAGTATTCTGGTGTGTATTCTACTAAAACATATCAAGCAAACACATTAAGGCTGATAGGTTACTTTAGTCAAACTGACTAACCTGTCTAAGACACGGCAGTTATGTTTACTGGGATAAAATGTGAACAGTCCTAGTCCTTTAAGCTGGACACCATGGGCCTGAGTCATTAAGAAGAACAAAGCAAAAAGAAGGAGTAACTTTGTACCTTGGCAAAACCATGTTGCATTGGAAGGGGAGGTAAATTTAAGATGTGGAGTTGATCTAGGGCATGTCCTAGATCAACTCCAAATATCAGTGTTAAAATAAAGCCATCAAGTATTTGTGTGCTACATGAAAAAGCAGCCAGTATTTACCTTATGTACAAAATAATAAACTTCTTTGCACACCTTCCATTGTAACATGGTTTTGTCCAGGAGAAACTAATTTTTTTGCCTCACTCTCCTTAATGACTCATGCCCCATATGTCAAGGAGTATCAGGATTGACATGCGGTGATAGCCAGCACTTGCATATACAGTCAAACAGACACTAAGTTAATGGAGGACACTAGAAATGAAGGCATCCCTGAATCCCCTCCCATTCCTATCCCATCCCCTTCACATCCTCCCATTCCCGGTTACAGGACTTTTTTGGGGCTGCACCCACTTTGTGGAATTCCCTCCCTCGCACAGTAAGACTTGCCTCTAGTCTTCAAACCTTCTCTGAAAATCCACCTCTTCAGATAATCTTATAATATTCCTCAACCACCATCATAATCTCCCTAGGTTACCCTATTACCACCCTCTACACAGCTAACACAAGACAACAACCCTCTGACCAATATAGCCACACACACATCCCACTCAATACTTTTACCTTTGCATTCTAGCTGGTCCATTGTGCAATATGATGTAGCACATGCCCTTGTGTTTCTAACTCCCATTGTCCTATAGATTGTAAGCTTGCGAGCAGGGTTCTCTTACCTCTCTGTCTGTATGTATTACCCAGTATTGTTTTATTAATGTTTGTTCCCAGCGCTACGGAATTTGCAGGCGCTATATAAATAAATGTTGATGATGATGATGATCCCCTTTACTGTCAGTGACATTTAAATTTCTGCACGATATGCACTATGGATTTCTGCAATGTCCACTCACATTGGATGCACAGATTGACCATGGTAAGTGTGAGCAGAAACGTACTCGTTGTGCTAGGCCATGTTCATTTTGCTCTTCATAAATCAACCAAATTGAAAATGAATAAGTTGAGACATATTCTACATTAGATAAAGTAAAATTTGTAACACTTTTCTTGAAATGCACTTTCAAATTCCACAATGACTTCCAAGAAATGAAACAAGCTTTTGTTTTTCTTTAGGGGGGGGGGGGGAGGAATCACATTTGCAGACTATTCAAGATCAAAACAACAAAAATTAGATTTTGCATTTGATCCAAAAGCACAGAATTGGTAGTCTTGTCTGCCTCTTAATAGGACACCGGGGTGAAGCATTCATTGCTCATAAATGACATCATTATCTTATGTGTATTTAATCCATGCATATTAACTGCTAATAATTCCTAAATCCAGTGAGTCACTAGGCTGATTATCAGAGGCATAACAACATCCCGGGTTGTAAATTCAAATGATAGAACAAACAAAATATGGAGACATTTGTTTTGCCAGCAATGCAGAGATACTGTTCTCAATGATGCATCCAAACAAGGCGCTTAAAAGTCCATTCAACATTGAAAATTGTCCAAGATGGATATGACTGCAGCGGTAGGGTGTGTTTCAATCATTCAAACTAACTGCTCTCTTTATCTCCTTCCCCTGTTCCTTTATGCAGCGTGACCTCCCTGGATTGTGCAGAGGAGGTCACATGTCGCAAAGGTCGGCTCGCCCTATCTTCCCTATTTTTTGGCAAAGCAGAGATTAAGGTTGGGAGCAGCCATCTGGGAGATCGCAGGGCTGCTGGTGCCCCTCGGGCCGGGATAACATAATGATTGCAGAGTTATTTAATTTACTATATTTTATCTATGATAAATGTATTTCTGTAACACATCTTTTATTTTAGCCAGATTTATCCATGAAGAATTAAGTGTCTTATAAAGAGTGCTGTGCAGGAGTGTCACCGAAGATGTCCATCATAAACATTTGTTGGCAGTGGTCGAAATGGAAATTTAGAAGTGAGGGTAGGGAGATTTAGTAGTGGAGGTACCAGAAATGTATGTGAAAGGCGCAGCTTGTCCCGGAAGACTAAAATTGCTTAACTCTTGCGTCTTGATGGCAACACTGAAGCGTTCAGGAGATTCCTGGTGCAAATTTGCCTGGAATTTGAACTACAGGCATTATAATTCCCCACAATAATGGATCAAAATGGGACATGTCATTTCCTTGCTGAATGACGAGGCTTTGACCTACAGGAGAATAATCACTCATTGATGGGTAACAGAAAGAAGTTTTTGACCATGGTGAAGCCGATTTTTTGCAGCACCTCAGCAAGACTGGCCCAGATCGAGCAACGTGCCATTGAATTCCAGACTTTTGCATCAGTGACCGGATGGATTGGGAGACGCCATCAAAGACAAGCTCACTTGCCCACCTCCCTGGAGGGCCGTATACCATTTATGTTAAGCACAACACCCGCATCCAGGAGCCTCAGCTTCAGAGGAAAGAGATAGCTACTAACCATCTCCCGCTAGGTCAACAATCACCGAGGATCCATGCCATGCCAGCTGAGTGCTTTGAGGAACCTATACAACTTGGGAGTTTTTCTTTGCATGAGGATGAGAGAATTAGCCTCCGAGACACAGGCAGATGTTCTTATTGTGAAATAAACACTGTGTGAGCCTGAGACAAGGGCTATGATCACCTACATACAAGGTAACTTGGAGCAAGGATTAATGACAGAGTCCTGGTCTACAAAACCAGTACAGGTTTCCATTTGAAGTCTACCACCCTGCATCAAGTATCCGGGTTCAAAGAAATCACAATCAAGAATCAATATCTACCCCCCTCCGATAGATCTTTGATTGAGAATCTCAGCAAGCTCACTGTGTTGAGTAAGCTCACTGTGTTCCCCAACTGGTCCTGCGAGCGGCCTATAACTGATCATTAAACAAAAAAGAATGGTCAATGCAAATGTAAATTCCACTCGGCCTGTGCAAATCTCCAGCCATCCTAAAACCTGTGGGAACCAAAGAGGAGGATATAAGTTGAAAAAAGGACTCTGCTGTGAACTCGTGGGTTAATAAACTCTAATTGCTGTTATGAGATATTTATTTGCCTGGGTGTAGAAATCATTTCCCATGTCCAACATATTGGCGCAGGTGAAATGCTGGAAGGTAGGCCAGTACAGCAGTCATTATTGGGCTAATTCCATATACACTCCCTAATAACCAGTGGGTGCCCCCACCCCGGTATTATGACACCTACAACAATGCATTAAAGAAAAACTCAGCACAAAACAAAAAGACGGTGAATAGGAAATTTACAGGGAAGAATCATTGACAATCTCTCAGCTTCTTTAAAATATACCAACAGAAAGAGGATAGCGGAGCTTGTTAGACGCATCAGGGAGCATGGGGGATTCAGAAAATGAAGCATAGGTGGTACATATGTGGTTTGCTTTTAGGCTAAGTTATCCTTTTATTTCAAATGCTTGGAGATGAGCGTCTTCGTTATTTTATTTCATATTGTAGAACAATTTGAGAGGCACAATTTGGAGATCTTGAGCTACCATAGGATGATTTTGGGCATTATGGACCTCATTTAGAGTCGGACGCAAAGTCCGTTTTAGGTGCATCCAACAAAAAAACACTATCATGCATGTGCAGAAAGCACCAAATCCGCCTGCGTCTTGGACACTTGCGCCTAAAACAGACTTTGCGTCCGACTCAAAATGAGGTCCTATCCGTCTAGATCAGGCCTGTCCAACCTGCGGCCCTCCAGATGTTGTGAAACTACAAGTCCCAGCATGCCCTTCCAGCTATCAACAGGTTGTCTACTGGCAAGGCATGCTGGGGCTTGTAGTTTCACAACACCTGGAGGGCCGCAGGTTGGACAGGCCTGGTCTAGATGATCTAGTGGTTTTGCCCTCAGTCGCTAAATATGTATGCAACCCAATTTTGATTAATTAATTAGGACTATCCAACAGACACACCTTGAAAGTGATAGACGACTTACCCATATATAGAAAATTGTGCAACTAAATTCTTTACTTCCATTATTTATTTGCATATAGGTATTAAATAAATCTCTTTTTGCTTTTTATCAGCGAAATTTAGTTTTTATTGATTTAGAATGATCTGCTCTTACCTTATTTGCGTTTTTTGTTTGCTGCATGAAATAACCAGCCTTTCTCTATGCAGAAGAAAAATGTATATTTTTTGTCCATCATAACAGATTCAACTTTTATTTAGCATCTTGCAAAAAACTTAATTTTTTTATGTGGCACCTATGGTGGGCAAAGTTTTTTTGTTTTACCATATATAGCTTGCTTACAGGGAGTCTGTGTTTAGGGTTAAGTTCCTCTATTTCCAACACTATTGAGAAGTAGGGCTACAGCCTTTCCTAGGTGATTTCATTGGTTAGATTAAGAGTAAAATAATTTTAGACTGCACCTGTGCTAAGGGCAGGTTGTGAGTCTGTCTAGAGATACATTGATTAAAGATATGGGGCCTGATTCACTAAGGATCTTAACTTTAGAAACTTCTTATTTCAGTCTCCTGAACAAAACCATGTTACAATGCAAGGGGTGCAAATTAGTATTCTGTTTTGCACATAAGTTAAATACTGACAGTTTTTTTATGTAGCACACACATACTTGATAGCTTATTTGTACACTGAAATTTAAAGTTGATATTTGTGTGCTACATGAAAAAACAGTCAGTATTTAACTTATGTGCAAAACAGAATACTAATTTGCACCCCTTGCATTGTAACATGGTTTTGTCCAGGAGACTAAAATAAGAAGTTTCTCAAGTTAAGATCCTTAATGAATCAGGCCCATGGTGTGGATTTTCTGAAGGGGTAAATTGATCAAGCTGCTGGTTTGGAAAAGTGGAGACGTTGCCTATAGCAAGCAATCAGATTCTAGTTATCACTTTGTAGAATGTACTAAATAAACGTTAACTAGAATCTGATTGGTTGCTATAGGCAACATATCCACTAAGAGCTGAGTAACAGCAGACATCCATCCCATAGGAGAATACTAGTGGAGACAGAGAGTAAAAGATTGGTTAATGCAACAAGGATCCCCCCCAAGAATAGCTGCTAATGAAAATTGTGACTTAGTATCCCTATGTTTGCTGTTCCCCAAAGGTGGCAAAAGCCAGTTTTGCTGCCACTGCTAAGATTGGCAAGAGATTAAGTTTCAGCCAGTGACTCAGGTTACTTTCAGTCAGAGATCATGTGACATAAGGTAATCTAGCGATAACTGCCATAAACCTAGCAATCCTTCCCCCCCCACACCTCTATGAACTTTCCATTTGCATGAAATTTTTCCTAGGTGCAAACAGACATATAGTCGGATACATGTGAAATGATATTACCAAAAAAAGCTTATTGCCTTGAATGGAGTATACGCATTCAAGAATAATCACTGTCACAACAAGGTTATATTATTTACCAGGATTTTTTTTTATATTGGCGTCTCTCTGAAATGTCTTTAATACTGAGGAGACATCTCTTTCAAGAGGCGAATCTTCAGCAGGATGTATTAATATCCTTTGAACGTGTTTGACAGATAACTGTCTGTGGAAATGATTATGTAAAAGGAGGTCTATAAAATGTTCATAAGTCACTTTTCTTGGTTCTTGGCCTTGTTTCTTTCCCACAAAACAACATGATGTCACTTGTTATCCCGTTGTTGCTGTTAATCCTACGAGACGTTTTCATCCTTTATGAGGCCAAATCTAAGATAAAGGCAACGGGGCTGGTACACCTAATCTGGAGAAATAAATATTTTATTACGCTTTGCACATAGATATTGAAAGCAGCTAATTGAACTTTCGCTGGATTTCCTAAGCCCACATTGGACACATTATCAAAAGCGTAAGTCATAAAATGTATTGTGTTTAATTTAAAAACGACTTTCGATATAAACTAGTATCTTGCAAAGATATCTATGCAATCTGTGCCTATCTAAATAATAAAACTTATAGATTTACCCAAATCTGGAGTTTATGGTATTAATCATCATCTCAGTTATTTATATAGCACCACTTTGTCCAAACGCTCGAATAATGAACAATTATTGTTCCAAAGCACATTGTATCATTTCATTTGATTTGTAAACCAAACTAAAAATCTTGTTCAACGATGGAACGATGTTGTTCCAATTCTGCAGTGTGCATGTACTCATGACTAGCAGTGTTCATAGATCTGTATGAAGTGGGCAGAGTCACAATCTTTTCAGCTGATGTTTATGACAGATGAAGAGCACAGATCTGAAGGTAAATCATGTAAAATGTGTTTAGTGTGTACTGTAACAAAGGAAGGCATTTAACTGGCAATCTGCAGAGAAAATATGCAAACAGAGTAAAAGATTTGTGCAGTAGTGCACCTAGTTTAAAGATAAACAGGTGGAAGACATATGTGTGACAAAATAATGGTATAGAGTCTGAGTTACCTTGCATGGTTTGAAAGTGCCTTATCCCACAACTACAGGGCCTATCTGCAGTAAGAGTAGTCAATTAGAAGCAGCTGATGAAGACTCGCTTTTAAAAGAAGGGTGGGATTGTCACCTACCCATCAAGCTAAGGATGCGGGAGGAGTGTCAGGTATAAAAACCTGTTTGTTTCATTGTTCAGTGTGACCGATGCTATATAAGTTGACCGGTGTCTAGAGAGCAGGTCTCTGTTTATCTAGTGTTTAGGGTCACAGTATTTCAGTCGTTGGTAAAATCGTTAACAATATCGCATTGGGACAAATTTTCTGTAGTGTGTACCCAGCCGTATGCATGGCGCTGGAATATGAGAAGCTAAATAATTCATGGCAGTCTTTCCTCTCCCTAACCAGCAGAACAGCTCCAGTTCAGGAGATTCTAACCCCAACCCCTAAGTCATTAGGTGACTGCACCAGCTGTCCAATCAATGCTCTTGGCACAAAGGGTGCCGGCAAGACTGAAGTTAAAAATTCTCCAATGCGAAGATAATGATCTGTTTTGGAGTAGTTCCTGAATAATAAAGGTCCCAGGCCTGGGACTCTTGTCCCTCTTCCAGTTTGAGGAAAAGGGATTTACCATGAAATATTTATTATAGGTAAACCTACCTTCATTAAGTTTTTGAATGAGTTTAATCATTTTCATGATATTTTGGTTATTATTAGATTTAAACTAGTAGAGGAGTTAATAAACAGTGGTGAATCTCTAACTTAGATTTAAGCTATCACTATTTTTATGTTGCTAAGTACTAAAATACATCTAAATTGACAGTATATTTCTCTCTGGGAGGATTTATGTTCTCAATCTATTACCGGATACTTGGATGATTAATAAAAAGGGAAAATTTGATTGCAATTGTCAGTGGTGTTTCACAATGGAAAATGTGTTTTTAAACATGAATACCTGTTGAAAATGTAATATATTGTTCTTCTTGGTAGCATCTGAGATGAGCAGTCTGTGTGTCCTGGTTAAAATACTGTTTGAGAATTCTATCAGAAGATACCAAGCTATGAGCACTAAGTCACTTCTGCCTTTCATTTGCAGACTCCAGTTACCAGCGGCAGTAACGCTTACCCTATCTTCATTTATTTATATAGCGCCACCAATTCCGAATCACGGTACAGAGCATATTATTACCGTATTAGCGGAGGCAGTGGCTGCTGTCATTGTGGTGCTTCTAATTGGGATAAATGGTGTGCCTGTACCTTTGTGATATCGAGTATACAGAAACTCTTTATCATACACTCACGTCCCTTACCTGCGTCCGTTAACGCTGCTATCAATTCTTTTGCACTTTTGAATTAATGATTCCTTTCGAGATGCGTTTGCTGAGCACAACTTGTTAACAGCAACAATTCCTTACTTTAAACTGGCTGCTAATATATTTCAACACACTGACTGATGCAGCACACTACAATGGTCATAAGGACTCTCTTATTTCTTATTTCTTTATTTGTTTTGCTGTATAAAAAGAAAAGTGCTTTTTACTAAGCTCTGTTTGTACTGTGGGTCTATTTTATATATTTTTGTCTATTCTTACTTTAAGGGACAACTGAACTAAAGAATATTGAAAAATGTATATTTAACAGACGCAATGGAAGCAAAATGTATTGTCTTGAGAGGTATATCAGCACACACACAAACACACACACACACACTTACTTCACTTGTTCTATTAAAGGAACTATGACCCTATATTGATGACTGTGTAATAATGTTTTTGTTGTAGCACTATATCTAGGTTCCATAAAGATGTTACCAAATCTGCTTTCAGATTTCGTCATTCGGTAGAGTTACCATTATTTATCTTCTCTTCCCCATAATCCTTTTATTTCTTTTCAGAGTCCTCTTTCAGGTTTCATAATCTTGTCACAATATGATAGACTGGAGCATGGTCAAGAGAGGCATGTCAAGAGACCACAAGTTGCTTAAAGCCTGGTGTAGTTGTCCACAATGGTTCACGGTATCCCAACCAACCAATATTTTGATCAGAAACCTTAACTGAAGCAGGTGGGTGATTTCTGATAAGGGTCAATGAGACTAAACATGATTCATCCATCTCCTGCATGTTCTCTTTGCCAGTCCTGTAACTAGACAACATCATTAGGAATTGATGTCCATCTCCCGTTATGGATCATCATCATCATTTTTTTAAAAAGAGTTACTAATTCCGCAGCGCTGTACAGAGAACTCACCCACATCAGTCCCTGCCCCATTGGAGCTTACAGTCTAAATTCCTTAAGATATACACACACAGACACAGAGAGTAGGGTCAATTTGATAGCAGCCATTTAACCTACCAGTATGTTTTTAGATTGTGGGAGGAAACCAGAGCACCCGGAGGAAACCCATGCAAACATGGGGAGAGCATACAAACTCCACACAGATAAAACCATGGTCGGGAATCAAACTCATGACCTCAGTGTCGTGAGGCAGAAGTGCTAACCACTGAGCCAACGTGCTGCCCAATCGATGGATCAATCAGAACCTCCCACCAGACCTAGCAGTTCAATTATTGGCATGCTATTACTTATGGAATGAACCTCTTTGGGTATTGGGTCTGTAGAATCAAGCCTTGTCCCACCGTAATAAGAAAATCGCCAATAAAATGAAGAGAAATCCTCTGGAAGTGTTCTCTTGGCAAAGATCAGGTATTGAGTGTTCCTGACAAAAAGAGATGTAGCTAAAAGTAATCCATTGGAAGTCAGACAGTCTGGAGCAAGATGACCTCAAGAGATATCTTCTTGAGCAAAACATCCCAGATCATTATTTAAACCAAATTGTCTTAGTGTATTTAGTCTAAAGTTCTAAAGTCTCATTCTTAGCAGATATTGGTCTATACTAGCACCTGTTCAGCTGTGCGTGCAATGGACAGGAGAACGCTGATAATTGGGTGCACATAGTAGCATTTACATACAGTGAACAGCAGAAAACGGCTTGGTTATATGTTTGTTAATTTAGATTTGTTATGCTGATTGGTTGGTGCCATCCACAATATGGCAATCATGTGATGTAAAAGTTATATATATATTATTGCAAAAATACAATAACATTCAAAATCTACAATTAATTTATACAAATATATATATAAATATAAATGAAATATGTTAGCACGTTAATACTGAAATGTAACCAAAAATCTTAATAATTCTTTTTGTTGATATTCACTGATATAGATTTTAGTAGATTGGTCTGTAGTGCAGGTTATTTGCAGGTAATGTCCTCTCTCTGTAAAAAATACTTGTTTATATGTTGTCGTTTCCTATATCTGTTTACAGTATAAGCCCCAGGGTTTCCCAAACCCAGTCCTCAGGGCTCCCCAACAGTGCAGGTTTTCTGGATCACATGTGACATAATTAGGACCACCTGTGGATTTGTTACAATGTGTCAGTCAGTAATGATTACACCTGTGCTCCAGCAAGGAGATATGGAAAACCTGCACTGTTGGGGAGCCCTGAGGACTGGGTTTGGGAACCCCAGGGGGAAAAGTCTTTTGAGTATATATTTTTTTGTCACTGGGAAGTCTTTACGTTGGGCAATGAATGGTACAGTCCCCGGACTCACGGAAAGCTTTACACAAGTATAGACGTTCACATTCTCGCTGTGTTCTGTGACTGTTTCATGACTCGATGCCCAGAGAAGTTTGTACATGGAAAACAAAAACATCTGTTTGCTCAGCACAGCACACAAATTGCTCAGTATGAGTCCTGTGGGACTTGCATGTATCTATGGTGTTAATTTCCCTGGCTCCACTCACACTGGGATCGGAGGGCTGTGCACGAGGATGTGGACGGGTGTTAATAAAGAGGGCTAAGTGCACTTTTTGTATGGTAAATGAAAAGCAGACTCATCCCAGAGTCCTGGGGGTAAATTTATCAAGCTGCGGGGTTGAAAAAGTGGAGATGTTGCCTATAGCAATCAATCAGATTCTAGCTATTATTTTTTTAGTACATTCAACAAAATGACAGCTAGAATCTGATTGGTTGCTATAGGTAACATCTACACTTTTTCAAACCCGCAGCTTGATAAATTTACCCCTGGCTATAGGCAGACAAGTGTTTGAAAAATGAAAACCAGGATTTTTGTTCATCCCTTAAGAGAATTTAGAAGTTCTTTAAAAAACAATTTACCCTCCTGAATACCTGAGACTTATTCTGAAATGTTGTACATTCCTAGGCCATGTATATTTCTGTTAGACCTGATTCAGATGTTTTTTAAATTGAACCCCATTGTATTCCTTGCCAATAGCTATTTCTGCTCAATGTTTAATCCAGCTCTGGCCCTATTTAAATACTTAAAAAAAAATAACCCAACATATTTTCTTTCCTCTTCGTTTTTATCTAATATAAATATTAATGGGATCACGTATACAATAAATCTTGCTAAAGAAGTTTACCTAGCTTCTATGGTGGCAAGCGTAAGCCAGCTTGCAGTAGAGTTGCTATTGTTTGACTTCTTTTCTTAAGAAGTTTTACTAAAGAGCCATTTTGTAAAACTAACCAGAAAAAAACATAATAAAAAGAGGTGGTTGTAAGAGACTACATCGCTCAAGTCTCTCACGGGTGGTTTCAGCTATCCCGCCTGTCTGCATTTTAAAAACAAATGTGTTAAAAATAATAACCCCTTGCTCTGCTTCAGTGATAGGTTGTGTTACTTATCATTCATCCTGGTCCTCTAGGATGTGGGGCATCAGAGGGCTGAGCATCCCTTGGCCCCTGCACCTAGGCTCAGCCCCCCCTGGACAGTGGGACTAAATCTTGTGCCCCCTTAGTAATTAGATAACCAACTGTGCCCTCATCCTTGTCCAAATAAGTGCCCCATTTGAGGCATTATATAAAAATAGTGCCCCCTTTTTAATTTCATACAAAATAATAGTGCCTCTTTTGGTCTCATATAACATAACAGTGATCCTTTGGTGCCTTATTAAATAATATGTCCGCATAACTTTTAGCTTATTGTTTAAATTGTACCCCTAAATATTTCTGTAGTACAAGGTTCTATCGAAATATTTACCTGGAATCTTCTTCTTTTCTTGATCTGACGCATTCCTTAGGGTGAAAAAAAACACAAGTGAATCAGACTGAACCGGAGGCGCTCCTGTAATGAAATTCCGGGGGCCCGCCTACTTAGACAAGCAGCCAATCAGGAGCCACCTCTAAACTATTACTATTATTATTATTAATGGCGATTTCCCCTAAACTGCATATGCTTTAAGGGTTTGTAAACCACCCCGGATTGTCACACATTGTCAGAGGTTTGAGTTTACAACCTCCAAACCTCTCCTAGGGTCTGATTCATTAAGGATCTTAAATGAAGAGGTATCTTATTTCAGTCTCCTGGACAAAACCATGTTACAATGCAAGGGGTGCAAACTAGTTTTCTGTTTTGCACATCATTTTAATACTAACTGTTTTTTCATGTAGCACACAAATATCAACTTTAAATTTCAGTGTACAAATAAGCTCTCAAGTATTTGTGTGCTACATGAAAAACCTGTCAGTATTTAACTTCTGTGCAAAACAGAAAACTAGTTTGCACCCCTTGCATTGTAACATGGTTTTGTCCAGGAGACTGAAATAAGATACCTCTTCATTTAAGATCCTTAATGAATCAGGCCCCTAGACTTCTAGTATATCGAGTCTTGGGACTCGTCTTGTCATTCCCTTCCCTCCTCTCTCCTACTTATTTCTACATTAATATTCTCACATTGCCATCTGGCATGTAATGCCAAGAGTTTTTGAACTGTCATGATTTTCTGCAATCAAAGGGGTCTTTGTCTACCAGGAATGGGTGTGGTCTTTTCCTTGTTCAGGTAATAATTTAAGAAGGCAACGCCTGTACAAGGTACCTTGTATAATAAGGAACCTTGTACAGACATTGCCTCCTTAAATTATTACCTGAACAAGTCGGATCGCATTGAGTCTCTTCAATGTGACGTCAGGCACCGCTGCCGGCTTCTTCAGGGGCCGCAATTGAGAAAAGTCATCCTTGTGTGGTGTCAGTCATTTCAGTCAGTCGCGAGCAGCTCTTCGGTTTCCTCCAGCCGGGGTAAGCACTGTCTGGTTTTCCACGGCCGGAAAGCTGACTACCACCGGTTGTGAGATGGTGGGAGACAGTTAGCACCAAGAACCGGGAGGAGGAGGAGGAGAAGTGTCACACAATGCACCAGTTACCTTTCATTCTGGTCACTGTTCTTTCCTGTATCCCTTGGTTCTCGCTCCCGCCATCCACTTGCTGGTCTGAACTGAGCATGCTCACACCTGGTCTTTTCAAAACTTCCTGTATTCTCTTGATTGTCTATTTAAAGCACCTGCTTCTCTACCAAGTTGCCAGATCTTCAGGTCTCCTTACCTGTTAGGATGCTGTTCTCTCTGGCTCCCGTCTGCACACAGGTATCCTGTGTTATCTGTTCCACAATCAAGACCTGTGGAATTATTGCAAGAACCTTGTGCCTCATCATCAGTCCCGTCGTCAAGCTATTCGCTTTCCAGGGATCTCAGTGCATCAGTTCTCTGCAGTTCACCACCTCTCAGTTGCTATCCTGTGTTACCTGTTCCACGATCAGCACCTGCGGTATTGTTGCAGGAACCTTGTGTCTCACAATCAGACCTGTTCACAGCTACTCGCTTTCTAAAGACCTCAGCACTTCGGTTCACTACCGTTCCCCTGAACCTCTGCATTTATCATCCAGCAGTCCTGCTTCATGGTTCCATCTCACCCTACTCTAATTCCCCTTAGAGGACCGCGACCTGCGGCTAGAGAGCAGCTAAGTCCATATTCCCTTGCAGGGATCCCTGGTGAATATCTCTTTACCGTTAGACTCTGCACCTCTCTGGGGGTATGTCTATCCAGAGCAGGGCTTCAAGGTCTACTCCAAAGTCAGGCTCTGTGACATGGAGGGAGGTCCCAGGTCCTTGGCTAGTGAAGGGGGGTGTGCAGCTCATGTCTCGAAAACAGAATTATTTATGTCAGCCCTTAGGGACATGTCCATAGGAGGATCCCCACAACCGGGGGGCACCCCACTGAAACTAACAGAGGGGAAGTAAGACAGCTGCCACAAACCACAGAGTATTGGAAGAGGGGAAGGACCCCCATGCTGGAGAGACAGGAGGAGAGTGAGAGACTGGTTAGATCAATGAGAGAAAGAGACGTGAAACTGGAGACAAGGAAAGTGACCAGGGTCTAATGAAGAAAACAGCAGCTTGTGAATGAGGGAAGTGACAGCTGAAGCTGTGAGGAGAGTAATGGTGGTCAGAGACAGGCAAGAAGAAGCATGCAGGAGATGTACATAGGAGCTGTATATATTTAATTTATTATCACAACAGTTGAAGAATGTGCTGGAGTGAAGAAGGAGTGTAAATAAAGATGTTATATTTTGCTATATAGAGATGGTCTGGTGCCCAAATTATTGAAACATCTGATTGCATTTACAATATGTTTTACCATTTTTATGATTGTATTATATTCATACTTGCCTACTCCCCCTGAATTCCCGAGAGGCTCCAGAATTTCGTGGAGTGCTCCCGGACTCCCGGATTAGTAGGCAAAGCTCCCACATTCGCCGAAATTCACACGCCCCCTCTATTCAATGCCGCAAATTTCGGCATTTTATAGTCCACCCCTTGTCACATGACTTCTCCCCCGGGGGAGAAATCTTAAACATTGGCATTTATGATTATATTATAGATATGAAATCTTTCTTACGGAAATGCAGCACTTGACCCATATTTTTAAAAATGAAGAGGACTTGTAAGATAGTCCAGGACACCTACTAAGTAGTTAACATGGTCACCAGTCACCCATCAATAATAATATTCAACAGGAATTTTGATTTAAAAAAATTAGCAACTGACTGCACTTCAGCAAATGGGCAGATTAGGTTAACCAAAAATCTGTATATTGGTAGAAATGTTACATTAACCCCACATTGTCCAATTTCAGGAATGTATTAACCTGTCAATCTGCAAAGAGTTTTAAGTATTGGGGCAGTGTGCTTCAGCTCTTGATTGTGATAGTCCGCCCAGCACTCATAAGGTTAATGGTTTTAGAGGCCTTCAGTCTGTGACAATAAAGCTTGCAGCATATGGTCGATACAGTTAGCATGAAGGAAATATTTGGATAAGACCTCGAACTATACTTGTTGGCAAGCTTTCATCTATACTAAATATACTTATGTGGGTGACAACAGTTCTGGCATGACGAAGCTCTCCAATGCATTGTTTGATGTTAAGCATCTCCTCCATGTATTGTGTTTCAAGAGCGCTGCGATTCTTAAAATTCACCGGCATTGTAAACGCCAAGCCTGAGATCTTGCTTGTGTCGCGACCGTTTGTAAGGGTGTTATTCAACAAAGACACAATGCTAGACTAAACTATATGACTCATAAAGATAGGAAAAGGCCTTGTTGCCAGAAAGCCACTGAGTCAGGTTTATTGCATGTGTATACTATATGATGTATAATGCTAAAGTTAGAGCAGAGATGTGAGCTAGTTGGGGATCATGAGAGTCGTAGTTAAGCACTAGCTGAGGTGTCAATGACCGTATAAGGGCAATGACTTCACATAGACTACGGAATTCTGATGTGACTTCTAATATCTATAATGAAAGTCAGGGTGTGTTAATCACTATGATAAGGAAGTTCACAGTACTCGATTGTAAGCAATGGCATCAGAACTCGGCATTTATGCAGACATTAAGTGCCTAATTCATTAAGGAACGCAATCTGATTGCAAATTGCGATTTTATAACAAACCCACGCAATTTGAACGTCTGTACGTTCGTATTTTACTACAAGTGGATCTGAAGAAACGTCTCCTGTTGAATACGTTTATAAGTACACTCAACCTATATATATATATATATATATCTCCCCTTCC
Source organism: Mixophyes fleayi (assembly GCF_038048845.1). Lineage (NCBI taxonomy): Eukaryota > Metazoa > Chordata > Amphibia > Anura > Limnodynastidae > Mixophyes > Mixophyes fleayi. The sequence goes on along the minus strand of NC_134407.1, from coordinate 204,091,637 downwards.
CTCCCTGTTCCGGCCTTCAGATCGTAGGCGGTCAGAAGTTTAAATTGCTTGCGAACATAAATTGCGTGTAGATGTGGTCTTTGGCGTAAGTCTTCTTTTCAGCGATACACAGAACTAAAATACACAAAATACACCATGCAAATAGACGTACTTTCCTTAATTAATCAGGCCCTAACTATCTACAGGAACATACAGTACATATATATTGGTCATATTAAAATTAGATTCTTTCGAAAAGTGTTTAAATAAAGTTATTTGATTAAGAAACGCTGTCAGCTGTGATATATAAAACACACAGACAGCATTTCATCTTCCTAACTCAAAACTAATTATAACGCCAGCTCATTTGGATTAAAATGAGTTGACTGCGTATTGACAGTCTGCTTTGACTCAAGGATTAGTTTGGAAATAATACATTTTTTGAAAGGAATCATCTTAACAATTGTTGGATAAACAGACACTGAATCACATAACGAACAAACTCTCTATTCTACGACATAATTTTATATTTGGATTAATCCCAAATTACTTTGTGCTAATCACAACTGAATATACGGGCATAGTTTATTTAATATAATGATTGCGTGCTCTCTCGCTAAACGGATTTGCTGAAAATAATTGCCTCGACCATACCTTGTAATTGGTTAGAATAAATTCTGTCTATAAATTTGAGTTTATTTGTTTAAAAAAAAAAAAAAGATATTTTGTGAACAAAAGGATTCAGAATAAAAGCTGACAACAGCAAATTTAATTAGCAAAAATTCTAGAAGGACATAAAGGATGTAAGCAAACGAATGCCTAATGCTAATGTATATTAAATAAATTTCTATCCCCAGTTATTAAAAGTTTTATTTTTTCCTTAGATGGGCAGGGGAAGATATTGATATGGTTTATTGCACTCACAGCATGATTTCTCTGTATTGATATTGTTTACAAATATGAACAAAAGCAATGATTGCTCGAGGTGACTTAGAGATGTGTGAAATGTTCTACAGAACATTCGCAACATTCCGCGTTTGGGCACGAAATTGTGCGCTTTTTGCTAAAGGATTTTAGCCATAAGTATTCTTAGTCTAATCCCAGCTACATAGGAGGATGAACTGACCATGCCAGTTCTGTCCAGAGGCTATAAACTCCTCAAAATGTGACTTTACAAATACAGTGCAGAATTGTATTCCACGGAATGTCAAATCAAAATCAGAACTTAAATGTATCACTGGAATGTCAAAGCTCTGCAAAACAACCCGTTTTCCCATGAAACTCAATTCACATGAAAGTTTGCTGCGATGTTGTCCATCATGTTTAGTGCTACCTAAATAACACATGAATAAAAGTTCACTTAACGGGAAGTAGAGACAAGTGAACTGGATATTGTATGATTATTCATTTTACAGGGTTGAACCTTATTGTTTGATGCAGAGTTCTTGTTTAGTTAAGAACGCTAGGTATTTGCTTTCTTACACTCTATTCCTGATGAAGTCCTCCATTAGGACGAAACGTGTTGGGTATTGCAGGAAACTAGAATAACTTGCAACCTGCATCACAACAACGCCCAACTCCTGCCCTACCCACAACTTTAGAAGACCTGCCGAGTGCACACTAGTTCAACATTAGATCCCCTACACAGCTTCCACTGGGGTGAGGCTAGGCCCACAGCCAGAAAGCTCATCGCATCCCGCCTGAACTTTAACTACACCGACACTCCCATAGCTCAACATATCTTACCAGATAAATGGGGCCCTTATAGCTATAAAACCCAATATTACTGTTGGCTTTCCCAGGTTTAAGGTATACCCTACTATTTACCACACTCACACTACACACCACCTTGTACCTTAATTGTTCTTTTAATAGCACTGGCTCTAATCAGGTGGAGCTGACTGTATTATTAATAAACAATAAAAAACATCTAACTTCAACTACTAAAGTCAGTTTGTGAGCTACTATTAAAAGCAAAACAGTTTAAGCAGGCAAAAAAGCCATAAAAGCAAAAGAGCTATAGAAACAATGGAGCTATAAAGCAAACTAGCTGTAAACTAGAGATGGTCACTGACCCCCGTGTTTTGGTTTTGGATTCGGTTTTGGATCTGGATTACCGTCGTGTTTTGGTTTTGGTTTTGGTTTTGCAAAACCGCCATTGCGTGTTTTGGTTTTGGTTTTGGTTTTGTTTGGTTTTGTTTTGCTATTTTTTGGGAAAATCCATGTTTTTGGGCCTAAATTAACCCAATTTAGTGCTCCAACTGTTTTAGAGACAAGTAATCTAATTGTTGAGGTAATAAATCATCCAAAAAAACAGTTTAATTCTTCGTTGGTAGGCCTATTCTACACACAAAACAGATTGTCTTCCTCTCCATCTATGCATATTGGCAATGCAGCCATCGTCTTTGAATGTATATTACACCCTACACTTATAGTTAAATATGTAAAGAAATGGAAAAAGCCAGTTTGCTTTCTGTCTCTCAAGGCCCCCCTCCACTTGTATAAAATAGCAAAAAATTCAGCCATTATAGACTGTACAATATTAATTGACATGGAGAAAGCCAGTTTGGTTTCTGTCTCTCTAGGCCCCCCTCCACTTGTATAAAATACTAAAAAATTCAGCCATTATAGACTGTACAATATTAATTGACATGGAGAAAGACAGTTTGGGGTCACTCTGTCTCTCTAGGCCCCCCTCCACTTGTATAAAATACCAAAAAATTCAGCCATTATAGACTGTACAATATTAATTGACATGGAGAAAGCCAGTTTGGTTTCTGTCTCTCTAGCCCCCCCTCCACTTGTATAAAATACTAAAAAATTCAGCCATTATAGACTGTACAATATTAATTGACATGGAGAAAGACAGTTTGGGGTCACTCTGTCTCTCTAGGCCCCCCTCCACTTGTATAAAATACCAAAAAATTCAGCCATTATAGACTGTACAATATTAATTGACATGGAGAAAGCCAGTTTGGTTTCTGTCTCTCTAGGCCCCCCTCCACTTGTATAAAATACTAAAAAATTCAGCCATTATAGACTGTACAATATTAATTGACATGGAGAAAGACAGTTTGGGGTCACTCTGTCTCTCTAGGCCCCCCTCCACTTGTATAAAATACTAAAAAATTCAGCCATTATAGACTGTACAATATTAATTGACATGGAGAAAGACAGTTTGGGGTCACTCTGTCTCTCTAGGCCCCCCTCCACTTGTATAAAATACCAAAAAATTCAGCCATTATAGACTGTACAATATTAATTGACATGGAGAAAGCCAGTTTGGTTTCTGTCTCTCTAGGCCCCCCTCCACTTGTATAAAATACTAAAAAATTCAGCCATTATAGACTGTACAATATTAATTGACATGGAGAAAGACAGTTTGGGGTCACTCTGTCTCTCTAGGCCCCCCTCCACTTGTATAAAATACCAAAAAATTCAGCCATTATAGACTGTACAATATTAATTGACATGGAGAAAGCCAGTTTGGTTTCTGTCTCTCTAGGCCCCCCTCCACTTGTATAAAATACTAAAAAATTCAGCCATTATAGACTGTACAATATTATGAAAAATGGACAAAGCCAGTTTAGGGTCACTCTGTCTATGACACCCTACCCTTAAGGATAAATTGCCCTAACAGCAGCCTTTCAAGATGGTATGTGATATGGAAATGCCACAAGTCCCTTTCCTCTTTGGGGGTAGATTGCACCCTACACTTACATAGAAAGTTTTAAAAAGATGTTATCGGCATCATCTTCAGCTTCATCCTCACCCTCATCAGTGTGTACGTCATCATCACAGACTATCAATTCATCGCCGCTTGAATCCGCCATTAGAGAACAGTCAGTGCTTGGATGTCTTGGATGGTGAAGGCCTTCCTCGTGGAAGATGTAGTTCATTTTTATAAACATCATTTTCTCCACATTTTTGGGAAGTAACCTTCTACGGCGATCACTGACTAAGTTCCCTGCTGTGCTGAACACTCGTTCAGAGTACACACTGGAGGGTGGGCAGCTTAGGTATTGCAAAGCAAGTTTGTACATGGGTTTCCAAATGGCTTGCTTTTCTTCCCAGTAAGGAAAGGGACTGTCTGACATTTCCATATCAACTACCTCTTGAAAGTAATCCTCCACCATCCTTTGCATGTTTATACTCATATTGGATGGACTTATGGGCAAAGTGACACTTTTTTTTGAAAAATCCTTCAAACCAGCCCAGATGTTAAATTGTTCTCGTCTGCCCCCTGTGTCTTCCCTGCTTCTTTTTTGGAAATTTAATTTTTTACGAGCAACAGCTTGAGAAAGTGAAGGAGGACACGTCGTCAAGCCGAGGCCCAGTTCAGCGGCCAACTTGCTGAGCAATAGCTCCTTGCAAAAGTTCACATCTCGCTCATTTACAAGTAAAGACTCAATGTAGGTTTTAAACCTTGGATCAAGCACAGTGGCCAAAACGTACTGATCCGAGTTCAAGATCTTAATAACTCGAGGATCATTGTGAAGCGAATTAAGTACTTGATCGACAAGGCCAACATACTTTGCTGAATTGCTTGCTTTCAGCTCCTCCTTCATTTTCTCAAGCTGCTTTTCCAATAGTCTAATTAAAGGAATGACTTGGCTCAAACTAGCAGAGTCTGCACTGACCTCACATGTCACAACTTCAAATGGTTTCAGCACCTTGCACAGCACTGAAAGGATTCCCCACTGTGCAAGAGTGAAATACATCCCCCCTCCTTTCCCAATGTCATGACTTGTGCAATATGCTTGGATGGCTTTGCGCTGTTCCTCCATCCTCTGAAGCATGTACAGGGTGGAATTCCACCGAGTTACCACCTCTTGCTTAAGTTGGTGGCAGGGCAAGTTAAACTGCTCTTGGAGCTGCTGTAATCTCCTACATGCTGTGGCTGAATGCCTGAAATGGCCTGAAATTTTACGGGCCACCGAAAGCATCTCCTGCACCTCACGGTTATTTCGTAGGAAGCTCTGCACCACCAAGTTGATGGTGTGAGCAAAACAGGGAATATGTTGGAAATCACCCAGCTGTAATGCTCGCACTATATTGTTGGCGTTATCTGAAATGACATACCCTGGGGAGAGTCCGAGTGGTATAAGCCATGCATCAATCACATCTCTCAGTTTGCGTAACAAATTGTCAGCCGTATGCCTGTTAGTGAAGCCGGTGATACAAAGAGTGGCCTGCCTGTGACAAATGTTACGTAGTGGTGTACATGCTGCTGCTGTTCCTGCTGGTGAAGGTGAATGACCAACCCAGTGGGCTGTCACAGTCATATAGTCTTTGGTTTGGCCACTTCCACTTGTCCACATATCTGTGGTTAAGTGAACAGTGGGCAGAATGGCATTTTTCAGCGCAATCTCTACATTTTTACACACTTTTTGGTATAGTTGTGGAATAGCTTTACGGGAGAAATGGTGTCGCGATGGAATTCTGTAACGCGGACACAAAACCTCAATTAACTGTGAAAAACCAGCTGCGTTTATTGTGGAGATTGGACGCAGATCTAACACTAACATTGCAGCCATGGCGTCTGTGATTCGCTTGGCGACTGGGTGACTGCTGTCATATTTGCTTCCCCTCGCAAATGATTGTTTCACAGTTAATTGCTGAAATGTAGGACTGCTCATTTTATTCACCTGCCTCTGGGATGACGATTCACCCCCAGCAGCAGCAACAGCAGCAGCAGGACTAACGCTTTCTTCAGAGGAATGAATAATAGTGCCGGAGTCATCCAGCCTTAAGTGGGATGCCGGGCTAACTCCGAGCGCTACTGAGGATATTGATGAGGATGGTGTGGTGGGTGTATTTTGTAGCCGTCGGTATGTCGGTGAGCGGAGGGTCTTAGCTGATGAGGGAGTGCTTGTATTCTTTTGGGAAGAACTTTCAGCTTTTCCCAACACTTTGCCATGAACTCTCGTTAAATGGCGTAACATAGACGAGGTTCCAAGATGGTTAAGGTCCCTCCCTCGACTGACTGTGGCTTCACATACACTACAAATGGCTATACAATTGTTGTCTGGATTTGGGTAGAAATAATTCCACACATAAGAAGTGGATTTTTTTGTTTTATGCCCAGGCATGACAATGGCCTTTTTCTTGTCACGTGCCAGAACTGCTGCCACTGGTGCAGGACTTACACAAACAACCTCATCCTCATCAACATCCTCATTAGCGCCCTCGTCGCCTACACAAATCTCCCCCTCATCCTCTTCTAATTCCAAAGTGGCATCCTCAATTTGGGTATCACCGGCTACACTCGGGCTATTAAGGCACACATCAGCAGAATGCTCACGATTAGACATCCCACTGTTGGATGGACTCTCCACAGGGATTGTTGTCATTTGTGAATCAGAGCAAATATTCTCCTGTAATGCCTCACTGGTATCTTGCAGCTCAGCTTTGACGCGTAACAGTAGTTGTGCACCAATTGTAGCCTGGGTAACTTTTTGGGATCTGCCACTAATAGCCAAAGGTGAAGGCCTCATTCTCTCTTTGCCACTGCGTGTGTAGAATGGCATGCTTGCAATTTTTTTTTTATCGTCACTTAACTTTTGCTCAGTTACACTTCTTTTTCGCTTCAATACAGTAAATTTTTTTTTGGTTTTTGTTTTTTGCACTAATTTGAAAACACTCTGTTGTTTGACATCGCCTTGGCCAGATGACGTACTGGGAACACTAACATCAGGACTGGTGACAGAACCTGGTTGCTCATTTAGATCATATGTGGACTGCTTTGAATCCATTCTGAGCGCAAACCACTGAGGAGTGCTAAAAATTATTGAGTAGATACTGCTGACAGATATGACTTTTGACAGCCAGAAATATTAATGCACAATTAGGGAGGACACCCCAAAAACACTGAGGAGTGCTAAAAATTATTGAGTAGATACTGCTGACAGATATGACTTTTGACAGCCAGAAATATTAATGCACAATTAGGGAGGACACCCCAAAAACACTGAGGAGTGCTACAAATTATTGAGTAGATACTGCTGACAGATATGACTTTTGACAGCCAGAAATATTAATGCACAATTAGGGAGGACACCCCAAAAACACTGAGGAGTGCTAAAAATTATTGAGTAGATACTGCTGACAGATATGACTTTTGACAGCCAGAAATATTAATGCACAATTAGGGAGGACACCCCAAAAACACTGAGGAGTGCTACAAATTATTGAGTAGATACTGCTGACAGATATGACTTTTGACAGCCAGAAATATTAATGCACAATTAGGGAGGACACCCCAAAAACACTGAGGAGTGCTACAAATTATTGAGTAGATACTGCTGACAGATATGACTTTTGACAGCCAGAAATATTAATGCACAATTAGGGAGGACACCCCAAAAACACTGAGGAGTGCTAAAAATTATTGAGTAGATACTGCTGACAGATATGACTTTTGACAGCCAGAAATATTAATGCACAATTAGGGAGGACACCCCAAAAACACTGAGGAGTGCTACAAATTATTGAGTAGATACTGCTGACAGATATGACTTTTGACAGCCAGAAATATTAATGCACAATTAGGGAGGACACCCCAAAAACACTGAGGAGTGCTACAAATTATTGAGTAGATACTGCTGACAGATATGACTTTTGACAGCCAGAAATATTAATGCACAATTAGGGAGGACACCCCAAAAACACTGAGGAGTGCTAAAAATTATTGAGTAGATACTGCTGACAGATATGACTTTTGACAGCCAGAAATATTAATGCACAATTAGGGAGGACACCCCAAAAACACTGAGGAGTGCTACAAATTATTGAGTAGATACTGCTGACAGATATGACTTTTGACAGCCAGAAATATTAATGCACAATTAGGGAGGACACCCCAAAAACACTGAGGAGTGCTACAAATTATTGAGTAGATACTGCTGACAGATATGACTTTTGACAGCCAGAAATATTAATGCACAATTAGGGAGGACACCCCAAAAACACTGAGGAGTGCTAAAAATTATTGAGTAGATACTGCTGACAGATATGACTTTTGACAGCCAGAAATATTAATGCACAATTAGGGAGGACACCCCAAAAACACTGAGGAGTGCTAAAAATTATTGAGTAGATACTGCTGACAGATATGACTTTTGACAGCCAGAAATATTAATGCACAATTAGGGAGGACACCCCAAAAACACTGAGGAGTGCTACAAATTATTGAGTAGATACTGCTGACAGATATGACTTTTGACAGCCAGAAATATTAATGCACAATTAGGGAGGACACCCCAAAAACACTGAGGAGTGCTAAAAATTATTGAGTAGATACTGCTGACAGATATGACTTTTGACAGCCAGAAATATTAATGCACAATTAGGGAGGACACCCCAAAAACACTGAGGAGTGCTAAAAATTATTGAGTAGATACTGCTGACAGATATGACTTTTGACAGCCAGAAATATTAATGCACAATTAGGGAGGACACCCCAAAAACACTGAGGAGTGCTACAAATTATTGAGTAGATACTGCTGACAGATATGACTTTTGACAGCCAGAAATATTAATGCACAATTAGGGAGGACACCCCAAAAACACTGAGGAGTGCTAAAAATTATTGAGTAGATACTGCTGACAGATATGACTTTTGACAGCCAGAAATATTAATGCACAATTAGGGAGGACACCCCAAAAACACTGAGGAGTGCTAAAAATTATTGAGTAGATACTGCTGACAGATATGACTTTTGACAGCCAGAAATATTAATGCACAATTAGGGAGGACACCCCAAAAACACTGAGGAGTGCTACAAATTATTGAGTAGATACTGCTGACAGATATGACTTTTGACAGCCAGAAATATTAATGCACAATTAGGGAGGACACCCCAAAAACACTGAGGAGTGCTAAAAATTATTGAGTAGATACTGCTGACAGATATGACTTTTGACAGCCAGAAATATAATGCACAATTAGGGAGGACACCCCAAAAACACTGAGGAGTGCTAAAAATTATTGAGTAGATACTGCTGACAGATATGACTTTTGACAGCCAGAAATATTAATGCACAATTAGGGAGGACACCCCAAAAACACTGAGGAGTGCTACAAATTATTGAGTAGATACTGCTGACAGATATGACTTTTGACAGCCAGAAATATTAATGCACAATTAGGGAGGACACCCCAAAAACACTGAGGAGTGCTAAAAATTATTGAGTAGATACTGCTGACAGATATGACTTTTGACAGCCAGAAATATTAATGCACAATTATGGGGGACACCCCAAAAGCGCTGGGGAGTGCCAAATATGAAGAAAAAATAATAAACCTCTATCCTCCTCTCTGCACTAGCGATTTTGGTTAGAGCAATTGCAAGAACAATATGGTATTCTCTGTCCCTGCTCTAATTAGCCTATGACTACACCCTGCTCTCTCCCTCTGTGAAATGGCGATGGATTGCTGTGGAGGCGTGTATTTATAAAGTTGAAGTATCGCGAGAACCGAGTCCCGAGATCCGACGACGTCACAATGACGTTCGGCCTCGATTTGGATTCGGAATGGGCGGGAGAGTACCGAGCTGCTCAGCTCGGTACTCGGATACCCAAAGTTCGGGTGGGTTCGGTTCTCGGAGAACCGGACCCGCCCATCTCTACTGTAAACACATGAAGCAAGGACCTAAAAAGAACTTGATCATCACCACATGTTCCACCTTTGGGGATACAAAACATCTCCCACATTCTGTAACTCATCTCCCATCTGATACTTCAACAGGGTATACTACTCCGGTAGTTATCTACTAAAGAAGAACACCAACACCTGACAAAAGAAACATCTCCTATCAACCACCTCCCTCCAGAGGACCACCAACAATAAACCACTCCAGGACCACTTCACCGAACTAAGAACATCAACACGAAATACCACGTGAGAGAAGCACCTATACATCTGACATATACAGTTATATCCACTCTACAGAATTAACCAGGAAGCGGTGATCAGCTACAACAACACATCTCTATTTAATCATGACAGTTTGCACCATGCCACCCCATTTGCTTAGGCTGTGTTGAGTTTATCCTGAGTATAGCCTAAATTCCCATTAACAGTATATATTCCGTGCATGGTGTTAGACAAAATAATTAAAGAAGTGGCTGTAGGGGCTACCTATAGGCTAAGCACCACTTGTATAGTTAACCGTGTGGCTTTACAAATCACCAAATGACATTTTTATCTGTCTCAGAGTAGCGTGTTTGAATGAGGTGCTAAGCCTGTTATTACAGGAGCCCAGGCTCAGCCAGTGAAGAGGCCAATTCTATTGACATATAACGAACCAGAAAAGTAAAAACAGATGAGGTTTCCCCTTCCACCTTGACTGTTTTCACTTTTCTGCCCAGTTAAATATCAGACTGTATTCTCTGCTACCTGTTTACTTTTATTACAGTTTGTTAGAATGGAACCGGGTTTTCAATCCTTTTTTTATGTACCATCTTGTGATGGCAAATGTTACCATTTACCCCCTAAAATCAACATCATCATCATCAGCATTTATTTATATAGCGCCACTGATTCCGCAGCGCTGTACAGAGAACTCATTCACATCAGTCTCTGCCCCATTGGGGCTTACAGTCTAAATTCCCTAACACACACACACACACACACACACACACACACACACACACACACAGACTAGGGTCAATTTGTTAGCAGCCAATTAACCTACCAGTATGTTTTTGGAGTGTGGGAGGAAACCGGAGCACCTGGAGAAAACCCACGCAAACACAGGGAGAACATACAAACTCCACACAGATAAGGCCATGGTCGGGAATCAATTTCATGACCCCAGTGCTGCGAGGCAGAAGTGCTAACCACTAGGCCACTGTACTGCCCATAAACATCTTGCAGTTCCCAGTGGACTGTAGATGTGCTCTATGTCTATTAACACACAATAGGCCTGATTAAGAGTAGGACACAATCTCCATATGCATCCAACTCCAACACTGCTTTATTTCTGCATCAGACATACATCAGACTTACAAATGTATATATTTACGCCTTACAAGAGCTTACTAATCATCATCATCATTTATTTATATATACTAATGCAGCTTGTTGGTGTTAGTAGTAAATGTGAAAGTCACATTCCCTATTTGTACACCATGTAATAATGTAATGAATAGTCATATGCATGTAAACCCCATTGCTTATATGGCAGGTGGAACTCCAGTCCCAGGACTGACATGCAGTGGAGGAGATGCGGGACTTCAGCACATACTGCAGAGACTACATCCCCCACCCAGCATGCTGTGTTCTGGGGAAGGGAAGTTAAGGAGAAGACCCTCAAACTAGCTTCTCAGAAGTGCAAGAGTAGAGAGAGGAGGACGAGAGTACAGAGTGTACTGAGAAGGTCCCCAGTGTCGAGTGATTACTAGCAAAGAGTTAGGGGCTTGAACTTTTTAACAGCTTTGTGAATTAATTGCATTATAATTATTGTAATCCTATATGCTTACTGTTTGTGTCATTAATTATGTTGATGCCAAATTATGTTTGCAATCTAATTTTATTTCTTCGATATGCAGGGCCACCGAGAGGAATTTCGGACCCCATACAGCAACTTCTTGCCGCTGAAGTGGATTGGACACTAGGCCAAACTGCGCTTGAAATATGAAATTCTATGACCAAATGCAGACCGAGGGAGGCGTTTATGCCATTGAACAGTTTTAAATATTTGGTTCAAACTTTAGTTTTGTGATCTTGTCGCCCTTACAAATGAAGCAAGTGCTTTATATCAAGTTTATGTTACGTGTGATTCCTGCTGAGTCACGTCTAAGAGATATGGGACAAAGTACTGTAAAATATAACTATATTATACATCACCAAGGAGCCTAAAAGGGTACGTGGTTGTGTACCAATGCTATTATACAGGTCATGGAAAACGGATGTCACTCGTAATATCTATAATAGTTTACAGAAAGGGGTCCTTATGATACCAAAGTATTCCCAGTGATGACATCAGAACGCATCAGAACCAATTATACAAATATTATTTACAGGAACGAATACTTAAATTAGCATCACTTGTGTGATATAGTGCCCATTAGTACTAAACTTAAATGTCCATCTGTTTGAATCAGGGGTAAATATGCTGAGAATTATTTTAATGGATGCTGGGCTCGCTGAGAGGAATAGGAGTGACCTTAATTAGACTAGATCCCATGATAAAAGTCACGTTGATGAGTCAAGGCAGGTGATCAGTTCTTGGGCTTTATTGTGACATCATAATCATGTGATAACCTCCCTAGATCACATGATCCCAACAACTTGTTGTCACTCAAATTCGCAATGACCGTCTCTTCTGTTCCAAAATAACATCAGCAATAGCTTTATCCCACAAAGTGATGTATGTTCAAAGACCATCCAGAGAGGGTCCCTCGCGCCCAGCACTAGTCAGTTAATCAGCCTCTCTCATTATTTTTAGGACATTCCAATCTGTTTACTGCAAGTTTGAGCGTCATTAATATGTACCCACAGTACGGTGTTACCTTATTGAATTACACTTTAGAAACATAGTATAAAAAGGATATGTGCTGAGCGAAATCTCTTTTATTGTTGTAGCTTATGTTCTAAAACAAAGACCGAAAGAATGTTTATACGTGAGGAGAGTGACATCACCTTGCTGCATTCTTATTGCTGAAAGAGGGATTTGAAACCATCCTATGTATATTTTTTAACCAAAACATTATATAATGTCAAGCAGAGAGGCTTTAAGATGTTTCTAAAAATGTTCAAGTCAATGTTTTTTTAGCTCCTTTCTTTCCCCTTGTATCTATGAAACACATTGAAGGTAATTTAGAAAGATGGCCAAGGCACATTATAAAGTTAGCTTTGGTCCCACCATGTGCCTGGAATTGCTTAGATTTCCACAAATCCCGTGGGTTTGCGGACCGAAAGGTGACATATTGATTGATAATGACGCGTTTTGCCGTGTGCAGTCAGTGCGGTTTGCAATTGACCTCTAACTAATTACTCCTAGGTATGTACATTCTTCATATAAAATCCCGCATTGGTATTGTAAAGCATGTGAATAGGCTGCTGCTAATCTCAAAAAGGGTCATGTGATTCTCAGAGGTAAACTAAATGACTTTGGGGCTATTTACTAAAAAAATAAAATAAAATAAGTGTTTTCTTAGTAAATGTCAAACTAAGTTGGCAGCACAGTGGCGTAGTGGTTAGCACTTCTGCCTTACAGCACTGGGGTCATGAGTTCAATTCTTAGTCATGGCCTTATCTGTGAGGAGTTTGTATGTCCTCCCTGTGTTTGCGTGGGTTTCCTCCAGGTGCTCCGGTTTCCTCCCACACTCCAAAAACATACTGGTAGGTTAATTGGCTGCTAATAAAAATTGACTCTAATGTGTGTGTGTGTGTTAGGGAATTTAGACTGTAAGCCCCAATGGGGCAGGGACTGATGTGATTGAGTTCACTGTACAGCGCTGCGGAATTAGTGGCGCTATATAAATAAATGATGATGATGATGATGATGTATGTGGGTGTCCCAGGACAAGTAGCTTATGGAGGCATCCCTGTCATACATTTCCCCAATGTTGCATGAGCGAGGCAAGTTGGGCAGGGGGGGTAGAGGGACATCCCGGGCCGATCCCATAGTGAGCTACCTTGGGCTGGGTCACTGGGCCACCATCATTTTTTCCCTTTAAAATGTTCCTAATAGGCTGCTGAGTCAAGTCTTGCCCCCCAGGTTAAAATTTGCCAGCGCCCCTGTTGCGCATTCAATCTAGGAGGGTGTGACCGCACGGACCAATAAGAAGCCACAAGAAGTGAGAAACAAAATCACATGCAACATTCTACAGCCAATTGCAGAATGAACAGCTCTGAAGCTTTCACCCATCTCTAGCAACAGTGCAATGAGTTTGTGGAAATGGATTGAGCTTTTATTGTTCCCTTAAGGCAATAGACCTCATACGAGGTAAACTCTAAATAAGAAGGAGTGAGCGCCAGTGAGAACAGTTTGCCCTACTTTGTGTTGGGGCTTTTTGGCACAAGAAGTACCGAAGGGTCTTTGCTTCGGCGCAGATCCATATTCCTGACCTCATCTATTCATCACTGATGGTAATCTTACGCTTGTAAATTGAATTATGAGACGTCACAAGGTCGGTGATTTGTTTTTACGGGCGCGCACGTCAAGTGTTTCATTTTATAGAACATATTTTTACAGATTTACCTTTTCCCCTTGGACACTTGTTTACAGTATTGCTCTCGCAGGAGAGGAACATTTACCCAACTGACGGTGTATTAAGATAAAAGATGAAATTATAATGTGCAGATGTCTGTACTGTAAAACATATATATTTAGAAAACTTGTACTCTGCCAGGGGTTGTTTTTAAACTTTAGTCCTTAACTGGCCCCAACAGGACTTTAAATTATTAGTCAGGGATCTATCAAACCTTTTGCGCTTTTCATCTGCGTTTCATGCATTTTTCAGTTGAGCAAAAAGTGCATTAGGATTCCATCATGTTAAAGGATATTTAGAGTATTTCCCATTAAAAGTGGTCAGTAGACAAGAATAAAAACTGCGGCAAACGTGGCAAAATATATTTATTACTGAAAGTGCAAATCTTTTCCTACGTTTCGTCTTTTATGATGATTTTCTACTTGCAGTATATACACATGGGTCTTGCTTCTGACTTGTTGTCAGGGCCGGATTAAGGGAATGGAGGCCCCTGGGCTAAGGGGGCCTCCATTACCCCGCGAGGGCCCCCCCCCCGTGATCAGAGCCGGCCCTCCCCCCCAGTGATCCGAGCCACCCCCCCCTCCGGAACTTACCTCCTTCTCCGGCGAGCTGTACAATCTTTACTGAGGAGATCTCGTGAGAGTGAGACTCACGAGATCTCCTCAGTAAGGAGAATACAGCTCGCCGGGGAAGTACTGCAGTGAAAGTGCTCAGCAGCACTGATCGAGCTGGGGGCGCCCCCGCCCGATCAATACTGCTGCTGAGCACTTTCAAGGGCCCCCTGGATGCCATAGGCCCCTGGGCTGCAGCCCAGTTAGCCCTATGGTTAATCCGGCCCTGCTTGTTGTGACACTTTTGTAAAAGACAAACAATGAAGACTTATCATATAGCACTCTGTAAGTGTGCATACTGGATAACAGCAGCCAGGACAAGGTTTAAGACGATCGCTCAAAAGTTTTAAAGATGTGAGCGCGAAAAATTTCTAAACCAGGTATTTTGAGCTTTTTGTATGTTTTGATGCTGTAGTTAGAGCTTAAATAGCAAATGCCTTGTAGTGGAAATGTATCACAACTATAAATGAGGCTTTTTTACCCTTTAATAATATGTACATGTTTGCTCCGTGCATTCTTTTCACACTGTGGGGTCTATCATACTTGCCAACTCTCCCGGAATGTCCGGGAGACTCCCGAATTCTGGGTAGGTCTCCCGGACTCCTAGTGAAGCGGGCAGAATTAAAGTCACAATGACGCTATTCTCAAGGAAACACGTAACTTTGACCACGCCCCCCACTGTGAAATGAGGCGTTTGCGTCCCGTACCCTCTCTGGGAACTCCCGGTAGGCAGACTTCAGAATTGCTGCGTTTTCTATCGCCGCTTATCGCAGTGATAGAAAACTTCCTGATTTGCTAAGAAAGAATCTCTTTGTTCAAATAAATTAAACATATTTTCACTGAATATCTCCTGCTATCACCAACCTGAGATGGCGAACACAGAAGAAGGATTGCAGCTCTGCTTCTACCGCCGCAATCCTTGCTAAATAGGTTTCCCATACTTTCAATGGGGAAGCATTTGCCGAGAAAGCCAATGAATCTCATCACCAGTGGGGGCTATTACCGTCAATAGCAGGCCGGCAGCTTTTGATTGATAGCGAGAAGCACTATCTCTGGCAAAAATAAGTTTTTGCCAGAGATAGAGCTTTTCTCTGCTTAATAAATAGAGCCTAGGGGCCTATTTATGAAGAATAGAAAAGTCCTATTCACTATTTAGCAGAAGATAATGATTGGAAAAAATGCTTTATTATTTAAGTAAAGTTTTTGAAGAAGTGGAACTGAAAGTCGAAGCCAGGGCTAGCCTCATCTCGCGTGTGCATATGTCCTGAGACTAGCCCATCAAGTAATAACTTGCGGCTATAAAATATTTTCTATCACTGCAATAAGATTAATAAAAAGGGGCCTTTCTTTGGTACATTTTTTAAGCATTAAATGATAAAATCTTATTCTAAAAGGGATTAAAATAAGAATATTTAAAAACACTTTTAAAAGTTTGCGTGCAACCTTGAGTAATAGGAGGCAAAGCTTTATTAACTGCATTAATAGCGGAATTCAAGATCAAGTTTGCTGGAATATCACCATAAATCTTAATAAATACGTAAATAATGGTGGAGAATTGTTCCCATCTCCAAAATTAGCCAAACTATGAAATGAACAGGGGCCGTTCCCAGGCCCTGGGTTGTGGGGGCTAAGGTAATGAGCAAGATTGGGTCTCTAAGAACCTTGTCTATTTATTACCAACATGGTAAAAAAAAATAAAAAAAATCATGCAAATAAAGTTTAAGTAAATAAAACACTCCCCAAACCATCATTTATCACTTTATTGACCTTTACATAAAATCTTTCTACTTAATCCATCATGTTCCAATATGAAAGAAAGTTATTTCCTGTTTTTTTTATCCACAATAGTATAATGGGAGATTGCATATTTTCTTGATCCATCATAACCCGACGGGAGGGAAAATTATAGGAAAAATCACTAAATACCACTTTGAGATTGTGACCTAATGTGACCAGGACTCTGATTCACAACTGACAATTACGAGCGACCAGCATGGGAAAAACATTTGTGATTGGCTGATGGTTGTTGGGGAGTCCCTGGGGCCAAGCTGTTTGAAGTGCAGTCACTGCCACCAATGAATGGATGTACAATCATGGCCAAAAGTTTTGAGAATGACACAAATATTGTTTTTCACAAAGTTTGCTGCTTTAGTGTTTTTAGACCTTTTTGTTAGATGTTGCTATGTTATACTGAAGTAATATTACAAGCATTTCATAAGTATCAAAGGCTTTTATTGACAATTACATTAAGTTTATGTAAAGAGTCAATATTTGCAGTGTTGACCCTTCTTTTTGAAGACCTCTGCAATTCGCCCTGGCATGCTGTCAATCTACTTCTGGGCCACATACTGACTGATGGCCGCCCATTCTTGCCTAATCAATACTTGGAGTTTGTCAAAATTTGTGGGTTTTGTTTGTCCACCCGCCTCTTGAGGATTGACCACAAGTTCTCAATGGGATTAAGATCTGGGGAGTTTCCTGGCCATGGACCCCAAATTTAAATATATTGATTCCTGAGCCACTAAGTTATCACTTTTGCCTTATGGCAAGGTGCTCCATCATGCTGGAAAAGGCATTGTTCATCACTAAACTGTTCTTGGATGGTTGGGAGAAGTTGCTCTTGGATGAAGTTTTGGTACCAACCTTTATTCATGTCTGTGTTCTTAGGCAAAATTGTGACTAAGCCCCCTCCCTTGGGTCAACACTGCAAATATTGACTCTTTGCATAAACTTAATGTAATTTTCGATAAAAGCCTTTGACACTTATGAAATGCTTGTAATTTTTTTTCAGTATACCATAGCAACATCTGACAAAAAGGTCTAAAAACACTGAAGCAGTAAACTTGTGAATACCAATACTTGTGTCATTCTCAAAACTTTTGGCCATGACTGTAAAAAGTCCCTGGTAGGATGCCAAAAACAAGGACTTACATCTCTTATACCACTTTCAGATTGCTGGGTATATGAACCTGGTATATTGCCGTGGGACAGTGCAGGACACCCAGGCAAATACACGGGTAGACCGTGTTTACACTGAACAGGGGTCTCCATGGCAACATCACAAGAGGAGCTCTGATTGGCTCCTTTTATGATTTTTTTTTTTTTTTTACTTTAGAATGGTGCTCGGTGAGACCTGGGTTAAAAAACCCGGGTCTCACTGTTCACACTGCCGGTTACCCGGGTCAGACCCGGGAATAACCGGGTCGTCGGGGCTCATTGAATGGGCTATTACGGGTGCCACCCAACTTGACAATTGGAATAATTGGTTGGTATGATAGCACTTCCCTGCCCTGGAGTCCCCATACAAGAGGACATCAGAGCAGGACTGCTGAAAATGGCTGCAGAATGTGTCTTTACAGTAAATAGACACTTTTATACATATAGAAAATTATGTATAGCCCAAATATTTTATTTTATATTTAATAATAGGGAGTCTTTTAGTCAAAGAGTATTTTAAAATTGTATTTGTGCTTATGTTTGTACTGTTTTGGTGTAATGGACAGGGGTCTTGTGGGCCTATGCCCATTATACTGGGACCAGTGGGGTAGCCAAGTTGCCAATCCAGGGGTCCCAATCCTGTTCATTACACTCTTCTCAGCCCAGGGCTGTGCCTGTAGTTTTTAAGGGACATTGTGTTCTTTTTGGTAGTCCCCGTCCCCTCAATAGCGACACCAGCCCTTCACTGAACACAGCTGTGGCTGTTTTTCACTATGACATTACCCCACATGGTCTCTGTTAAATGGGCCCAGGCTCTTTGTTTGGGAATTTTTCTACCTTGATCTATTTCCTTCGTCACCCATTCAAAAATATCAGCAGATATGTTTGCTGTGATTTCCACCCAGTAAATCCATGCTGCTTAGTATCTTGTAAATTGCTGGATTTAATGTATTTTACAATACTATCTTTCAGCAATGTTTCTATTAATTCACCCTCTCTTGATGTTGGATGTCTGTTGCCAGCATCTTCTCTTCCAATTGTGGGAAACAAGATTAGACTTGAACTTTTCCGGCCCTTTCTCAGACTATTCCTGACTATAGTGACTGGTTAAATAATACAGTTCCTGGTGTAACCAGCATTCCTTGAAGTTCTTTTAGTACTCTTGGAAGAATTCCATTTTGCCCATTGTCCTGTCTTTTTGTGCCAGGATCTTCTTCTCTGTAAATGTCTCATGTCTACATACTGCTCCTCCACTGAGGTCCTTCTCCTTGCCCTAGTCTGGATAGAGCAGAAATAGTTATTTAGATGATATGCTGTACCCTTGTCCCCTGCACAAGACTTTCTCAATCCGTCTCAAGTCTTATTATTCCTCTTTTTGTTTTCTCCATTTACTTATAGATCTAAACAA